>NC_141538.1:147912500-148281250 GCF_021556685.1 Rattus norvegicus
AACTCCATCTGTAAGTTTGCGCTCAAATGTCACATTGTGCCTCTCGGGCTCCTGCCCCATTTTCCTCAGGCCACAATTGCTGGGCCAGGCTCCAAGGGACATGCAATGTTCCTTATCTCCTCTCCTTTAAAGAAAAAGTTCTATTTTTATTTATAGTTGAATGTACCTCCATATGTGTGTGTGTGTGTGTGTGTGTGTGTGTGTGTGTGCGCGCGTGTGCGTGCGCACGCAGTGCGGGGTGCACACAGAGGCCTTTGGATACCCCAGAACTGAAGCCACAGCAGGCTGAGGCACTCGACTTGACCTCTAGACACAGAACCCAAGTCTGGAGAAAAAGCAACAGGGACTAGTAACACCTGCGCCATCTCTCCATCTGCTGCCCTACCCCCTTGATGGGGCACAAGAATAGAAGCTGTGTATCACCCCCCTGGAAGCCTGCGGCACCCATCAGCGGGATGTGGAGACTAAGTTCAGATTCTTCTTGCACCTGCAGAGGTCTTAAACCATCAAACCTAACCACTGGCTTTGTTTGTTTGTTTGTTTGTTTGTTTGTTTGTTTAATTTTCAGATGGGGTCTCACTGCATTGCCCAGGCTGGTCCAGCACTCTTGTGTTCAAGTGGACTTTCTGCTCAGCATCATAGGTGGCTGGACGAACACTGTCACTCAAACACTGTCACATGTAGCTTTGACTTTCGATTTTAGATGATCAAAGCAAGCCCCAGGGAGGCCTGCCTGAAGCAGTACAGCAAAACAAGCCTTGTTAATTTATGCCGTATCCAAGTTGATGTGGGAGCAAGGGGAAACATCTGGCTAGCAGACTTCAGAAGACCCAGCTTGAGAATCTGAAAGACCTATGCTAAAATATTACTTGGATTGTAGGTCTATGATCCCGGCCCTTGGGAGGTAGAGGCTGGAGGATCAAAATGTCGAGGTCAGTCCTCATTACACAGGGAGTTCGAGACCAGCCTGGATTCCACGAAATCCTCTCTTAGAAACAAGGCAAACTGAGAACAAAACTCCAGAAAACAAAATGCAGTAAGATAATACTAGTGTGCCTGATTTTGTCCAAACCATTCTTCTCCTCGTCTGTCACTGAGATTTGCCAACCCCTTTTCTTAGGTCACCCGATATATATTAGCTCAGTTTGCAGGAGCTCGGAAAGGCACCCACCAGCACCCTTCAGCTTTACCCACCCCTGCATGGGACTGTGAGAAACCGGAATTGAAGACTAATCCTCTTCAGGCTCATGGTTTTTAACCTGAGCCACTCATAGCATCCCACGGGTTCCGGAACTTACAGTGTGCATCTCCCTGGGTATTAGACTGTAAACAATGTGTGGCTATATGAGGGATAATAAAACATCCCTGGAACATTGAGCCAAATCAAGAAACATCTTCAGAGGGGTTGTGGAGGTAGTTCAGTGGGTAGTGCTTTGCCAAATATCCTAAGCTTCAATTGCCAGCACTGAATAGACTCGGACTTGGTGTGTGTTCCACACAGGTAGTTCTAGCACTGGAGTGGAGGCAGGAGAATCAGGATTTCAAGGTTAGCTTGGGATACAAGAGACCTCGCCTCAGAAACTAGTGGGGAGGGGGAGACTCAAGAAAGGAGTAGACGAACACATTCACACATTCACTCTTCCTTCATCCCGTGGCTGGGAGGCCATAACTCAACTCATCAAGGCTCCATGGGCTGTCTTATCAGCTCAGCTATCTTATGGCCAGACAGTGGCTGGCAGTGGCAGGAACTCCCAGAAGAAAAGTGGAGAGTGAGTAAGCATCCTGTTTGTGATTTGCAGGGGCCCTAGGAAAACACGGGTTGGTTAAGCTGTGCCACAGCGGGTGATCTGTGCACTTAGAGCGGTAAGGTGGTGCCTTTTAGAACTGGCATTTTTAGAGGCTTTGGGAAAAGGCAAGAGACACGGTGTGATGACTCAGGCCTTTTAAATGGAGCTCTCAGCTCTGGGAGGCAGATGCAGGCAGATTTCTACTTGGTCGAGGTTAACCTGGTCTACATGGTGAGTTCCAGGCTATCCAAGGCTACATGATGAGACATACACTGGGTCTCAAAGGAAAAAGAAAAGAAAAGAAAAAAAAGCAAACACAAGAAATACATTTGGGGTTAAGGACGGTGATTTAGGGGCTGGCTTGGTTAGGAACCCTTGCCACTCCTCCAAAGGACCTGGGTTTGAGTCCCAGCAGCCACGTTTTGGCTCACAACCGTCTAAGTCCAGTTCCAAGGGATCTGATATCCTGTCTTCCGCCCACACCGTGAGCTCAGGCACTTCAGCAGCACACAGACACAGAAAATTTAAAAAATGTAAAAAAGCAAAAAGAAGGAGGAGGAGGAGGAGGAAGAGGAGAGGATGGTGATTTAAGACCTAATGGCATAGGTTGCAGCTGGGTGTGTTGCTGAGATAGGAAGATCAAGAGTTCGAGGCTAACCTGTGCTACTACACGAAACCTATCTGGGGCAAGAGAGATGGTTTGATGCTTGAAAAGCACAGAACCAGAGTCTGGCTCCCAGCCCCCACCAGGCTGCCTGTAAGCCTAGCTCTAGAAAGGCCTCACACCTCTGGCTTCACACCTCTGGCTTTCACAGTCATCTTACACATACATAGCACCCCTCCTCCACATACACATAATTAAAAGTAAGATAAATATTTTTGAAGGGGGCTGGGGAGATGGCGAGATGGTTCAGTGGCTAAGAGCACTGGGTGCTCTCTCAGGAGGCAGGAATTTGATTCCCAGTACCTACTTAAAGGTTCACAGCCATCTGTAACTTCAGTTCCAGGGGATCTACCCTCCTCAGGTCTCCTCTGGCAAGAGGAATTCACAGAGTGTACAGATATACTGACAGACATAAATACACACACACACACACACACACACACACACACACACAAACAAGGAAGCAAATAAACCTGTCAGAAAAAAATTAAAACTGGGCAGTGGCAGTGCAGGCCTTTAATTCCAGCAATTGGGAGACAGAGGCAGGCAGATCTCTGAGTTGAAGGCCAGCCTGGTCTACAGAGTTCCAGGACAGCCAGGGCCACACAGAGAAACCCTGTTTTGAAAAAAAATAAAAAAATAAAAAGAATGAAAGAAAGAAAAGGAGAGAAAAGAAAATTTAAGGAAATAAAAGGCCTGAGAGTCATGTACAGCAGGCCAGACACTTTGGATAGTAAAGGCTGGGCTCTTGAAATGTGAGGCCAGGGGTTGGGGATTTAGCTCAGTGGTAGAGCGCTTGCCTAGCAAGCGCAAGGCCCTGGGTTCGGTCCCCAGCTCTGAAAAAAAAGAAGGAGAAGGAGAAGGAGAAGGAGAAGGAGAAGGAGAAGGAGAAGGAGAAGGAGAAGGAGAAGGAGAAGGAGAAGGAGAAGGAGAAGGAGAAGGAGAAGAAGAAGAAGAAGAAGAAGAAGAAGAAGAAGAAGAAGAAGAAGAAGAAGAAGAAGAAGAAGAAGAAGAAGAAGAAGAAGAAGAAGAAGAAATGTGAGGCCAGCCTGGGCACCTTAGACTTTATCTAAAATTACAACAAAAACCAGGCATCAAACCAGGCACGATGGTGCCCACCTATAACTCTGACACCTGGGAGACGGAAGCAGGAGGGCGAGGAAGGAGTTCGGGTCATTCCTTGATACATAGAGAGTTTGAAGCTACCCTGGGCTACAATAGACTCTGTCTCAGAAACCTAAAATAAATGAAAAAATCATAAGAGGTAGGATTATAGTCCAGAGGTACACCGCTTCTCTAGCACACATGAGAGCAATCACCAATACCAAAAAAGGAAAGATAAACGAGGCCAGAAACTCATAATCCTAGCAGTTGGGCAGTGGACACAGCGGGATCAAGAACTGAAGGTCCTCCCTGGGTACGTAAGGAGTCTGAACTAGCCTGGGCAATGGTATATGGCAGTGAAGGAAGTCCAGAAGGAGCAGAAGGAATCTTTGAAGACGTCAAAGCATTCAGTAAAGAAATGTATTCTGGACTGGGTCTGGCCCTCCAGAAAGTACCTGGCACCTGTCAGACTGGGGCCTGGGCTGGACATGGTGGCCCACGACTTTATTTATTTATTTATTTATTTATTTATTTATTTATTTTTTTGGTTCTTTTTTTTTCGGAGCTGGGGACCGAACCCAGGACCTTGCGCTTCCTAGGTAAACGCTCTACCACTGAGCTAAATCCCCAGCCCCGGCCCACGACTTTAATCCCATCCCTCAGGAGGCAGACGCAGGCAGGTCTCTGTGAGTTGAGGCTAGCCTGGTCTACAGAATGAGTTCCAGGATAGCCAGGGCTGTATAAAGAGAATGTCTCAAAAAATAAATTAAATAATAAAATAAAAGTCTGGGTTTGGGAGGGAAGTTCAGGACACCTGTTTGGCACACACGAGGCTTTGGGTTGAAGTCCCAGCACTACCAGAAAAAAGAAATTATTAGTTTGACAAATTACATTGTTTGCCAGTCAAGTCTCTGATAACATTTGGAACTATGGGGAGAACCAATCCTCACAAAACTGTCCTCTGACCTCTATATGCATGCTATGTATGCATACACAGGTGTACATGCACATAGATAGATAGAGAATAAATTGCTTTTAAAAAGAAGAGAAATAATGCTAATCATGTAGCAGGGCATGATGGCACAAATCTGTAATTTCAGCATCCATTAGTCTGAGGCAACATTGGCTGGAGAGATTATCTAAAATGAAAAGAAAAGGCTGGAGAGATGGCTCAGTTGTAAAGAGCACTGGCTGCTCTTCCAGAGGTCCTGAGTTCAATTCCCAACAACCACATGGTGGCTCACAACCATTTGTTTTTTTGGTTCTTTTTTTTCGGAGCTGGGGACCGAACCCAGGGCCTTGCGCTTCCTAGGTAAGCGCTCTACCACTGAGCTAAATCCCCAGCCCCACAACCATTTGTAATAAGATCTGATGCCCTCTTCTGGTGTGTCTGAAGACAGCTACAGTGTACTTATATATAATAAATAATAAATAATAAATAAATAAATCTTTAAAAAAAGAAGAAAAAAGAAAGGAAAAGAAACCAGGAGTGTTGGTACACACATTTAAACTCAAGAGGCTGAGGCAGGAAGAGAGCAGTGATTTTAAGGCCAGCCTGCGGGGCAGTGTGAGACTCACTCCATGTTCTCCATTTAAAGGGAATGGTGTGGGGGTGTTTGTCAGCCAGGGAGATAGTCCAGGAGGTTCGCATGCCACCAAACCAAGGGTCTGACCTTGGTCTCTGGGACCTCCACGGTATGCAGAGAGACCTAATGCCTATAATTTGTCCTCCGGCCTCCACATATACACTATGGTATCTGCACAGTCACATGCACACAGATTTTTAAAGAGCAGATTGTGGCTGGGGTGACACCTCAGTTAGGAAAGTGTTTGTCACACTGCATGAGGACCTGAGTTCTGCCTTCAGCTCCCATGTGGAAAGCCTGGCATGATGGTGTGATTTGGAAGATCACCAGCCAAACTAACCATAGAGTCACACAGATGAAGAGATCCTACCTTGAAACACAAGGTGGACAGCTCCCTAAGAATGACACTTTTTCTGAATGTAGGGGCACATGTCTTTTTTTTTTTTTTTTTTTTTTTTTTTTTTTGGAGCTGGGGATCGAACCCAGGGCCTTGCGCTTGCTAGGCAAGTGCTCTACCGCTGAGCTAAACCCCCAACCCCAAGGGGCACATGTCTTTAATCCCAGCACCCAGGAGGCAGAGGCAGAGGCAGAGGCAGAGGCAGAGGCAGAGGCACAGGCACAGGCACAGGCACAGGCACAGGCACAGGCACAGGCACAGGCACAGGCACAGGCACAGGCACAGGCACAGGCAGATGGAATTCAGTGAATTTGAGGCCAGCTGCCTGGTCTCCTAGAGTGAGTTTCAGGACAGCCAGAGCTACACAGTGTGATTCTGTTTCAATAAAAGGGAAGAAAAAAAAAATCCACGGCGCCTGACCTCTGGCCTCCACAGCCATATACACCAGAAGCATTTGCATACATATGTGCACACTATGGACAAACACATACAGAGGGCTGGAGAGATGATGGCACAGCCGTTAGGAACTCATTGCTTTTGCAGAGGACCCAAGTTCAGCTCTCAAATTCCAACAAGTTGCCTCCGAACTCTACTGCTAAGGTATTCAATCACTCTTCTGCCTCCTTTGACAGACACCTAGACTCATGTACACATGCACACGTGTGCACACACGCACCTACACACACACACACACACACACACACACACACACACACACACACCACAAGCAATAAATAAGTAGAACGGGAAATCTGTGAGATTAGAGAGACACTGTGATCTTCCCAACAACACACAGCAAATCACAGCTGGCTGCCGTGGCCTATCTCCTCAATCCCTGCACTCAAGAAACAGATCTTCATGAGTTCAAGGCCAGGTGTATCTACACAGCAAATTGCAGAACAACCAGGACCAAATACAGAGAACTTGTCTCAAAAAAGAACAAAATAAGGGGTTGGGGATTTAGCTCAGTGGTAGAGCGCTTGCCTAGCAAGTACAAGACCCTGGATTCAGTCCCCAGCTCTGAAGGAAAAAAAAAAGAAGAAGAACAAAATAAAACAAACAAGCAAAAAAATGAAAAGGAAAGGCCATCCAGTGACTGCCACACCTGGGGACCCATCCCACATACAGTCACCAAACCTAGTCACTCCTGGGGATGCCAAGAAGTGCATGCTGACAGGAGCTCGATATAGCCATCTCCTGAGAGACGCTGACAAAGCGTGACAAGTACAGAGCCAATCTCTGGACTGAGAACAGGGACCCCAATGGAGGAGTTAGAGAAAGGACTGAGGTAGCTGAAGGGGTTTGCAATCCCATAGGAAGAACAACATCAATCAACAAGACCCCGCCCCCCAGAGCTCCCAGGGATTAAACCACCATCCAAAGAGTACACATGGACAGACCCATGGCTCTTGGTGCATATGTAGCAGAGGATGGGCCTTGTTGGCCATCAATGGGAGGAGAGGAGCTTGGTCCTATGAAGGGTCTTTGCTCCAGTGTAGGAGAATGTCAGGGCAGGGAGGCAGATGGAGTGGGTGGGTGGGTGAGGGAGCACCCTCATAGAAGCAGGGGGAGGGGGGATGGGATGGGGGTTTCCAGAGAAGAAACTTGGGAGGGGATAACATTTTTTTTCTACTGTGATCCCGGCATGCATCTGGTTACACCAAACAGTTGGGTCACGAGAAATCATGAGGAAGCTAGACAGGGACACAGAACTGGAAGTGAAGACTCCTCATCAAACATGACCATTGCCGGGTGTGACGACACACCTTCATTAATTCCAGCACTTGGAGGTAGAGGTGGGGGGGTCTTTGTCAGGTCCAAAACATCATGGACTACAGATAGAGTTCCAAGCCAGTCAGAGCTACACAGTGTTACCCTGTCACAAAATTACAAAATTCCCCACCCCTCTCTAAAACACTCTCTCTCCTCTCTCCTCTCTCTCTCTCTCTCTCTCTCTCTCTCTCTCTCTCTCTCTCTCTCTCTCTCTCGACCATTGTACTAACAACAAAGACTTTTCCACGGAGAAATTCTCTCCCTACTTGGAATGCATTCGTATCTACATTCACCTGACTAGAGAATGCAGGTCTGGGGTTGGGGATTTAGCTCAGTGGTAGGGCGCTTGCCTAGCAACCGCAAGGCCCTGGGTTCGGTCCCCAGCTCCGAAAAAAAAGAAAAAAAAAAAAAGAAAAAAAAAGAGAATGCAGGTCTGTGCACATAATTCAGTATCTTGCTTCCTTTGTGTAAAACTACGTGCTAGCTTGCGTCCCTGTGTGACAAAATGGGTGATACGCAAGCCAATCCTGTATCTAAATTGTAAAGTGTTTCTTTTCATACAAAATGTGAGCCCCACCTCTCTGGTTGTACTTTAAAACAAAGACTGCTGGGTAGCCAGATGTGGTCGAAACAGGTTAGGAACAAGGACAATGTAAAGAAATCAAGAGGGGTTGGGGATTTAGCTCAGTGATAGAGCGCTTGCCTAGGAAGCCCAAGGCCCTGGGTTCGGTCCCCAGCTCTGAAAAAAAAAAAAAAAAGAAAAGAAAAGAAAAAGATAGAAATCAAGATCAGGCTGGAGAGATGTGTCATTCGTCAAAAGCACTGGCCGCTCTCCCAGAGGGCCAGGGTTCTATTCCCAGCATCCACACAGTGGCCAATAACCATCAGTAACTCCAGGCCCAGGCCCAGGAGCTCCAAAGCCCTCTCTGGCTTCATAGGCACTGAATGCATATGGTACAAAGTCACATTTAGTTGTATAAAATAAGAAACAATTAAGGGGTTGGGGATTTAGCTCAGTGGTAGAGCGCTTGCCTAGCAACCGGAAGGCCCTGGGTTTGCTCCTCAGCTCCGGGGGAAAACAAAAACAAAACAAAACAAAACAAAATAAGAAACAATTAAAAACAAATAAAGACATCAACATTAAAACACTGTAAACTTCTCATTGTTTGAAATAGAAAAGGAAAAAAGATGGTTCAGGGTTCTTAGAATAACGGATGACGGATTCTGGTATGGATAAAGAAACTTTTCTTCTTCTGCCCCTTGCTCAATAATGGATTCTAAATCAACTTTCACTAGGACTTGCAATGCCCTTGGTCAAACTCAAGGCAATGTCTGGTCCACTAGACAACGTTTGCCATTACAAAAGGGCTACCCCATCCCCAGTGTTTCTGACTGAGTCGAGTCAGAGCTGAAGTTTGGTTCCTATCTTATTGGTTGTTGGTCTGGCAGGCAGACACAGTACCCTTTTTCATGTGGTATAGAACATACAACAAATCAGGCTGCCAAAAGATCCCTGAAGGGTCTGGAGAGATGGCTCAGATGTGAAGAGCACTGACTGCTCTTCCAGAGGTCCTGAGTTCAATTCCCAGCAACTCACAACCATCTGTAGTGAGATCTGATGCCCTCTTCTGGTGTGTCTGAAGACAGCTGCAGTGTACTCATATACATAAAAATAAATCTTTTAAAAAGAAAAAGATCCTGAAGCAAGTGTCCGCCGACCCCGGCTTTAGCTTTTATTGTCACCAGAAATGGTAGCCCAGGCCTTTCATTCCAGCATTCAGAAGACAGAAGGCAGGGGATCTCTGTCTGTTGGGCCAATCTACATATAGAGTTCCAGACCAGCCAGGGGTATACAGTGACAACCTGTCTCAAATAATAGTAATGAAAATATTGTAATCAGAATACATAAAAATGTATTGCACGTGTGTGGGCATGTGCATGCTCCCACATGCGTGTGCATGCCACTGCATGTGTGTGGAAGTCAGAGGACAAAGTTGGTTTTCTTTACCCACCATGTAGATTCCACGAATAGAACTCAGCTGTCAGGGTTTGCTGAAAGAGTCAGCCTGAGGGTCCCTCGATTAGATTTTCTGATCCTAGAATTGCCAAACACATCAAACCGAGCTCCAATTCCCATTGACTTGGTCATGGTTAGCAACTTCATTTCCATCATCAAGTTCCCTGCTCCAAGGGCAAAGCCACTGATTCATGAATCTTTTGTCTGGAATGGGATTGGGCCTCTGGCCTGAGAACCTTGGACTGCTTTACGTAGAGTAGAGGCAGGCCAGGCAGCGGTGGTGAATGGCTTTGAACCTGGTGTTCTGGAGGCAAAAGCAGGCAGATCTCAGAATTCGAGGCCAACCTGGTTTACAAAAGTGAGTTCCAGGACAGCCAGGGTTACACAGAGAAGCCCTGTCTCAAAAGTCAAAAACAAAATTATAAACAAACAAACAATAGAGAAAGGCCGTTCTGGGGTAGACCCCTGACATGTGCTTGGCCATTTTGTAGCACAGTCCACTAGACTTCACGTAAAACAGTTTCCCAACTTCTTTAGCAGCTAAGATTTGGGCTTCTTTTTTTTTTTGGTTCTTTTTTTCGGAGCTGGGGACCGAACCCAGGGCCTTGCACTTCCTAGGTAAGCGCTCTACCACTGAGCTAAATCCCCAGCCCCAGCAGCTAAGATTTGAATATTGTCAGTTTCACATGTTCCATGAAGGGAGCAGCCACATAAACTTTGTCATGATACCAAAACATTAAGCTGGCAAGCATAATAAGCAATTGCGGGCTGGAGAGATGGCTCGGTGGTTAAGAGCACTGACTGCTCTCCCAGAGGTCCTGAGTTCAACTCCCAGCAACCACATGGTGGCTCACAACCATCTGTAATGGGATCGGATGCCCTCTTCTGGTGTGTCTGAAGACAGCTACAGTGTATAATAAATAAATAAATCTTTAAAAAAAAAATAGTGGTCCCTGCCCTGGGTAACTCTGGATCCACTTTGCATTATGGGAGTTTCTAGATGGAGGAACCTTACTTATATTATAGTCTAAGTGTGACTGAGGCCCTGCTCACTGTTTCTATGCCGTAGTGGCTCAGTTCTGACTCCAGGATCTCTCAGTCACTCACTGATAAAAGGTCGTCAGAAGATTACTAGCCCTTCCTCTCCACACACTAGAATTTTAAAATAATTATTACATTTATTTATTTGTGTGTATATGTGTGTGGGCGGGCACCTTGAGGTGTTAGTGCAGAGGTCAGAGAACAACTGGTGCAATCAGTCCCCCCCTTTACCACGTGGATCCTGGGGTCCAGTTCAGGCTGTCGGGCTTTGCAGTAAGAACTTTACCCACTGAGCCATTTTACCCCACCACCAACACACAGGTACACACACACACACACACACACACACACACACACACACACAAACGTATACACTCACACACACATACCACCCCACAAAAACACACATATAAGCACATACACACACGTACAAACATATACACATTCAGACACATAAATATATACATACAAACGCACACACTTACAAACACATACACATATGCAAACACATGCACAGACACAAACACACACGATTTCTTTGAGGAACAATCTTCCTACATAGGCCAAACTGACCTCAGATTCTTAGCCATCCTCCTGTTGCAGCCTCCCAAGTCCTGGAACTGCCAAACGCAGCTTATGTTTCTGAACCCTCAGACCCTTTCTTAATCCCAATATCTGGAAAATGAGAGTGAAAATGGGACCTGCATCTTGGATCATTATGAGCACGACATGGACCGTCCTGGGGTCTAAAATGCTTCACACAGCGCTTGGTGCTCAGTGACTGCTTCTGTGGGAACGTAGGGGAGGACTGACTCGCTAAACCGCCCAAGCTGGCCTTGACCTTTCTCCGTAGCCAGGTAGGTCCTAAACCTTCCATTCTCCTGCCTCTGTCTCTTGAACAGCTGGGGTAAAAACAGGCCTGTGCCACCAGGCCCTGTCACATTAAGGACTAAGTCGGTGAGAATAATTAATATGTGTTTCATTCTACATCTTCCGGGCTGAAACTGCCTGTCATTTTCATTCTTCCTCAAGATTTTGGGCAATTCCACTTGAGCTCTGTAGACCAGGCTGGCCTTGAACTCAGATCTGCCTGCCTCTGCATCCTGAATGCTGGAATTAAAGGCGTGGACCACTACTGTCCGGCTTCTCTTTTCCCTTCTTAATACATTTACCTGAAATAGAAACTTCACTACCATAAATGGAAAGTCAGTGTCACTAGCCATACATGGCCGTTACATGGCAGTGCACACCAGAACATACAGATTGGCGTTTGCACCTGCTCATCCATCGGCCTCCAAAACTGCTCACAGTCAGGAGCTTATAGACCACAGGTCATGAGACACTGCCCCAAGACTCCCCCTCTCTATGAGTGTGCGTGTGTGTGTGTGTGTGTGTGTGTGTGTTGTGTGAGAGAGTGTGTGTATGTGTGTGTGTAAGGGTGTGTGCATATGTGAGAGAGTGTGTGTGTGTGTGAGTGTGTGTGTGTGTGAGAGAGAGAGAGAGAGTGAGGGTGTGTGTGTGAGAGAGAGAGAGTGTGTGTATGTGTGTGTGAGAGAGAGTGTGTGTGTGTGTGTGAGAGAGAGAGAGAGAGTGAGGGTGTGTGTATGTGAGAGAGAGAGAGAGAGTGAGGGTGTGTGTGAGAGTGAGTGTGTATGTGAGTGTGTGTATGTGTGAGTGTGTGTGTGAGAGAGTGTGTGTGTATGAGAGAGAGAGTGTGTGTGTGAGGGTGTGTGTGTGTGTTGTGTGAGAGAGAGAGTGTGTGTGTGTTGTGTGAGAGAGTGTGAGGGTGTGTGTGAGAGTGAGTGTGTATGTGAGTGTGTGTATGTGTGAGTGTGTGTGTATGTGTAGAGAATTGAGGTGTCTTCCTCAGTTGTTTTCCTCCCAGCTCTTTCGAGACAGGATCTCTCACTGAATCTGGAGCGAATTCATTCCCATAGACTAGCTGGCTAAAGAGTTTCAGGCTCCTGCCAAGCCCTGGGTTTGCAGCCATGTTCTACTGCATGTAGCTTTTGTACATGGGTTCTGGAGGATCATACTCACGTCCTCCTGCTTGTTTGGCAAGCATCTTAATGACTGAACTATCTTCCCACCCCTACACACACCTTGTCCCAGAGTGCAATTTTTTTCTTTTCTTTTCTTTCCTTTCTTTCTTTCCTTCTTTCTTTTTTTTTGTTTTTGTTTTTGTTTTTTGTTTGTTTGTTTGTTTGTTTTTGAGATAGGGTTTCTCTGTGGAACCCGTGTTGTCTCGGAACTAGCTCTGTAGACCAGGTTACTCACAGAGATCTGCCTGCCTCTGCCTCCGTGCGGCACCATGCCTTGTCATGAGGCAATTTTCTAAATTGGCCGATCTATTGACAAAAATGAAGTGAGCTCCTCTACTCTTCTGGTCTAGGGCCGGCTGACAGAGAAGAGCTGGCTGGGAACAGGCCTCATCCCATAGCCCACCCTCTGTGACCGAGAGGGTAGGGCGTCCCTGGTGAGTTGCTTCATCTTCACGCAAGAGTGTAAGCAAGGCTTGCTCTCTGCTGTCTGCTTAGGCCAGTCTGCAGCTCCTCACAGCAACACTTTCCAGGAAGTAACGTTCATTCAATCCCCGCCATTACCCATTCACCAAGCCCCGCGTATGGACAGGGGAGATTCCAAGATGCGTCAAGCTAAGTTCGCATTGCAGCCGGTAGTTAACCCACATTCAAATGTAACTAGAGGCCCAGATTTCACGACAACCATTACTTCACAGACTTTGCGGGATTCCGCGTAACTCTCATGGCAGTCCTATGAAATAAATGTCGTCATCATCAGCCTCATGTTACAGATGCAAAACTGAGGCCGAAACCCGGCAAAGCAATTTGCCTGAAGCCCTCCTAAAACCGTAGCTGACCCGTGGTCTGCCCGCTCCAGAGGCGGGGCTTTGACCTCCCACCTCTCAGCACTGCCGGAGCATCTGGCCAGTCCTGGAGGCAGAGGGCTCCCAGGGCCCCATCCCAGAAAACAGACGAAAGAAGTTGACTCTCTGGACTCTTTCGATGCCCCTGTGCTGTTTGGCTTTAGAAAAAAGCAAAACAAAGCCAGCCATGTGCTAATTCTGTAACAGCCAAATAAAACAACAAAATCACCACCAACGCAAAAGCGCTATTAAAAACACAACCCACACCTCTTTTTTTTTCTCTTCTTTCTTTTTTCAGACAACATCTGGCTCTGAAGCCCCAGCTAGCCTCATACTTCTCGTCCTGTCTCCATCTCCTGAGTAAGGGGGTAACACATACTGTAGTCTGGAAGCAACAACCCTTCAAGAACGTACCCCCTTTCACCCGTCACCCCAGGCCTGGAATGGGCGGGAGAGGGGAAGTAAACAGCTTTGTGTCTAAGAAGTTTAGGAAATCCTGGATCAGATAAAGTGAATCAAGCTTCTTCTCTGCAGAGATATAACAAGCCAGAATTGACCCTGAGGTTCCCATAGGGCAGTTTGTCACGGAAGCCATGTTGGTTGGCTCTGAGACATTCTCTTCCCAGGTGCATCACGGACCTTTTCTTTCCTTCCAGTGCAAGGGTTACCAGTTCAGCGTTACACGTTCCAGACTCACACTGGGGGAAACTATTAATGATCACATCTTTAGATTCCAGTGCAGACCCATGCACAAGATCTAGAGTTAAAGACAGGGGACAGGAGAAACATCCCCACTTTACTAAATGTTACTTGGGGCCTATCTTTCTCCTACCTCAGCATCCTCCTCTGATTTAAACTGGCCAGCAAGACTGTGACGGTGTGTAAGGCTTTGTAGGATCCTACCTCTGACTGAGCCTGCACACGTAAATTTCCCTACAGTCTATAAGGAGCTCTGAACAGGGAAGATAGGCGTATGAGTATGTCTGGACTTTTTCTAAGATGAAGTCTAGCCATGTAGCCCGTGTTGGTCTCAAACTCTCCATGCTCCTGCCCCAGTGTTTCTGTGGGCCAGACGATACAAAATGGAGTCTGGCTGAGAATCTGGCTCCTACGATAGATCCTTCTTCTCTCAGGTCAGAATCTGGCCTTCCTGGGAGTTCCACACCCGACTCTATACAGGAAACAAGCTCATTTGCAGAACTGTACCACAAGCGTGAGGGACTGGGTGGTTTACTGTCATGCCAAGGCCCTGAATAGGTGTCATTTGGGTGTGAACCAACAGTATTGGAAAGGAAGTGCGTAGCTTCCCTTAAGCACCTACTGTGTGTCGGACCTACTCTGGGCACATTGTCAGTATTATCTCTTTGATTTTGCCAGGCACTTTAAAAGCAAGGGCTTTGTTACTGTGTCTTTATAAACAGACTGAAATTTGGAGTGAGCCAACTGCTCACCCAGACAAACAGCCAGCCTGGAATTGTTCCTGGGCCTCTCTGATGCTGAAAAAGGGGTGTGTGTGTGTGTGTGTGTGTGTGTGTGTGTGTGTGTGTGTTTATATTATACCACACCCCTTGCACTATTGACTTTATTCTGAGGTCTCTATGGTCCCGGAGAGCAGCACCAGGGACTAGGAACCTTAGCTTTCTGTTCCAAGATCCTTCCAGAATGAGCCTTCCCAATACTGCCTTGTTCAGGAAGCTTCTGGATTCCCTTGAAAGAAACTTCTCCCTCCTGTCTGGTCTCAACCCATTCTCTGCTTTTGTCCTCTGGGCTCTTTTGAGAAGAGCCACCATCCTGAGCTCCAAGAATGAGGGACCCTGTTGGCTTCCTCTCCCAGTCAGCACAGGGCCAGGCGCCTAGGGGACTGCTGTTCAAGGACAGATGAGACACGGGAAGACCAGTGTTTCCTGCCCCGAAAGGAGGCGAGAGGTCTTGGAAGAGGCTGGCATATGCTGACGAGATGGAAAGTCTGTTTTATGAACATCTCCGGCAAGGCAAGGGAAACCTGGAGAGCCAGCGGAGGTAGAGCCTGTCCCCCAGAGTTTAGAGTTAGTGAGAAAACGGGAGGGAAGTGGTTGGTGACAAGATTCTGGGTCTCTACCCTTTAGGGTCTGAAGCAAGAATCACGAAGGCCAACATGTACACACAAATATAACTGAGTTAAGACAGGACGGGGACAAGGGCAAAGGCAAGGATATCCTGTCCTGACACTTGGCAGGACAGGAGCGGTGATATTCCAGAGGGAAGTTCAGAAGTTCTTGCTCTGCGCCAGCTCTACCCCGTCCAAGATAAAAATATTCTGTCCTCTTCCCTTCTCCCATCTCATTCACTTCCAACTTCCCCAGGAAACACACGTCCATTCTGAATAAGCACCCTCACATATCTATCCGCTTCTCTGGTGACTTCTCGGTCGTTCGGGTTGCTGGTGCCTAAGGCTCCCATCAATTCTCATATGTCCACCTGGATCCCGTGGGTTATTCTTTCATGAGTTTCTGCCACTCAGGTCTGCCTCAGAGACCCGGGGATCGATTCCTGGGTCCCTGCCCTCAAGACTGCCCATCTAATCACTCTGTGTGACACAGGCGTAGGAGGAGCCCAGCTTAAGCCATCACTCTCTCGAAAGGTCCTGCTGTGCCACTGACCAGTGTGAGGAGGTATGGGTTAGGCAGGGTCATAGCCACCGTCGGGCCTCAGACACCTCATCCTATGAGCTCAAGGAACTGAACTGGTGACTGCTGATGGCCACCTTAACACTTGACATCGTGCTGGATCTTCGAGAAGTACGTGGTGAGTGATGGACAACTGATGGCAGGGGCAAGAGCCACCAACCCAGCCAACCTCCAGGAAGACATTTCTGAAAGGCAACTGCACACCTAGGCAGCCTGGCCCTCCACAGATGCAGTCTTCTGCTGTCTGACTCCCACCATAGCCCACCTCCCCACTGTTGTTCCCAGTAGCCCTTACCTGCCCAGCCTGGGAGCCTTCTGGCCTATTCACATGATGCCCCTGGCCTGACTTGGCTGCTTGGACCCGGTTTCAGCTCTCCTCGCCTTCGTAGTCACCACCTGTCTCCTCGCGCCCACGTTCCACCCTGACTTCCTGTCTCCTTCTGAGGGCTCCGCAGCCAACCCAACCCCAGCAACCCAACCACAAGCCTCCAGCACCCCAGGCTTCCTGCCGCCATAGGCCTAGACCCTCTAAGCCTCTCGGGTCCCATACATTCCCAGGCCAGCTTCTACTCATACTGAGGGAGGCACTTAGTGGGGGAAGTGGAAGGGAAGGTCATGTATGATGGCACAGGTCTATAATCCCAGCATTCTGGAGGCAGACAGGAGTGGTTACATACAGAGTTCCAGACCAGCCTGAACTCTTCAAGCCCGGGTCTCAAAAAACCAATCATCACTGTCATTGTCATCATCATCATCATCAACAAAAACAACAACAACAACAACAATGACCACCAATGAGAGAATTTTTTAAAAAATGAGTATAGCCCTGACTATTCTGAAACTTGCTATGTAGACCAGACCATTGTTGCCTTGAACTCACAGAGATTCACCTGCCTCTTCCTCCCCAGTACTGGGATTAAATAATCAGCTCACTATACATGGCAGGAAAGGATGTTTGACAGAGCGCTCCTCCTGCCCTCTAAGATACTCCTGGGTAAGAGATCCAAAGGGAGCCTTTACCCCCATGAGCTTACAAGTTCAGCTTACAGGGAGAGGAAATGGTGCTACAGACAACTATGGTTGTGCTGTGCAGGAACTGGGTGGCCTTTAATTTAGCCTGACAGCAAAGGCGTCTCTTGCTCAGAGTGGAAGCCCAGTCAGTGTCTCTGTTAAATAGTTGCATGTTCTATAGCAGAACCAGCAGTCCCATTCTCTGGTAGAGCAGTACCCATGTCATCTTGTGTAACAGGACAGCAGCTGGGTTAGAGTCCCAGGGCAGGCCTCTGATAGTCCAATGTCGACAGCCTGCTTCAGGAAGAAGAAAAGATTACCTCATGCCTTAAGGCTATAGTGACAGGCTGGGGCATGGTGGTGCACAGCCTTAATCCCAGCATTCCGGAGGCAGAGGCTGGCAGATGGATGTGAGTTTCAGGCCAGACTAGCTTACATAGTGAGTTCTAGGACAGCCAGAGCTACATAAAAAGACTTTGTCTCGATAGATAGATAGATAGATAGATAGATAGATAGATAGATAGATAGATAGGATAGATACATACATACATGATAGATACATAGACAGATACATAGATAAATACATATATAGATACATACATAGATACATAGATACATACATAATAGATGCATAGATACATAGTTACATATATACATTACATACATGTCTAAATACATAGATATCTAAAGAGATAGATAGATAGATAGATAGATAGATAGGATAGATACATACATACATACATAATAGATACATAGAGAGATACATAATACATACATATATAGATACATACATAGATACATACATAATAGATACATAGATACATAGTTACATATATACATTACATACATGTCTAAATACATAGATAGATATCTAAAGAGATAGATAGATAGATAGATAGATAGATAGATAGATAGATAGACAGATAGATAGATAGATAGATGAATAGAACAACAGGCAGGGGACAGGACAGCACAGCTGAAAAAGGTAATTCCAGTAGCAGCAAGGCCACACCCCAAGGGAGCAAGCACATAACCATAACCATGTATTGCCACAGGTACAGGACAGAGAAAGCACGGGCATCTGTGGCAGGCAGGGGACATTCTGACATCAGCAGGAGTTTAAGAACTTTGCTGCCGGCAGGCAAAAGTGAGGATTGTGTCCACCACAGGCAGAGGGCTAGGCTATCAGTGATGTGAGGAACCCCAAATGGCCCCTATGGGGGCCAAGAATGGGTCCTGACCTCACTGGAAGGAAAGTGTAAATGTGTCACCTCCTGAGCTACGCTGAGTGAGCGGGTGGGGGAGGGGAGCCCACAGAGCATTGTTGGGGTTTGTGAGGTAGGAGCTGAAGCTGTGTGCACCTCAGCTGCAGAGGAAAGGGGGAACAGGAAATGGGGGGGGGGAGGAAGCCTGAGTTGGAAAGTCAGACAAAGAGAGAAACACAGAAACAAAGGCTGAGAAAAAAGAAAAAAGAAAAAAAAAGAAAAAAAAAAAACAAAACCCAACCCTCAGAGTGACAGAGCCAGCAGATGTGTCTCCAGACGTGGTGCACAGCCAGCCACCCTCACTTAAAAACCTTAGCGTTGGGGCTGGGGATTTAGCTCAGTGGTAGAGCGCTTACCTAGGAACCGCAAGGCCCGGAGTTCGGTCCCCAGCTCCGAAAAAAAAGAACCAAAAAAAAAAAAAACTTAGCGTTTTACAGCTCTTCTCAACTTCAGCACATGCCTGGGGGCACCATGCTAAGGAGCAGTGCTTGAATTTGTTTGGTGTGCTCTAAAGTAAGGCGTATCTGGCTGCCTGTGGAGCAAGAATTAGCAATCGCTGCAAGGCCCTGAGTTCGGTTCTCAGCTGGAGGAAGGGAGAGGGAGCGACTCTTTGCTTGTTTTTTTTTTTTCCGGAGCTGGGGACTGAACCCAGGGCCTTGCGCTTGCTAGGCAAGCGCTCTACCACTGAGCTAAATCCCCAGCCCCTGTTTGTTTTTTCTTAATTTGTTTGTTTGTTTGATTATTTTTGGATTTTTGGAGACAGGATCTCTTTCTAGGTGGTCCTTGCTGACCTGGAACTCACTCTGTAGACCAGGCTGGCCTCAAGCTCACAGAGATCCGCCTGTCTCTGCCTCTTAGATGCTAGGATTAAAGAAATATGGCTTCACAGTGGCTTGATCTTTTCATTGTCTAATAGAGATAACTAGGGGAAGCCAGGCAGAATGGTGCACACCTGTAATGCTGGCACTCCAGAGGCAGAGGCAGGTGAATCTCTGTGAGTTCAAGGCCAGTATGGTCTACAGAGTGGGTTTCAGGACAGGCAGAGCTATGTAGCAAGACCCTGGATCTTGGTAAAAGAAAAAAGAAAGAAAGACAGAAAGACAGAAAGACAGAAAGACAGAAAGAAAGAAAGAAAGAAAGAAAGAAAGAAAGAAAGAAAGAAAGAAAGAAAGGAAGATAAAATAAATAGGGGAGTTAATTTGAACACAGAACTACCTACCACTTTCTGCATTCTCACCTGTCATGAGAATGGTATAAGGTTTTAAGTCTGGGGGCTGGAGAGATGGCTCAGGAGTCAAAAACAAAACAAACAAACAAACAAACAAACAAACAAACGACTACTTGCTCCTCTTAGAGGGGATCTGAGTTCGGTTGCCCTCATCCACAACAGGCAGCTTACCACAGCCCGTAACTCCAGCTCCAGTTAATCCAATAACCTCTTCTGGCCTCTCTGGGCGCACTCACACACAATTAACAACCACAATAAATCTTCATTTTAAATTTTGTTGTTTCTTCTATTTCTGGTTTTGATAAAGGTAGAGAAATAGATCAGGCGCTGTTATGGAGGCTGGGTGCCATCTTGTCTCCTGTTGTGAGTCCCTAGTCCCAGTGACAGAGGGTGGACCTACAACAACCTTTAGGCTCCGTGACAGTCATACAGAGACCTTGATGGGATTCAATGCTTTTTTATTAAGAAATTTGGGGCCCGAGTTCCCTCTCTCCCTCTTCCTGGAGCGCTGTGCTCTTTGAATTCAGCATTCAGAAACCTAGCCGTGCCCATCCTCCCCAGCAGGCGCCAGAACCTCTGGGGTCCCTCTTCCTTCCTTCTCCCCAGATCTTGCAGAAACACCCAAGTGCTTCTCAGCAGAGGGTGAAGCGTCTGGCACTGATGTTCATGCGCGTGAGTCCCAGATGCCGCAGCGGTGGGGCCAGAGCCAGGCCCATCCCAGACTCCAACTCCATCTCCAGCTCGGCCTCATCCAGAAGCTCCTGGTGCAGGTGACAGACTTGGTCCACTTTCAGTCGGTGCAGCTGGGCCCGCAGCCTGAGCAGCTGCCCCGCCAGCTGCCGGTCCTGAGCCCGCATCTCCTGCTGTGACCAAAAGGGGGCGTGAGTTTGCTAGAGTAGCCTCCCGCCTCACAAACGTGTTCTCAACTCACTTCATCGTCTCGGTCTCGCAGATCTTTTTCCGGATTGGTGGTTCTCAAACCAAGCCAAGGAACCATTAATATGCAAATTATAGCTATCTGGCACGTCATCACAAACTAACCGAGATGACTCAACCGAGCTGAACTGGACATTCTTACGTTTGCACACGTTGGGCTGACAGCTAATATTCAACTCTCCCCTCCTCAGAGTATAACTGACAGCACCATCGGGCTCTGCTTTTCTTGGCTGTCTCTGCTCTTTAGGACAGTGCTTCTCAACCTTCCTAATGCTGACCAGTTAATACAGCTCCTCATGCGGTGATGACTCCAAAATTACTTTCGTTGCTACTTTGTAACCGTAATTTTGCTACTGCTATGAATTGCAATATAAATATCTGATATGCAGGAGATCTGATAATATGCAACCTATCTGAAAGGACCGTTGGATTCTGAGAGGGGTCGCGACCCACAGATTGAGAACCCACTCTCCAGCGTCTACTCCCCCCCCCCCCCAGATTTAGCTCCGCAAAGAAAACAGTGGACAGCTCAATTCCTGGCTCCTTTGTCCTAGGGCACAGCAGTGAGGGACAACTGTGGATATTGGTCCATTCTCATCTCCCAATCCCACATTCTTGGGCCTTTAAAAGGACTGGCTCAAAGACCCGATGCAAGTCTGTTTAACCCACCAGACTCACCAGCTCCCGTCTGAGCCACTCAAGCGCTGAATCCATGGAGTCGAAGCCACAGATGGCCCCAGGTCCCACCGGCTCAGGTCTAGCTTGGGCTCTGCACCAGGCCCGGCTCTGGACTCTGGCAGTCCACTCCAGATATGAGGGCCGTCGGGTCTGTAGCTGAAGTTTGGCAGTCAGGGCCTTCACAGAGTCTAAGCTCTCCTCCTCGTCCTCCTCATCCTCCTCGCCCACTGCCTGGAATTTCAGTTGCCCTAGGGACATGGTTGGTCTGTGGTGACCAATGGGACAAGTAAGGAAAAGGCTGGCTCTTCGGCCGAGCGAGAGGTGAAAGAAGATGAGGTTGAAAAGAATGTGCCAAGAGTGTGTGGTGAATTCAGAAGGTGGGTAAGGGACGCTAAGTGTGCCAGGGTGATCGAGCGGATGGGTATGCGAGGCTAAGTGTGCAAGGGATGGAATTTTCCTGGTTTGCTAACCAGGGGCCACGTGATGCCCATCCGGGTGGGGGCAGGAGGAGCCCTTCAGATGAATTTTATTGTCTTTGCCCAGAATCAGGTTCCTGGTTCCCAGAAAGGAAGTTGCAGCAGGATAAGAAAAGCATCGTCCACAGCCGACTTGGCCCTCCTCCCAAGACCCAAGTCAAAGGAGTCAAGGGAAAGGAGCGGCTGACCTGACCGGTAATCTCTCCTCTTTGCAGTGCAAGTTCTGCAAGGGAGTCCGGAGCCCTCGACCCTGGTGCTACTTTGAGGGGACTTTGGGTAGCTCAGTCACTTCTCTGAGCCTCTGTTGGGACAGATGAGTGACACCAAGCTTTCTGTAGCTTTGGCTTGGAACTCTCTCTGTGGACCAAGCTGGCCTCGAGCTCACAGAGGTCTGCCTGCCTCTGCCTCCCGAGTGCTAGAATTAAAGGTGTGCGCCACCACCCGGTTGCCACTGTGCTTCTCTGTTCTCTCTAAATCTCTGTGTTACTGTCAGCAACAAGAGCTGGGCTGAGATTCCTCTCAGTAGTAAAACCTCTCCTAGTGTGCTCAAGGCTTTGAGTTTGCACTAGTAGTTAGAGAGAGAGTGGAGGGGAGAGGAGAGAGAGAGAGAGAGGGAGAGAGAGAGAGAGAGAGAGAGAGAGAGAGAGAGAGAGACTGATATGAAGTAGGGCCAGGCATGCACAGTGACAGCATAAGTAGGTTTTGTATTCTTTCCAATGCTCCATTGTACATCACTCACAGGGAAGACAAAAAACAAACAAACAAACAAACAAACGAACACAAGTGTGGTGACATGTCTGGAGTTCCTTCTCTGATACACTGATACACGGGGACCTTGAAGTCAGTCTGGAATACATGAGACCTGTGACTCAAAAACAAAACAAATCAAGGAGGGGGGGCACAGGGAGGAAGAGGAAGAAGAGGAGGAGAAAGCAGAGGAGGAGACAAAACAGAAACGCACACATCTGAATATGCAGTTTGGTAAATTCTCCCGAATAACCAAGGAGACAGCACTATGGTCAAATGATGCTTCTCCATAGGGAGTGCTTCCTGGATTAACCTTTCTCACATTCCTCTGCTGGATAGCAGTCCTTTGTTTCCGAATCAACACGTAACGTGTGCCCTGTGTGTGTGTGTGTGCATGTGTGTATATGTGTGTGAGTGTGTATGTTTGTGATTGTGTACATGTGGTTTTTTTGTTGTTTTTTGTTTTTGTTTGTTTGTTTGTTTTTTGCTTTTTTTTTTTTTTTGGTTCTTTTTTTCGGAGTTGGGGACCGAACCCAGGGCCTTGCGCTTCCTAGGCAAGCGCTCTACCACTGAGCTAAATCCCCAACCCTGCTTTTTTGAGCTGAGGACCAGAACCCAGGGCCTTGCGCTTGCTAGGCAAGCACTCTACCATTGAGCTAAATCCCCAACCCCAATTCTTTTTTTTTTTTTCCCCCTTATGCAGCATCTCACCCTGAGCTGACCTGGAACTTATTCTGCAGCACAAACTGGCTTCAAATCCACAGGATTCTCCTGCCTCAGCCTCTGAACTGTGGGATTCCGTCCAGCAACCACCATGCCTGACACCACTTTCTACTCCTGGTCTTCCTCCCACCCAATTGCTGGGGCAACCCCAGGGCCTTGAGCATGCTCAGAAGAGTCTTACTGACTGACTCCACTCCGCTAGCCCTTTTCTCATTTCTAGCCGCAGAAGTGAATTTTGCCCTTTTGTCTACTTTCCAGAGCTTCTCCAGCTCTGGCTTGTGTCAGAGTCACCTGGAAAGCCTGCTAAGACAGATGGCTTCCCCCACCACTGGTTTCAGATTCTGTATGAGTCTCTGAGGCAGAGACTAATCTGCATGTCTATCAAATCCCCCTCTCGAAGGTTTCCCTGGTCTGGAATTTCATAGCCTGTTCTCTTTTCAGGCTTGCTTTTAGACAAGGTCTCACTGTGCAGCCGAGGCTGGCCTCAAGCTCTCTAAGCCTCCTCAGTGTCGGACATCTGGGTGTGAGGCTCTGAACCCAGCGACAGCTCTGTTTCATGCCTGGCTGTTTTCAGAGAGCAGCCTCAGATTTATCTATTACGCGCTGGGCGGAGACATCTTCCCAGCCCTCCACCACTCTGTCTTACTCTCTTCCCTCCCTCATCGAGTCCTCTCCCATCCTGTCATGTCCTATACACGTGTCTGATTTTTTTTTTCTTTTTTCTTTTTTTTCAGAGCTGGGGACCGAACCCAGGGCCACTTGCTAGGCAAGTGCTCTACCACTGAGCTAAATCCCCAACCCCACGTGTCTGATTTAATTCTGGGTTCCATAAATGAGAGAGAAAGCATGCAATATTTGCCCCCGTTTGGCTCAAAGCACCTAACATTACGATCTCCAGCTTGATCCATTTTCCTCGATCAAATGTTCGGTTTCATTCTCTTTATAACGAAATAAGATTATAATAATAATAAGTGTGCATACTTTCCACACTTCCCTCATCTGTTTGTCTCTTGATGAACCTCTAGGATGGATCCACACCTTGACTACAGTGACGAGTGTGGCAATGAACATTAGTTATAGAGTGTGGCCGTGGCATGGTTGACGGAAGGTTCTTATTGAGGTGTAAGGGAGAGTACAGCTGGGGGCATCTGAAAAAGTCCAGAGCAGGGAGAGAGAGAGCAGTAGACTAAACACAGCCGGCAGAATGGACCAGGCCGTGGTGGGGGGAGGGGAGAAAGAGAACTGAGGAGGACCAAGAGAGGAAGATAAAAGACAACTGAGAGAGTGCATGGCTGGAGAAATCCAAGATGCGGTGGTAGGTGGGTGGGCGGGTGGGTGCGTGGAGAGCCAGGATGCCAGCGTGGACTCTGTAACAGGTATTTTCTATTTTCTATGCTGAGAGAGCCTGCAGGCCAGCATGCATTTTGGTGTGCTAATAGGCACCAAAGTCAGCCACCTCTTTAGGGCCTGCCGGTTGTGCAGCAGGGGGCGTGTTCAGCTGTCCCTGTGGTCTGCTGACTTAGAATCCCAGGATAGCATAACTGGGTCACAATGGTGGTTGTTTTTAGTTTTTTTTTTTAATATTTATTTTATGTGTGTAGGTGTTTTGCCTGAATCTAGGCATGTGCACTGTGCCTACAGAGGCCAGAAGAGGAGGTTGGATTTCCTGGGACTTGCGTTACATATAGATGGTTTTGAGTAGCCACATGGGTGCTAGGAATCGAACCCAGGTCCTTGGGAAGGGCAGAAAGCACTCTTAACTTTGGAGCCATCTCTCCCGCCCCCTGTCTTAGTTTCCTAAAGGGCCTCCATGTTGATTTCCATAGTGAGCACTCAGGGTTACACTTCTACCCAAAGTGCGGAACAGTTTTTCTTTCTCCATAGCCCCACCAGTGTTTATTGTTATTTTCTCTCCCTCTCTCTCTTTTTCTTTTTTAAAACTTTATTTTTTATTTTATACGTATAAGTGTTCTACTTACGTGAATATATGCACACCACACGGGTACAGCGTTGAAGAAGGCCAGAGAGGGATTTAGATTCCAGGGAAACTGGAAATATAGAAGGTAATTAAGTAGGCCCCATGTGATGCTGGGAATCCAACCCAGGTCCTCTAAAGGTGCTATAAATACATACCCTTAACCACTGAGCTATCTCTTCAGACCCCATTGCTATTTTCTTTTTCTTATTTATTTGAGTTTTTTTTTTTTCTTTTTTTCTTTTGGTTCTTTTTTTCAGAGCTGGGGACCCAGGGCCTTGCGCTTCCTAGGCAAGCGCTCTACCACTGAGCTAAATCTCCAACCCCTTCTTATTTATTTAATATGTGTGAGTTCACTGTCAGAGCCCATTACAGATGGTGGTTGTGAGCCACCATGTGGTTGCTGGGAATTGAACTCAGGACCTCTGCAAGAGCAGTCAGTGCTCTTAACCACTGAGCCATCTCTCCAGCCCCACTACCCCCAATAGCTATTTTCTTTTCTTTCTTTCTTTCTTTCTTTTTTTTTTTTTTCTTTTTTTCAGAGCTGGGGACCGAACCCAGGGCCTTGCGTTTGCTAGGCAAGCGCTCTACCACTGAGCTAAATCCCCAACCCCTCAATTGCTATTTTCTTGATGGTAGCCATTCTAGGCGAGATGGAATCTCAGGGTATTGTATGGCTGTGTGAGGACGTCACCCTCAATGACTCTCACACCGCTTTATGTAGACCATAGACCTCCCAGGATTAGGAGACTGTAATATTCTTCCCAGAGGCCTGAGACAAGAGGCATCCCTCCTTCCTTTTTTTTTTGGTTCTTTTTTTCGGAGCTGGGGACCGAACCACCTTTCTTTTTGAAGCAGGGTCTCAATGAACTTGAAGATCAGTAACTTGACTGGCTGAAGGGTTTGGCTGTCTCTCCAGGCCCTGTAGTGCTGCTGTGTTTACCTGATCTGGGATCTGAACTCAGGGGCCATACTTGGTAATTGCCTTTACTCACCGAGCCTCCTCTAAGTTTTCATCCCCAGCCCCCACTCGGTGGATCACGAACCCTCAGAACTCCAGTCCCAACAGATGAGAGGCCCCTCTATGGACAGCAGGCACACACGTAGTGCACAGACACACATTTAGGCAAAACACTCATACCCATTCGATCTAAAAAAGAATATATTAAAAGTAAGTGCATGGGTGAATGGTTGAACGAGCCCTCTAGCAAATCAGTTGCGTTTCCTATTGTTTGTAGTTGCCAACTGAAGCAGATCTCTTGCTGGACTCGAACCCGGTGAGCACAGGGTTCTTGTGGGTCCCTCTATCAAAACCATGACCCCGTTTCATTGTGCGGGCAACTAACATTTAGTGAAAAGGAATGGAGTCAAAGGGCTGGAGTTCCTCAAGTCTGGACGCAGCAGAACTGGCCAGAGGATGTTGCCCAGGGGCAGGACTTCCAGCTGTGGGGCGGGGGAGGGCCCCTAGCGACATAGCTGTTTGCTTTTTAAGGTGGACCAAGGGGTTTCCCCGACGCAAGCTTCAGATGTGTGGAGAAAGAAGGCAGCTAAGTAAACCCACCCACACTTTCCAGCCCACCCACTAAGGCACAGGGGAACAAATGGTTATTTTTCTTTCTTTTTATGTCATCGAGGGGGGCCAGGACCCCAAAACTTTAAAAAAAATTCAGAACCTCCAGAGACCCAGAATAGAGGTAACTTTAGGTAAGACGGTCACCACCCTTTCACTGATCATGAAACTTAGACCTTATTATAATGGACTCTTGGTGGCGGTGCTTAGAAAACCTGAGAACCTGGGACGAGCAGAAAATGTCTATGGAACTGTGGTCTCTTCCAGAAGGGCCTCCATCCTGTCTCCAGCTGTCCTGCCTATCCTTAACCAGAGTTCTGTGGGGCTGGGTCTCAGGGTTACGCTAGTGAAATGGAGCTCCAGGAGCTGATCTGCCCACAGCTCAGCCCAAGCCAAACTCTGAGGTACGTGGCACCACCTGCTGCTGTCGCCAGGTCCCCCATCAGTGGCTGCCATTGTGGCTGGTGTTGACTTTTTCCAGCGAGAAAGGGTGGCACGCCCCAAGTTGAGACCCGGGAGAAGACCGGGTGAAGAGACTGCGCGGTCGGAGATGACGCCCTCCTACACAGTCGGATGTGTGCGGCTCGATCAGTCCATCTGCGGTATCTCAGGTGACTCGGGCACCACCACTCCACGCTCTAAGAAGCCGGGCAACCAGAAGTGGAAGACTTGCTGGGTCTCCGGTTGTATCCGGGCGTCCAGAGGGCGCCCTTGAGCCGCGGATGCTAGCCCATTTGTATTTAAGGCAGGGTATTTGCTGCTGTTGTTTGGTTGGTTTTTTTGTTTGGTTTTTTAATAAAAGGGATATTGTGGAAAGTGCTCTCTGTGTACATAGTGTGGCTGTAGGGCATAATCAAGAAGGAAGGCTTGGGGGTTGGTGCTTGAGATTCACGGAGTAGCAGGAACGGAGAAGAGAGGGTGACAGAGACCATAGCGAGTCTATCCTCAGGCGCTGTCCTTGGAATCAGCCACTATTTCTATTCTTCTAAGGCCCCAAAAGCTTGAGATCCGGCACTTCTACGCGCCACGCTGGAAAGCTGCGACAAGGGAGAGAAGCTCGCTAGGTGGGAGTGGTCTTAGGGGCCTCTCAGGAGGGAGCTCAGAAGAACAGGAATACATATGAGGTCTGATCCCTCTGTACCCCTAGACCTGGCTTTTGCCTCTCAGAATGCATTTCGACACAACCGGTTAAATATATCGGTGTGGCTCTCGTGTTACAGATACCTGAGCTCTTCCCAGGCGGCTTCCGAGCCCTCAGACACCACCAAGCTCCCAGCACACCGGTGGCTCACCAGTCTCGGGTCCCTAGGCATTTATTATTGGCCCATTTTAACCACTGCCTGGACACTTCCTGCCTGATCGTGACCCTGCCCCATCTGTGGTTCTAGGTGTCCCATTCCTCCGTCTACCTACCACCATCCACCCCCATCCCCTCTTGAAATTTTGTCCCTTTGTGAACCCAGGGCAGATACACAGTCTACTCTCGGCGTCCTTTTCCATCCCCACCACAACCCTCCCATACTCATACCCTTCCTGTCCATGCCTGCTGGCTTTTCTTTTGCCAGTTTCTGTGCGTAGGCTAAGCTAAGGCCTCCCTGAGCCCAGTCCTTGAAAACAGGCTGGGGCCCTGTCCTCAGGTTCTGCTATACTCTAGTCAGCCAACTTAAAGCCGTGCTAATGGGAACACACATCGGAGCCTAGGCCTTCATCAGGGACACAGGGATCAGCCTAGGCACTTATTCATGCCTGAATAAACTGGTGTAGGTGCAGGCCAAGGCTGCTATCCTGCTCAGACTGGTTCTTTATTGCAAGATCCTCTGTGGATGAATGAGGAGGAGGAGGGAGGAAGGTCTGTCGGGATGTGCTTGTCCACTTCCAAACCCTGTCTCTGCCTGAAGAGAAAAAGCGCCTCTTTTTTTTTTTTCCTCTTTCTTTTTTTTTTTTCTCTTTCTTTTTTTTTTTTTTTTTTCTTTTTTTTTCGGAGCTGGGGACCGAACCCAGGGCCTTGCGCTTGCTAGGCAAGCGCTCTACCACTGAGCTAAACCCCCAATCCCATTCTTTTCTCTTTCTTTTTATTCCTTTTCTTTTTTCTTTTTCTTTTCTTTTTGGAGACAGGGTTTCATCCTGTAGTCCTGGCTGTCCTGGAACTCATTCTGTAGACCAGGCTGGCCTTGAATTCGGAGGTCTACCTGCCTCTGCCTCCCAAGTGCTGGGATTAAAAGTGTGCGCCACCTCCTAACGCTTGACTGAAACTGACCTCCTGTCTCATGCCCTCTCTGGTTGCGAGGCCTGCACAGATGTGTGCTTGTTCCCTGCCTTCAGGTCATGTTAGTGCCAAGAAAAAGTCCCGAGGGAGTTTGTGTCCTTTGGAGAGAGAAGACTGTTTCCCTGTAAGCACCCAGAACTCTCATTATTTGCTTATTTATCTGCCGTGGAGCACAGAAGCTGCCCTGTGGACATCCCAGTATGACAGAGGGTGAGGAGGTGAAGCACAAGGCGACTCCTTGTAGTCAGCTGAGGGTTTCTCAGGGAATGGATGGTTTCTGTTTGTTTGCTTGTTTGCTGGTTTATTGTAGGAGAGTGGTTGTGAGGAGGGGGAGGGTAGCTTCCAGACAAAGTTTCTCTGTATAGTAAGTAACCCTGGCTGGAAATGTCTGTGTAGACCAGGCTGGCCACCCACCTGGCCTGCCTCTGCCTCCTGATTGCTGGGATTAAAGGCTTGTGCCACCACACCTCTCTGAGAATGGGGTGATATCTAAGGACCCCCCTTGCCCCCCGTGTAGGAAAAGGAGATAGATAGAAGGAGGGTGAAGCATGTCATCAGGGGAAACAGCCAGGGCCCTGGTCTTCTGTCCTGTTTGTAGATTTGTATATGGTTCTGGGTAGTGGGGGCAAGGGGGGGCTGTTGTGGTAAAATTAAATAGGAGGTTTCTTTTACCCGAACTGGTGCTGGAACCGTGGGGCCTCATGTTGGATATTTTCAGCTCAGTCAGCAAAGCCTCTCACCTGCTCCAATATCACACTGCCGATGGCTACTCTCTGAGCCTGGCAACAATCTCTCTAGTTCCCAAGGCAGGTTGCCACCATGCCAGACATACACATCTCAATTCCGTGGCATCCCAGTGTGTCCGTCTTGAATTCAATTAAATCGCCACATGAAAGAACATACAACACAATAACCTCTGATCCAATTGATAAGATATAATTTGCTCATCTAGACATACAAAATCCTGTACACATCCATCCCTTAAGAATATTCATGGAGGGGGTGTTGGGGATTTAGCTCAGTGGTAGAGCGCTTGCCTAGCAAGCTCAAGGCCCTGGGTTCAGTCCTCAACTCCAAAACAAACAAACAAACAAACAAACAAACAACCAAACAAACCAAAAACCAAAAACCAAAACAAACAAAAAAAAGGCTGGAGAGATGGCGCAGCAGTTAAGAGCACCGGCTGCTCTTTCAGAGGTCCTGAGTTCAATTCCCAGCGACCACATGGTGGCTCACAACCATCTGTAATGGGATTCGATGCCCCTCTTCTGGTGTGTCTGAAGACAGCTACTCTGTATCTTATGCCTTAAATAAATAAATAATTATTTTTTAAAAAAAAGAACATTTATAACAACCTGTAAATGTGGAGAGGAATCTTAACATCCGCCTCCATGTTCTCTCGAGTCCTCTCCTCTTGCCCCAGTCTCCTCCTCCTCTAAAACTTTTCTCCCACCCATCCTTCCTTCTCCTCCAATGACAGGCCTCATTCTATCCTGTACCTGCCTTCATCTGCATAATGACATTATCCTACAGGGGCCATGAGGTTAAAGGGAGGGTGAGGACAGAGCAAAGGTGTTGAAAGATGTTCACTGTAAGCTTAAGATTTTTCCTAGACAGGCTGAGGTCACTAAGGGTGTCAAAAAGGCTTGAAAAAAACGGGGCTGGGGATTTAGCTCAGTGGTAGAGCGCTTACCTAGGAAGCGCAAGGCCCTGGGTTCGGTCCCCAGCTCCGAAAAAAAGAACCAAAAAAAAAAAAAAAAAAAAATCTCTCTTAAAGGACCTGGGAGGAAGTCACTGGTGATCTTGAGTGGAGCAGTTCCTGGAAGGTAGGAACAAATACAGATACAAAGATTATTGTTTCTCTTATGAGAGGGGAGGGGGTTATAGGGCATTCCATATCCTGTGAGAGCAATGTACCCCTTTCCAACAAGGCAGATCACCCCAAGGTTTGTAGGTGTTCCTCATTAGAATAGGAGGAGTTCTCAAGGAAATAGAATCTTCTGTGATGCGGTGGTTTGAATAGGTTTGGCCCTTGAATGCTTGGCCCATAGGCAGTTGCACTATTAGGACGTGTGGCCTTGTTGGAGGAAGTGTGTCACTGTGGGGGACAGGCTTTAAGGTCTCCTATGCTCGAGCCATGCCCAGTGTAGCACACAGCCTCTGTCTGCTGCCTGCGGATCAGAATGTGTAACTCTTGGCCCTTCCAGCACCATGTCTGCCTGCACAATGCTGTGCTTCCTGTCGTGATGATCATGGACTGAATCTCTGAAAGTATAAGCCAGCTCCAATTAAATGTTGCGCTTTATAAGAGTTGCCTTGGTCATGGTGTCTGTTCATGGCACTAGAACCTAAGTAAGACAAGTGGGTTCCATGTTCAATAGATTGGGCTCCCCAAAGGGTGCTTTTTTTTTTCTTTCTTTCTTTTTTTTTTTAATCACATGGGCTTCTGGGAAGATTGTGTCTCTCCCCTTGGGATGGAATTCCTGCTCTGCTCACAGGCTGGGCTCACCAAGAACCTGAGCCAGGTAAGAGGAGGCCCAGTTAGTTCTCGTTTGACTAGGAGAGCTTTGTATGCTGTGGAGGCCAGATTAGCACACAGAGTTGTCTTCTTTGGCTAGAATGCATGTAGGAGGCCCGGTGTACCATCTGCCTGGCAGCCCAGGGTAGGAATTAAATTCCTACCTCATGAGACTGAGCTTGGGCATAGCTTTCAACCCTGGCACAAAACTATGACGTGGTACAAAACACACAGAGATTATTTATTTATAAATGCATAATCTAGAACCCGGTGTATTTTATTTTTGACCTGGTCACCCAGGCAGGGAAGACTCCAGTGGCCACTGTTGATAAGCCCTGGACCCACAGGGGAGGAGCCTGTATCCTAGGAAACAAAGCTGAAGGTACAGACAGCATCCTGCTTGTGATTGTGCTGTCTGAACTCATCCTGGGCCCTAGGAACCGGATTATGACTGGGTTCTAAGAATCGGGAGGGTGAGAGGATCCAGGTCAGTGGTCAACCCATGCCTTCTATCCAGAAACCCTGCTTCCTAGTGCCCACTCCTTCTCCCTGGCCCCAGACTTGACAACCCTTCCAGTTGTATTATCCTTCTTGGCTTCCTCCTGTGCCTGTCCCAACATGAGGCAACCAGCTTCCTCCCCCCTCCCCCCGCACTGCAGGAGGCAGTTAGTTTACTACTTCCTGAGGTTGGTACAGTTTAGGGAGGGGCTGCTGTTGGCCCTGCTGGGACATACCTTCCTTGGCACTTCCTTCCGCAAGAGTGAAGAGAGGTCAGCATGCAGAAGGGGGACCAGGGCAAGTAGAAAATGGCAGATGCCCATTGTATCAGCAGCTCACTTGTCCTTCAAATTTCTCTTCTATGGGGCTGGGGATTTAGCTCAGTGGTAGAGCGCTTACCTAGGAAGCGCAAGGCCCTGGGTTCGATCCCCAGCTCCGAAAAAAAGAACCAAAAAAAAAAAAAAATTTCTCTTCTAGGTAAAATGAGCGCCCTTCCCTCAAGAATCACACTTCTCTTTAACTTCTGCAAACCCAGGAAGATGGTCCAGGACACACTGTACTCACAGCCAAGAACAAGTCCACTCCTGCTTCAGTAGTGATGGGTAGGGAGATGGAGCTGTGCGCAGGGGCTGTGGTAGTTTGAATCAGAATGGCCCCCATAGGCTCACAGATTTCACAAGGAACTGACACTACTTAAAAGGACTAAGAGGTGTAGCCTTGTCAGAGGAAGTGTGTTGCAGGATATATGATCATACTGTGAAACCCAAGATTCTATTGTTTACTGAAAAGACCTGTTTCTAGGTATGGTGTGGCCCAGCCTTAGCACACACCTTTTACCCGTCTGGTTGGAATAGAGACTCCCTTAAATCCCAAACAATGAAGGTAAACTTTGTAGAAGGAAACACCATGTTTGAAAGTGATGTCTAATTGAATGGCAGACAAAGTGACAAACCAAAGATTTGGCAGAAGAGGATATGCCCGACTCTCAAGAAAAGAGAGAGGAAAAGGGCTACTTAGGAGAGAGGGAACAGTTTTACTGGGACAGTCATACAGAGGCTGCAGAGAGAGAACAAGGTAAGCCTGAGAATAAGGAGCCAGAAGATTGGAACAGATTGTCAAAGTTAGTTTGAGGCCCAGCAGAGCAATTCAGTGAGAAGCCAGTTTGTGTCCACTCGGAGAAGAGATTCAGCCAGAACAGCTTTGTTGAACCGGCCAGCCAGACTTCAGTCAGAGTAAGAAAGGGTGAGCTTATTCAGCATCAAGTCTCAGAGGCTGAAAATACCCTAGGCCTAGGTTAGATTGTACAGAGGCTTAGAGGCTTCCAGGACAAGGCCTAGGTCACCAGAGAGAGGCAGAAAGCCTTGGAGATGACAATACATGAGAAATCAGTTACATTTTCAGAAGTGTGTCGTTATGGGTAGGTTTTGAACTTTCAAAAAGCCTCCTCCAAGCCCAGTGGCTTTTTTCCTGCTGCCTGCTTCAACTGCTTCTGTCTTTGTGCCACCATCATGCTGAAAATGGGACTGAATCTCTGAAACCATAAGCCCCAATCAGACGCTGCATTTTATAAGAATCGCTGTGTTCATGGTGTCTCTTTACAGCAGTGGGACACTAAGAGGTAGAGACTGGCTTGGCACACACGAGACTCAGGCTCAATCCCTCGTACCACACTAAAATCATTTTTAGCCACGTTGCCATGCACACTCCTCCCACTTAGGACACAGAGGCAGGCAGAACTTAGTGAGTTCTAGGACAGCAAGAGCTACATAGAGACACTGTCTCAAAACAAACACCCACCACCCAAAGAAATACATTTAGGGGCTGTGGAGTCCAGTGTTTGAGTACTTATTGTTCTTGTAGAAGACCTGGGTTTGGTTTCCATCACCCACATGGCAGCCCACAACTGTGTGTAACTCCTTCCAGGGGACATCCTCTTCTGGCCTTCATGGGCACCAGGCAAAACCACAACACATATGACATAGCGTGTTGCATGTGTATTATGTATGTGCTATGATACACAGGGGGGTCAGGTAGACAGTTTTCAAGTGTTGACTCTCTTTCAACATTTGGACCGGAGGGTTAAACCAGGTTACCAGGCTTGTGGGTTACAGGCCGTTGTGAGCTGCCCAACATAGGTGCTGGGAATGGAAACCAAGAGCCACCCACGCCACACCCTCGATTCCTTGGCCATGGCTTTCTGTGGAGCCCCAGAACCTGTGTCTTCGGTGAAGTAATCCCCAGTTCCCCTGGAGATTTCCCTCCCTGCTGGGTTTCCTCACCTCTCTTCCTCCTCAGGCCCTTTCCTGTGCTGGTCACGCCCACCTGAGCCATCAATTAGGGATAAGAGGGTAGGGGGAAGGTTCTTTGCCCACAGCCTGGCTTCTTGAATGTGGTGCAGTGGTTCTAAGCCTCTTGGATAAAGATGTCTACCACACAGGTGAGCCCGAAGCATGCAGAGTCTGGGTGCCGAGAGAAGACTCCAATAATAAAAGTATTCTTTATGATCAGCCACTCGAGGCTCAGTGAAGAAGGAAAAATGGTCAGGCTGCACAAAACGTCTGACAAGGAACTATTTTTAACAAACTAATTTATTCTTCAGAGTCTAAAACCTTCTGTGAGCAGCTTCCCTATTGTGGAGAGAGATCCAGCCCCTCAGGCCTCAAACTCGAACTCGAAGTACTGAGGGTCGAAGTAGTGGATGCGGACATAGCCGTCTTCGCCACCGCTGCTGTAGCTGGAAAGAGACCGATAGTCAGCTGCTGCTGTGGGAGGGGAAGCCTGTGCAGCCACAAAGCAAATGGGCAGAGACCCCCGGCCGCTGGGCTGTTTCCTCAGTGGGGCCATACCTCTTGCCATCGGGATGGAAGGCAACACTGTTGATAGGTCCAAAGTGGCCCTTGACTCTTCCAAACTCTTCCTCAAAAGCCAAATGGAAGAACCTGGGGTGGGGGAGGGGGTAGAGGAGACCCAGTTATTCCAAAAGGCACCGAGGCAGCATTCTACAAAACGAAGACTACTGAGGTAGTATTTTATGTAACAAAATTAATAAAGTAGAGGAATTAGGATAAAGGAGACATAAGACGAAGCAAACTACGAAGGAAAACTATGCAAACATCTGCCTCAATACACAGCTGGCAGTGCTCTAAAGCTCTCATAATATTAATTCATTTACTTAACATGCACAAAGGTGCATTACTGAGGTGAGCAATGTCCCACTAAACAGTCGAGAATCCCGGATACGGAGAATGTCATCTAGGCCCCCAGGGTTCACGATCCCTGCTGTTGTTTACAAACAGGGTCCCCTGTAGCCCAGCAGAGCAAGGAGCTGAGCTAAAGCCAAGGATGACCTTGAGGCTGGTGTGAGGCGAGCGCCTTAGCCAGCTGTATGTGCAGCTGATTTCATGACCCCACCTGCTGCACTGGACATCTGTCACGTTCCCTTTGATCCTCAGTGGTCAGGAGTCTGCTTCCTTCCCCTTACCTGGCCTCAAACTTGCCAATCCTGGTGGAGGTTGTGGTCACATCCATGGCTTCCTGACCACCTCCCAGCACCACCTAAAGGGAAGAAAGATCAGGGCAGCCAGGACTTAGGTACAGGCCTGTCCTCTGCTTTTCTGCTTATAACATCTCTCCACACAGTGGGAGGATCCTCAGGGAGGGGGTGAGCGGCCACTTCAAGGACCTTCTGCCACAAATCAGTCAGCACTGTAACCATGGTAGGAGTTCCTTTCTACCTGACACCATTTTCCCCATCTTACAGCCTAATTGTTGGGCAAACATCCAGACCCTAGATGCTTTAGCAGGAGGCCTGGACAGGGTCTTCTTACATGGTCATAGTTGGGAGAGAGAGCAGCCGAGTTGACGGGACGTTCTGTTCGGAAAGTCTTCTGATGTTCAAGACTTGTGGAGTCGAAGAGCTGGGAGGGAGGGGGAGAACCTGTGATGGGCACCTTTCCCGGCAGGTCGAACCAGTTGAATATGCATCAGGAGGGCAAGTGACTAGACCCCTACCCAGCTCACCTTAGCTGTGTTGTCCTTGGATGCGGTGACAAACATGGTCATGTCTCTAGACAACTGGATGTCATTGATCTGCCGGGAGTGTTCCTTAACGTTCACCAATACCTCTCCAGACTGGAGGGGGAGGACCAGTTAGACCCACGTGCCCGAGTCCAAGCCGCCATTCCCCAGAAGCCCAAGACCAGCTGAACTTGACTTGACACCTTTCTTACCCTCAACCTAATCTCTGACCCCTAGTCCCTCCCGCAAGCCTTACTTTTGGTACTGAGCTTGACTGACTCCACGTACTCTGTCACTGAGCTCAACCCCTGGCTCTTTTTTTTTTTTTTTTTTTGGTTCTTTTTTTTCGGAGCTGGGAACCGAACCCAGGGCCTTGCGCTTCCTAGGTAAGCGCTCTACCACTGAGCTAAATCCCCAGCCCCCCCACCCCCGGCTCTTTTTAATTAAAACAATTTTGTGGATGGGTGTGTGCCTGCATGTGTATATATACATGTGTCTGTGCCCACAGCTGAGAGGAGAGCCTTGAATCCCCTAGAACTGGAGTCACAGATAGCTGTGAACTGCCGAATGGGTGCTGGGAAAAGAACTCAGGTCCTCTGCCAGAGCAGCAAGTATTCTTAACCATCAAGTCATCTCTCCAGGCCCAGATGGCTTGCATTTTTTCAATGTGAGGCACAGCCCCACCAAGCTGTCTAAGGTCGGTCCACACGCAGTTGCAATTTCCTTTCTTTCTTTTTTTTCTTTTCTTTTCTTTTTTTTTTTTTGTTTTGGAGCTGAGGACTGAACCCAGGGCCATGCGCTTGCTAGGCAAGGGCTCTACCACTGAGCTAAATCCCCAATCCCCTCCTTTCTTTTTTGAGACTAAGTTTCACTATGCGTGCCTGGCTGGCCTGGAACTGGCTCTGTAGACCAGGCTGATCTCAAACTCAGATCTACCTGCCGTGGCCTCCCAACTGCTGGGATTAAACGTGTCAGGGCCTTAGCTGGGTAAGTGTTCTTCCACTGGGCTACATCCCCAAATTTTTGCTTCTATTTCTGTTGCCTATGGAAGATCTTCCTGCTGGAAGCTAAAGATTTATTCGTTTTTATTTTATGTGTTACACGTATTGTGCCTTTGTATGTGTGCACATGGGCACAGGTACACATGCAATGTGTCTTCCACATGCATGCCTGGTGCTTAGGGGCCAGAGGGTTTGAGAACCCCTGAACTGGATTAAGGACGGGTTGGGCTGCCCCGGGGTGCTGGAATCTCTGTGAGAGCGGCCAATGCTACTCTTACTCAGCTGAAATCTCTATTGTGGTGTCAACTTATCCTGACTTGTGCCCGTACTGTTTTTAAGCTGGCGTCTAATTCTGTTTCCTAGAACCTCCCATAGGACATAGCACTCTCTAGAGGCAGGAGATGCTTGTCTGGGCTCACTATTACATGTCCCTCAGTGTCCGGTGACACACTCCCAATACCTAATGTCTGATAACACCCGGCCTTACCTTGGCGCTGTACTGGTTGAGCTCTCCGCTCTCGTGGCCTGCGATGATGCACTCCCCCAGGGGACCCCAAACAGCACTGGTGATCTTGGAATCATTACAGGGGATCTTCATGTAGGGCTCGTTGCTGTCTGTGCAGAGCAGCAGGGGTCAGGCCGGGGGATCTGAAACCACACTCCCACCTCAGCCCTCCAATCCTATCCTCACCAATCTGGCTTGGATCCCGCAGATCAAAGAAGCTCACAAAACACTGATACCCCATCTGCTTGTCTGTGGAGAACATGATGATGTTGCCCCCAAAGTCAAAGCCACAGGTCCGCACGGCTGAGTTGGTCTTGAGTAGGGCCAGCTGCTTCCCTGGAGAGGCACAGTCTGTGTCACTCTGGTAATGCACAGGGTGGACCTGCCACTCAGCCACCAGTCTCAGCATCCTTCCCTGATAACTGCAGGTCATCGCTCCTGCCCGCTGCTGCTCTTTAGCTTCCTTCTATCCTCTCAGTAGTGCTTCCCATGAATCCTGCTAATGTGGCTCTAGGCACAGTGGGTTCCATGCTAAGTCTCCCCCTCAGACTCCATTCCTCCCCAGCATCCCCACAGAAGCAGATGCACAGCAATCCCTCAGCAGCCAGAATGATACAGAGCCATCCCATGCGTGCCCATGCGAGCCCCTCCCCTCCCCTCCCCTCCTTTAGCCTCCTCTACCCTCCTGTTTGCTCTTCTGCTTGCTCAAACCCACCATTGTGCTGCTTTTCCCTGCTCATCAAACTCCTCACTGGGCCAAGTTTAACTAAACAAGTTCTTTCTTAATAACCGAATCCTAGATGGGCAGTGGTGGCTCACACCTTTAATCCTAGCACTCTGGAGGGAGAGACAGGTAGATCTCTGAGTTTAAGGCTAGCCTGGTCTACAGAGTGAGTTCTAGGACAGCCAGGGCTTCATAAAGAAATCCTATTTCTAAAAAGTCAATCATTCAATCAATCAATCAATCAATCAATCAGTAATTTAAAAACAAAACAAAAAAATCTTAAGCCTTGACTGGAGAGATGGTTCAGTGACTAAGAGCACAGCCTGTTCTTACAGAGGATGCGGGTTTAATTCTCTGCACCCACAGGTGGCTCACAGCTTTCTCTAACTCCAGTCAGATCTGATGCCTTCCTTTGGATGCCATGGGCTCTGTACATACACAGTACACAAGATCTACATGTAGGCTAAACACACACATACATGTAAAGTTAAAAATAGAGAAGTTGTGCTGGAAAGACGGTGTAGCAGTTCAAAGTGCTGGCTGCTCTTCCAGAGGTCCTGCACTCGATTCCCAGGACCCACATGGCAGCTCGCAGCTGTCTGTAACTGTGGTCCTATGGGATGCAAAGCCATCTCCTGGTATGCTAATGTACACACAGACAAAACATCCATAAACATAAAATACATAAATCTTCAATTAATTCTACTTAATAAAACATTCCTGCTAATGAAGGCTCCAGCTAAGTGAACAGTGACCCTGAGGAGCCCATCAGGGTCACTCATCTCCACCCTAGGAGGCGCGCTGTCCCTTTCTGGCCTTCCGTGAACATGGCTTTTTATCTTGATGTAAGCTTCTTTTCCCAGCTACGTTCCTTGCTGTTCTGTCTGTTGTCTCTTACTCTCTAGACTAGAAACCACCTATGAACTTGTCTCTAGTTTTCCTGAACATATTATATTTGCTTAGACAGGTACACTGTCTTTGCTTAGACAGGTAAACTGTCGTTGGCCACTTTTGCTAAAAAGTGAATAACCCAGGTTTACCTGTTTCACAGTCCCAGAGACGACAGCTGTTGTCAGCTGAGCCAGTAAGGACATGCTTGGTGTCCCCTGAGAAAGATGTTAAGAAACATGACTTGGGCTGGAGAGATGCTGAGTGGTTAGAGCACTGGCTGCTCTTCCAGAGGGTCCAGGTTAGAATCCCAGAAGCTACATGGTGGCTCCCAACTCCAGTTCCAGGGGGATCTAATGCCCAAGTGTGGTTTTCAAGGGCACCAAGCACACATACATACAAACACCAGGCAAATCACTTCTAGACACAGAAAAAAAGAATGACTAGGGCTGGGAGACGTTCAACAGGTAAAATGCTCTGTGCAAACCTGAGAACCTCAGTTCAGATCCCCAGCACCCACAGAGAGACTTTAGTGTGGCTGCAATTCCCGTGCTGAGAGATGAAGACAGGAAGTTCAGTGACTGGCTGGCCAATTCTAGCTAATCAGGGAGCTATAGACTCAATGAAAAGTTGTTTTTGTCTCAAAACACAAGTTGGAGCCAGACAGTGGTGGCACATGTCTTTAATCCTTCCTTGAGAAGCAGGTACAGGTGGATCTCTGAGGCCAGCCTGGTCTACAGGGATTTCTAGGAGAGTCAACACTATCATAGTGAGACCCTGTCTTGAAAACAGACCAACCAAAACAAAAACAAACAAAAAACCAAAAACCAACCCAACAAACAAAGCTGGGATAGGTGGCTCATTGATTAGAGCATTGGCTGCTCTTCTGGAAGACCCAGGTTAGGTTCCCATCACCCACACGGTGGCTCCCAACCATCTGTAACTCCTGTTCTAAGGGATCTGATGCCCTCTGTCATTTTAAAGAAAATGGCTGGCACTGCACACACATGGTGCACAGACACATATGCAGGCAAAACTCCCGTACAGATAGAACTAATCTTTAGGGAAAAGAAAAAATGTTAAAAAAAAAGGTTGCAAATAACTTAAGACAAGACCAGATGCTGACTTCTGGCCTCCATTCGTCCCTGCACTTGTTCACACAGATTCACCACACATACACATATACATACATACAAAAGAAAATGACAACAGTTCACCTAGCCCCCATCTCCCAGTTCCGTCCCAAAGAGCCTTTCTCACTTTTACCTCAGAGCGACCTGACCTTTGAATTCCAGAACCTGAACGTGTCCTAGTTTCCCACAGGATGAAGCACCCCGGAGTAGAGAGTGTTATTCTCTAGACCACCATAGCATGCCAAAGCCACAACCTCAAAGCCAGCATCTCCAAGGCTGGCTGACCCACGGCAGGCAAAAAGGATACAGTCAGCATCCACACACCACACAGCTCCAGTGTGGCCCATGTAGGTGCCTAGCCTCTCGCCATTGACAGAATACCACACATTGACGATCTGGAAAGAGTAAAATGACAGGACGGGTCACATCCCGGAAAGATCAATAGCTTAGCTTGCACTCAAACCCTCGGTAGGCTCGAGCCAAGCCAGCCTTCTGCTCATTTATTAGAGAGCTGATAAAAGACCAGCTCCTGGGTTCTCCTCCGTTCCTAACATAAGCGGCAGAAGAGCCAGGCCTGCCACAGCACCCTCATACGCTTTTGTCTGGATTCAGGAGTCCAAGACAAGATTGAGTTCCAGCCTAAAAAAATCTTTCAGGTCCTGTTCAGCTGACTACAGATGACAGTAAGGACGCATGGGCTCTGGTGCTTTGTCACTAGCTCACCCTGTCATCTTAAATACAGGGCTTCTTTCCTTTAAATGGCTATGAGAGCTGAAGAGATGGCTCAGAGCTTAAAGAATACTGGCTGCTCTTCCAGACGACATGGGTTCGATTCCCAACACCCACACGATACCAACAATCTGTAGCTGCAGTTTCAGGGGATCTTCTGGCCTTCTCAGGTACCAGACGCACACATGCAGGAAAGCACCCATACACATAAAATAAAATGATTACACACACACAAAATATATATAATTTTTTTTTTTAAAGCACTGGGAGGAGCTGTACGTGGTAGCACACATTTGTATTCCTAAGACCAGGAGGCTGAGGCAGGAAGATGGAGAGGTTCAGGCCAGCTTGGATAGATACCCCACCCCTGTTAACAGCTTTCTTCAAAGGGCAGCTGTGACGCTCCAATAAAACCATGTCTATGAACCTTAAAATATAAGCGACTAACATACATGAGGTGCGGTGCAAAACTATTTAGAAGAATGACCTCACTTGCTGAGGGAGCTACTAAAAGCTTCCATGTTTTACTAAAAGGGAAAACTGTAGTTTAGAAGGGTTAAATTTCAATCTCTTAATTTTCTTCTCCCTGGGTACTCTTTCCTTTCATCCACCAACTTCTTCCAGATTTTCCTGGCAGAATGCTGTCGCTACCCTACTCCGGTTATGGGTGGTTTTCCCTGCTTTTCAGAGAAATATCCCTCCGGCAGCAAACCTTGTTCACCTCACCCTCTGTCCCGGCGGCGCGAACTCGCTCCCCCCGGTGCCCCGCCCGGCCCTCCCGCCCTCGCGCAGTCGCTCACGGGGTCTTTGGCCACAGTGAAAAGGAGGTCTCCTTCGCGGTTGTACTTGATTTGCGTGATGGACCGCTCATGGCCCTGAAGCAGGATGGGCTTCTGTGAGGACAGAACCGGAGTGTCAGTGCCTGAAACCCTGTCCCAAGTCTACTGAGGACCCCCGACAGCAGCACAGCGTGCCTGGAACTCACCATCCTGGCGGTGACGCGAGGAGAGAGGCAATGTGAGTAGGACCGGAAGAAGACTGGGGCGACTTCCGGATGTGAGGACTCCGCCCTCTCGCTCCCGGAAGTAGAAGGGCCCGGCGTTTCCATGGCGGCATCCTTGGGTGGGTAGCTGGCCCCGCCCCTCTGCGGGCTCCGACTCTAACTCGGAGAATCTCTTCTCACTCCCCTGGCATCCCTGAATCGCAGGAATGCTAAACCACGCACCCTGGTCTCCCGGTCTCACTTCCGCCGTTTTGCCGGCCGGTCCTCCCGACCTATCGCTGCCCGGCGCGGAGAGCGCGGGAGGGAGATGGAGCCGGTCAGCCGGGCTGGAGGAAGCAGGAGAGGGCCGGGGTGACTTTCTGACCCTTTGCTTTCAGGGCAGGTGCTTGCTCTGGTGCTGGTGGCTGCACTATGGGGTGGCACGCAGCCACTGCTGAAGCGGGCCTCCTCCGGCTTGCAGCAGGTGCATGAGCGGACATGGGCCCGGCAGCTGGTGGGGGAGATGAAGGCTCTCTTCTTGAATACTGAGGTGCGTACGCTCGGGAGGAGCCGCTGAGTGTTTGGTCGCTGGTCGGCCAGATTCTCAGCCCACCTCCTACTCACTAGAAGCTCCTGGAAGCTCATTTATCCCCTGTGAGTCTCAGTTTCATCATCCGTAAAATGGAAATTTTAATGATAACCCATGTATAGGGCAGATAGAAGAATTGAGGTAAGACGCAAAACACTTAGCATTGGGCCTAGTACAGCGTACATGTTCAATCTATGACTTTTTTTTTTTTTTTTTTTTTTGAGACTGTGTTTCTCAGTGTAGCCCTGACTATCCTGAACAGTCTAGCCTCGAACTCAGGGATCAGCCTGTCTCTGACTCCCGAGTGCTGGGATTAAAGGCGCTGCCACGGCCAGGCTCTTAATGTCATTGTCACCCTATCAATTATATAACGATTTGGAGCATTTCCAGAAGCTTTCTTTGCCCTGGAGTTGTACCTAAGGAAGGCTATAATGAACTGCCTACAAGCCATAGCTGCCGATGTAAGCTAGCTAGATATGCAGCACTCTGAGGGGTACAGATAAAGTACTGTGTGAACTCTGAGAGAGATGGGAGTTGGAGGACAGGGAGTGGGCTTCCTGGAAGGGGTGACACTGTCACTCAAGGAAAGATGGGAACTGGCCAGGACGAGGGAGAGGATATTTAAGGCAATAGAGTACATTGACTGTGTTTCTCTCTTTGCTCTAAAGAGTCCTCAAACACATGAGTGTGGGGTTAGGGATTTAGCTCAGTGGTAGACCGCTTGCTTAGCAAGCGCAAGGCCCTGGGTTCGGTCCCCAGCTCCGAAAAAAAAGAAAAAAGAAGAAAACAAACAAACAAACAAACAAAAACCCAACACATGAGTGTTCCCTGAGCATTTGTAGCCATCCCTCCCCCTGGGGGAATGGCATAAGCTAGAACCCGGGTTCTCAAACTGAGTAGTAACTGGAAAGGGGCCTAATACCAGATATCCCACATGTCAGATATTTATATCACCGTTCATAAGTGTAGCAAAGTTACAGTTGTGAAATAACAATGAAAACAATTTTATGGTTGGGGGTCACCACAACATGAGGAACTGAATTAAAGGGTTGCAGCGTTAGGGTTGAGAACCACTGCTCTAGAGAACCGAGAAGACTGTTGCCCATGCAGGCAATCACTGACAGGTTTCTCCTCTTTCTAGTACCTGATGCCCTTTCTCCTTAATCAGAGTGGTTCCCTTCTCTACTACTTGACGTTGGCATCAACAGGTGGGTCTCTAGCTTGGGTCTTCTCTGGGGTGGAGGCCATATTTTTCAGGGAAACCTGAAACCCCTTGCACCTATTAGTGAGGGAGAGCACCTGTTTCTGGTCCTTCTGTGAGTCACAGGGGCAGTGAGGGGGATCAGTGAGAGGCCAGTCACTAAAGCTGGCCTGACAGTCTTGTGTAGCAGCAGAAGGAAAGTTCATTGTGGTCTCATAAGTGCTGACCTCTTGTTTGGGAGGGGGGGTTTTCTTGATACTTTTTCTGCTTGTGTGATGATTGTTTTAATTTTTTTGACTAGATTTATTTTGTGTGTGTATGTGTGTGTGCGCATGTGTTATAATGCGTGTTTGGTCAGAGGACAAGTTTTAGGAGTAGGTTCTCCTTTTATCTTGGAGATTCTAGTAATGAGCTGGGCTCATCAGTCTTGATGGCAAGAACCTTTACCACTGAGTGACCACACTGGCCCCTTTCAAATCGTGATCTTTGTATCTGTCTTCTAAATGCTGGGATTATAGGTGTTTACCAAACACCCATGTAAGTGATGTTCTGATTCCCCTCTACACTACCTGCCTGGCCTACAGTAAGTCCTTTATTTGAATCTTGGCTTTATATAGTGGGTTTCAGAGCACTGTGACGCCTCTAACCAACTCTGGCAGTCTGTTCTAATTTTCTGCTACTTCTCATTCTCTGGCTTGTTCTGTCTTCACTTGTCACCTGTCACCTGTCTCTGTAAAACTGTCCCAGTAAAGGGGCTGGAGAGAAGGCTCGGCAGTTAAGAGCACTGAGTGTTCTTCCAGAGGTCCCGAGTTCAATTCCCAGCAACCACATGGTGCCTCACAACCATCTGTAATGGGATCTTATGTGCTATCCTGTTATGCAGACAGAATGCTCATACATAAATAAGTTTAAAAAAAACTTGCCCCCTCCCATGCTCTCCCCTGTCCTGTCTGTTCTTGTGAGAGTTGGACATATCCTGTCTCTGACTCATTCTGTCATATTTTTCTCTGGTTAGTCACTTTGCCTGTCAATTAGACATCACTTTCATGGCTTTTGTCTACAAACTAACCTTACCTACATTGGTCAAAATTGCATACTAAGGGGCTGGAGAGACAGCTCAGCGGTTAAGAGCACCAACTGCTCTTCCAGAGGTCCTGAGTTCAATTCCCAGCAACCACATGGTGGCTCACAACCATCTGTAAAGAGATCTGATGCCCTCTTCTGGTGTGGCTGAAGACAGCTACAGTGTACTTATATATAATAAATGAATAAATCTTTAAAAAAAAAAAGGTGCGTACTAAGGGTGTCTGTGTTTCAGCTGGATCATACAGACTGTGAAGGTCTTTGGATGTGATTCCTTAACAAAGCAGCCATGTTGTTGGATTAAAATTTCTCTACATAACCTTAAGCCCAACAGCGTGCTAGTGCAAAGGGATTTAAAGCTGCATATTAACAGTTATAAGCTGGCCTGGTGCCTCACGCCCGTAAGCCCAGCACTCAGAGGCTAAGGCAGGAAGAGAGCCACAAGTTCATGGACATTCTGGAATACGTAGCATGTCCTGGGATGCTTAGTGAGTTCTAGGCCACGCTGTCTCAAAAAACTAACAAGAAACTCTACCCACCCCTTAGATTTTTGCTCTTGAAAAACAAAAAGAGTCCTCCTTTCTGTGTTTTTGCCTACCCTAGAGACAAGAGCCTCAGGAGGAGGAAAGAACCTGGTAAGGCGGCCTCTAGAGCGGATACTTGAGATTCAGCTGGAGAGAGTCGGTATCCATCAGACTTTCATTGCTAGGCTGGGATGCAGCTCATGTGACAGAGTGCTCACCCAGCATGCACAAAGATCTGGGCGCCATCCCAGCGCCCAGAAAACCCTCATGGTGGTTAACAGCTGTCATCCTAGTCCTTAGGAGGCAGAGGCTGGAGGATCAGAATTTAGGGCCACCCTCAGCTAATAACAAGTTTAGTAGGAACATCCTGGGATACTTGAGCCTGTCTTACAAAAGCAAAGGCGGGGGCTCCACAGGTAACCACACCCACCAGCAAGCCTGATGGCCAGACTTTGATCCCTAGAACATACAGGGTCAAGAGAGAAGCTCTTCTTGTTAGTTGTCCTCTGTCCTCCACATATTGTTGGTATTCTGAGTTTCAAGCCTCAGCCCTAATGCAGTTCCTGCTGAGGAAGACTGTGGAACTTACTAATAAGCAAGTGGTGGCATTGCTATTTATAAAGTTGTCCTGTTTTAAACTTATTTATTTATTGATTGATTGTACTTTGAGGCAGTTCCTCTGCATAGTCCTGGCTGCCCTGGAACTCATTTTATAGACCAGGCTGGCCTCGAACTTAGAGATCCGCCTGCCTCTGCTTCCCAAGATCTGGGACCCAAAGCACGGGCCACCACTGCCCAGCTTGTTTATGAAGCTTTTGTCTCAGTGTTAGGGATCGAATTTAGGGTGTTGATTAAAATTGGAACCACCAGGCATTGTGGTGCATGCCTGTAATCCCAGGGCACAGGAAGTGAAAACGTGAGGCTCTGGAGCTCAGGGTCAGCCTCAGCCACACAGAGTTTGAAGTTACCTTGGGCTACATGAGAAGTTTGCCTCAAGAAAAAAAGAGGTTTGAGCAAATTGCATTTTAACAACCTTTTTAGATTATTTTGTGTGTGAGTACTTTGCCTACATGTGCACCAGGTACGTGTTTGGTTCCCACAGAGGTGAGAAAAGGGTTTCAGATCTCAGAGAGAATTATGAGAGTTGTGGCTCGACATGTGGGTGTGAGAAACAAACCCAGCAAGGGCTGTTACTCTGTGCCATCGCTCTGGATCCTTACGATGTTTAATATTTCTTACGTGTGTACGTGTGTGAGTGCAGTGGTATACCTGTGCACATGTTGAGGTCATAAACAACTTTTGTCATTTGGCCCTTTGTGAGGCTCCCATAGATTAAAGTCAGGTTGGCAGAAGGTATTCTTACCTGCTGAGCCATCTTACCGTCCCTCGACCAGCCTCTCTCAAAACAGAAAGAAACCCTAAGCTTTTGAACTATGACTTTAAAGAGTCTCTGTTTCCCTTATGATAATGGTGAGTGCTGTGGAAATGTATCGCAGTGCACAGAGCACCCAGCAAGTGCAACAGTGGGAGCTGAGCATTAGCTCCTGTGCTCCTTCTGCTGTACCCTGTAGTGCTTGTCTGTCCTATGGCCTTGAAATCTCCATTCTCTTTGAGGGGGAAGACCTCATTCTTGTATAGGTTTGTTTGTTTGTTTTGTTTTGTTTTGTTTAGAGGTGAGTTCTCTCTATGCAGTCTTGGCTGTCCTGGAACTGGTATATAGATCAGGCTGGTCTCAAAATCACAAAGATACGCATTCTCTGCCTCCTGAGTGCTTGTACTAAAGCTGTGTGCCTGCATGCCTGACAGTTGTTTTTGAAATGATCTGTAGCCCAGGCTAGAATTCAGATATAGCCCAGGATGGCCTTGAACTCCTGGCTGTCTTCCTCTCTTAGCCTCCTAAGTGCTGGGAATACAAGTATGAACCACCAAACTTCTCAAGATCTTATTTTATTATCTAACCAGGATGGGGAGGTGGCTCAGTGGTTAAGAGAACTTATTCTTTTTTTTTTTTTTTTTTTTTTTGGTTCTTTTTTTCGGAGCTGGGGACCGAACCCAGGGCCTTGCGCTTCCTAGGCAAGCGCTCTACCACTGAGCTAAATCCCCAACCAAGAGAACTTATTCTTATAGAGGACCCCAGTTCAATTCCCAGCACCACATGATGGTTCATACTGTTCCAGAAGGTTCTGATACTCTCTTCTGACCTCCATATGTACAACACATGCAGAAAAGCAACACACTCATATACACATAAATCTTTAAAGAAAGAAAGGAAGGGGCCCCTCAACAATGGGAGTGGGGATGGGGGGGCGCTGCCCCTAAAGCTCTTGCGTGGCTGTGGATCCCATTCCTCTAACTGGGCTGCCTTGTCTGGCCTCAGTGGGAGAGGATGCACCCAGCCCTATAGAGACTTGATGTGTCGGCTGGGAGGGATACCCAGGGTGGGTCTCCTCCCTCTTAGCAGACAAGGGAAAGGGGGAGGGGGCAGCAATAGGGATGTAAAGTGAATAAAAAACTAGTGGGGAAAAATAGGAGGAAAACAGCTAAGCTGGTCTCAGACCTTGGATGTCAGGTGTTCATGCTAGAGTCCAGATAACCTGGACCCCAGCCCTGAGCCTCCAATCACTTCTGTGGAAAGAAGTGAGCTCATTCTTTTTTTTTTTTTTTTTTTTTTTGGTTCTTTTTTTCGGAGCTGGGGACCGAACCCAGGGCCTTGCGCTTCCTAGGCAAGTGTTCTACCACTGAGCTAAATCCCCAACCCCCAGTCTTTAAATTCTTTACATTGGAGTTATAGGGCTAAGAATAAAAATCAAATCTGTTCTATTTATATTTTCTAATTGTGGCTGAACTTGTTACCCTGGACATGTAATGAAACATCAAACACATAATCTGCACTCCTTGGATAGTCAGTGGTGGATTTCTGTTCTGTGAGACCTGTGTAAGTAAAGACCTCACTCAGCTGCACAATTCCCAAGCACCTTCACCTGACTCACTCTCTCCTCTGCAGGCCACCGTGTGGCCTTTCCCAACTTTCACACAAGTGCTGAGGTGACCCGGACTCAGATCTCTATGCTTCCACAGCAGGCACTCTACTGACCGCGTATGTCCCCAGTATCTGTCCCCTCCTTTTTAATAGTCTTGCTATGTAGCCCAGGCTGACCTCAAACTTGAGATCTTCCTGCCTCAGCCTCCTGATGGCTGGGATTGCAGCTATGTTCCCCAATATCTGCTTCATGATTATTATTTTCCAAGACAAAATGTTACTATGTGGGGTTGGGGATTTGGCTCAGTGGTAGAGCACTTGCTTAGCAAGCACAAGGCCCTGGGTTCAGTCCCCAGCTCCGAAAAAAAGAAAAAAGGGGAAAAAAAAAAAAGAAAAAAGAAAAATGTTATTATGTAGCCCCAGCTGTCCTGGAACTCCTGAGGTAGACCAGGCTAGCCCTGAACTCAGAGTTCTGCCGGTTTCTGCTTCCAGAGTGACTGAGTTAGAAATGTGTGTCAGTGTGACTGTCTTGTGTGTGTCAGTGTGACTGTCTTGTGTGTGTCAGTGTGACTGTCTTGTGTGTGTCAGTGTGACTGTCTTGTGCTACTTTTGTACAGGTGGTGACAGTGATGAAGGGAAGAGGGAAGGCATTCTTTGCATCCAGGGTTTTTTTTGTTCTGATTGCTCAGATCTGACTTTAGCTGTGCCTATCTGTAACTCTCTGGCCATCGTCTTCACACTGATTGTTGGGAAGGTCCTTGGAGAAGATGTTGGTGGAAAAGGTAAGTTGAGCTGCTGCAGGTCAGGGGATGGTGCTTGGGCCTTGGCATGTGTGAGCATTTCCTGCGATCCTGTCTCCCACGGGTGGGAGAGGGAAGGTCTTCCCTTACCTTGCCCTTCATCCTCCAACAGCTCTCTGGCTTGCTTGTGGCCATGTTTCCTTTCCCTGGGCAATGTGGGGGCAGAGGCTGGGATGGAACCAGGACCCGGGGTCACCATCTGGGCCTCTTCCTCGGCCCGCTGACCTGGCCCCGTGACGTTGTCTTTACCTCAGGAGCCGCGGCTGGCATGGTGCTCGCCATCGCAGGGGTCACACTGTGCGTCTCAAGCTCGGTGATCAAGACCCAGGGCCAGCCCTGACCCTCAGCTCCACTGCGCTCAGCCGACAGTGCTAGGCACTGAGGTGCAGGCCGTGTGATAGGCCAGCTCGCCTCTCTCACCTCAGATCACATCTACCTCGGCTGACAATAAGAAATGCACTGTCCAGAGTGCCTTTCCAGAATAGCCACGGCGCCACAGAAATCCAAGAGGACAGCACTGGGGCCAGGCATGAATGTTCTGTAACCTTCAGTGGGGTCCACTGTGGAGATTGAGCACTGGGGCCAGGCATGGTGGAGCACTCCTTTAATCCCCCCACTCAGGAGGCAGAGGCAGGCAGGCTAACCTGTTTACAGAGCGAGTTCCAGGACAGCTAGGGCTACGCAGAGAAATCCTGTCTTGAAAACCAAAAAGAAAAAAAAAACATTCAAAGTATTTAGCACTGGAGACTGTACAGCCACCCTCAGCTGCCTCTGCCCCAGCAGCCATCTTGTCCTCCTGCTGCCACCGCAGGCAGCTGTTACCCAGCCTGCTTTACCTGACCTGCTCTAGACTGTCCGCATCCACACAGCGCCTCCTACGTGGGAAGGGCTGCTGCAGTCTCAACCAGGAATGTCTGGGAGCCTCCAAGCTCCCTTACAGTGCTTTGGCTGACTGAAGGTGGGATTCAGGGAGAGGGGTTACGTCAGAGTGTCAGCTGGAAGAAAACCAAGCTGGCCCTGGGTAAAATGCTCAACTGCCGGCCCCTGAAGTAAGTAGACTGCTGTGGCCAAGCAGCACCTAGCTGCAGCAAACATCTGGCCAGTAGCAGCTCTCAATAAACGTACAACAAACAAAGCTTAGCAAATATTTTATTGTAATGAGCCTGCTCCTGAGCAGGGGTCACATAAGGAAGTAGCTTCCATAGAACTTGCTCGCCTGTGACTGAGGAGGGGTGAGGAGGCCACACCTACTGTGAGCCCAGGAGGTATGGCTTCTCCAGAACACATTGCTGAGGGCTGGGGACTAGAGGTGACTGGGAGTGGTTGTCCGAAGTTTCTATCTGAAGCTCCCAGCACTTAAGATGGTGGAGTATGGGTGGAGGTTGGGGCTACAGCTTCAGGCCCAGGCTGGTGTTGCGCAGACAAAGCCTCTTCTACTGTCTCTGCTGCCCTCTGGTGGATGTGTGGAGACATTCTGAGCTATGTGTATGCCCAGTTTTCATCAACTGCCAGAGGTTCCCAACCCACGAAAGGAGCCTAATGGGAATTAGGACGTCCCACAAGGGAAACAGGAAGCCAAGCCGGGCTTTCAGATTTAGATCTCAGTCATCCGGAAGATGTGCCTTGGAGCCTAGACTTTAGCTTAGACCTCTGCCCATCTGAAGACTTTCTGGTGACAATGTGATGGGCTTACCTGATCCACAGGTTCCTCTCTGCAGGTGTTTTCATCCTCATCCACTTCCTGAGCCCCAGCTGTCTCCTTCCTCGGGTACGGAGCCCCATAGACTCCCTTAACTCCTACAAAGAGGCAGCATTGGCTGAGACAGCTGAGACATTGGCAGGTTGTAGGGCCCTCAGCCTTCTGTGCCTTCCCCTGCTACACCAGTTGGTTCCCCTGAGCCATGTCCACATTCTCCAGTGCCTCAGAGGAGGAGAGAACTGACTCCACAGAGTTGTCCTCTGACCTCCACTGGGCCATGGCATGCATGTGCCCATGCGCACATAACAGTGAATACGGGACATCAGTAAAAGAAGCAAGGGACATTCAGGTAGAGGGGTGGCACATAACTGCTGAAGCACCCAGCAGCAGCAAGGGCCACCATCCTGTCACATCAGAGGGGACTGATCTGGGTGCTTCCTAGCATGTGTAAGCACAGGTGTAGTGCAGCAAAGGGCCAGCCCCAGGGCCCCCTAACCTGATGCAAATGAGAGAGGAGGGAGCTTGCTCCATGGCTGAAGGGACTGCTGGGATCTGGCATAGAAAACGGATGGCTTAGTTTCTCTGGACTCCTTTGGAGAAGGCTGGGCTGCCTGGGCCTTGTGGCCCTGGACCTACAGATGGGACAAGGTTAGAGTTTCATATGCTGACTGTTCTCCCCTTTCCCGCTCCCCAGTCAATGCTTCAGTGTGCCCTGCTGCTGTGCAAGCTTGGGAGAGGCCATGTGCTTTCTCCATATCCTGCCTGCCTGCCTGCATTCCTGCATTCCTCTCAGGCTGCCTCTCCAGGGACAGCTCAGTCCACACTGGCATTCAGAGATGCCCAGTGAAACCAGGCCGCTTTCTGCTCTTGGGCCACAGGCTCACTGGCTCATCTGGAAGAACAGGCCTGGAATAGGAGGGTAAGCAGAAGGTTGAGCCCTGCTATGCCAAGTAGCCAGTTCCAACATCTAACCTAGTGAGAGGCATGTGTCACTCTGTAACTGTCCCCCTGAATGAGTCTTTTTGCTTATGCTTGAGAACTTCAGTTCCCACCCCTGAGAAAGTCAGGGGAGGGAGGAAGAATCAGACTCAGGGCTTGCTGAGCAGATGCATGGGGTGAGGTTGGTGTCCTCAACCAGCCACTCCCCTTCACGCATGCAGGTGTTCCCCCTTGACACCTACCCTCTGCCTGTGGGCTTTGTACTTAAGGCCTGGAGGACACCTGCAGGGAAAGGAAGGTTAGGGGTGAGTAGAGGGGAACACAACCATAGCTTCCAGGCCAGAGGGCACTTCCTGTGACCTGTGACCCTTCACCTCAAACAAACCTACCAGCAGCCCCTGGACAGAGAGGGGCTGGGCACCAGCAGCTCCATATATGGGAGGGCTTTGAACTCTTCTTCTCCAACGGCCACATAGTAGTGGCCATTCACCAGAGCAGTCCCTGTGGACAGTGGGAGCCCCTCGAGGGTGCAGAGTCTGGGAGAAGAGGTAAAAGAGATGGTGGGTAAGAGACTGCTTCCTACCCTCTGAGTAGGCACTAAGCTCCATCAGAGGACCTTCTGACTCTGGTCCTCAGGGCAACAGTTAACTTAGGTTCTGCCCTGACTGGAGGGCTGGGTTAGGGAACCCCTCCTCTAGGGCACAGGAGGAAGTCCAGCTGGAGAGAACACACCTTCCCATGGCTGTTTCATCCTGGGGAGCAGCTAAAACAGTGTTGCGCCTTGGAGGGGGTGCATTCTCCCTTGTCTCCGTACTCACTTGTGTACAGTCCCACTCTGTACCGTAGCCTTCTCATTCAGTAGCTTCAAGACCACTTCCCAGTCCTGGATGGCAGTCTGGGACAGCTTCAGACTAAAGGGGGGACTTAGCAGGTCCCCATTCCTGAACACACTGAGACAAAGAACAATAAGGGCAAGGGTCTCCAAGAGTCCCTCTGTGAAAGGGAGTGCAAGAACCAAGTGGTCCAAGAACCACCGACATGTTGGGTTTTTAATCTTCCCACTTGTGATAGGAAGAAACAAAACCCCACTCCTGTCTTCTTGGCCTCAGGGAGTCACAAATCCGTATTCCCCACTCCCGAGGTTGGCACTCACTGGATATAGCAGAGGGTGTCTGCTGGCAACCACTGTCCAAAGGCCCCATCACATGGGCGCTGAGATATGGGAGACTCCTGAAACCAAGGCAGGTCTTCAAGTCAGAAGTTCAGGGCTTGCTGGGACTGGTTAGTTCTAACCATGGGGTGAGCAGACAGGACCCAAACTTGTGAAGGCAAGCGAGAGAGCAGGGTGAATCTGGTCACACCTTCCTGAAAGGAGCATCTGTGTTTCCTGGGCCACATAACTCCTGTCCTTTGCCCTTGGATGTCACCATTTACTTATTCCTTTGGGGACCATGGCCTGGAGATTAGGTCAAAGGCTGGGACTGAGCCAGAGGTAATGTCCTCAATCCTATGTCCCAGGATAGCAGCAGGGTCTAGAGCAAGCGTGATGTGCTCCCTGAAACCAACAACTCTTGCTGCTTCCAGGACCTTTCTCAAAAGTGGAGCAGTCCCAGGAGGGATGGGACAAAAGAGGCTACAGACAGTCCCCACCCCCAGGACTTACATGTTGTTGCCTGTTCTTCCCACCTGGGTATTTCCTTCCAGGAGGCAAATAGCTGAAAGGACAGATAGGTCCCAGGTCACCTTAAGGAAGTGTGAACCTTGACCAGGTAGGTTTATGCCCATTACAACTGAGATTCTTAGCACCATGGCAGGTCTGAGGAGACAATTCTGTGGGTTGCCCTTTCCCTTGACTACTTTGAGATGGGTATGGTGGTACATACCTTTAATTCTAGCACTTCTCTGGCTGGGCATTGGTGGCACACACCTTTAATCCCAGATCTTGGGAGGCAGAGGCAGGTGGATCTCTATGTTCAAGGCCAGCATGGTCCACAGCGTGAGATTCAGGACAGCCAGGGTTATACAGATAAAGCCTGTCTCAAAACAAAACTATTCTAGCACTCCAGAGGCAGTGGCAGTGGGATCTTGAGTTTGAGATCAGCCTGATCTACCTAGTGAGATCCAGGCTAGGCAGATGGGAGGATGGAGTTTCCCCAGGCTAGCCTCTGCACAGAGTATAATGAAAGATGATCTTCAACTTCGGACCCTCCCACCTCTGTGTTCTATGTGCGAGGATTATGGGCCTACAGTCGTTACTGGCCTGGCTCCAAATTCTTAAATTTGTTCTCCTACCCCTCCCACACCAATCATCTGTTCACACTTCCTTCCTGATGCAGCCAAGCATCTCAAAGCCTCCGTTAGACGAGGACCATCCTCTGTGGCATGAGGCAATCTTCCAGTAGCTGCCCAGCACCCTAAACATCCCTCCTCACTGGAGCACTCTCTTTTTGAGCTAGGAATGTGGATGACTTAGGATCCCTGAGTACTGAGTAATCCAGGTAGATATTAGGTACACCATTGTTGAAGACCAAAGGCAAGCATGAAGTATCTTTTTTTTTTATTCATTTATTTTATATATAGGCACACTGTAGCTATCTTCAGACACACCAGAAGAGGGCATCGGATCTCATTACAGATGGTTGTGAGCCACCATGTGGTTGCTGGGAATTGAACTCAGGACCTCTGGAAGAGCAGTCAGTGCTCTTAACCGCTGAACCATCTCTTCAGCCCCCAAGCATGAAGTATCTTACTATAGCCCAGAAATTCCCCGGTTCATGGGCTGATTTTATTTTCACTTTGTATGATAGTCAAAGCGATGACTTGTACAGGTTTACACAGAAGGTGACTAAGTCCAGACACCTTGTTCCTTCCCTCTAGTAAACTACTCCACTGAGCTCTCGGAGCAGGTATGGAAGGTAGGGCTGAGTTGGGAGCTCTCATCTCACTGCTCTTCCACTTTGGAAGACAGTGTCATCTCGCAGGGATGGACCAATCTAACAGGAGCTTCGGACACTGAGTAGTGAGCTCATCAGTGACGGTGGGATTGCAGCAGCTCTCAGGGTTGGAGAGACCAAGCCACTTACTGCCAAGCCTGACCTCCGAGCCTACATGGAGAAAGAAAAGAACTAACTCTGGCGAGGTATCCCGACACACACACACACACACGCGCGCGCGCGCGCACACACACACACACACACACACACACACACACACACACACACACACAAGAGCACTCCCTGCTCGCTCTTCCTGAGGATGAGTTGATTCAGCACTTGGGAGGCAGAGGCAGGGAGTTGGAGGCCAGCCTGATCTATAGAGTGAGTTCCGAGCCAACAGATGCCATATGGTGAGACCCTGTCTTAAAACAAATTTGGGGGGTTGGGGATTTAGCTCAGTGGTAGAGCGCTTGCCTAGGAAGCACAAGGCCCTGGGTTCGGTCCCCAGCTCCGAAAAAAAGAGCCAAAAAAAAAATTGGGGGGAGAGGGGTTTGAGAGACAGGGTTTCTTTGTCTATCCCTGACTGTCTTGGAATGCACTCTGTAGACCAGGCTGCCCTCCAACACAGAGATCCAACTGCCTCTGCCTCCTGAGTACTGGTATAAAAGGTGTGTGCCTCCCACTGCCTGGCTTTAAAAACTAAATTACTCAACAAAAACAGCTTTCAGAAAGACATCCAATTTACAGAATTCTGCCCGTAGGCTTGTCCTGGTTGTGATGGACATACACCTTGGTAACAGAACTTAACTCTGAGTTACAGCTCAATCTGTTTGCTTACATAGCCTCTGGCCAGTTTCTCAGTGTGCTTCTGCACTCTGGTAGTGTACAGTCTCTCCCCAGGCTTTGGAAAAATATTAGCCTGTTGACCTGAAGTACTAGATGCACTGTTAATCCCACCGCCCTCCCCAGACGCTCAAGCCAGCCCCCATCCACTCACTGGATCTTGTGGAATCGTTCGAAGCCAGCAGCCACATACTGCCCTCCGTTCTGTAAGTCAGCCAGGTTGGTGACAGGGTGGCCATCACTAAGTGTGTAGAGGGCACGTACAGCCAGTGGGGCTTGCACAGCTGATGTCACCTCATAAAGGAAAGCCTCCATGGTGGGGTAGCGGCGTTGGGTCACCACCAGCTGGTGGCCTGGAAAGAAGGGGTCCCCATTTCGATACACCAGTATCCTCTTGGCTGCCATAGTGTATCCTCACTCTCAGACACAGAGCTGTTGCCAAGCAACTAAGCCAGGGCTGGGAGATGTGCCAAAGGTGGAGTTCTGCCCTCTTATCCAGGAAGGCTGCAAGCACCTTGGATGGGAGCATTTCCCTGAATTCAGGGTCTCAGATGGGCCTCATAGCAGGACAGGTGTGATCATTTTTTCACTGACTTTGCAGTGAAAAACTCTAGCCCTTGTTCAGCCTGGTCTGACGCCATTATGAAAGGAAGAGCTTGGGCTCAGTGAGAGAGAGATGTCCATCTTGTCCAAGGTTTGGGCTCCTTTAAACAACTGAGACCAAGAGCAACCAGCCTGGAGCCTGTTACCCAAGGAGGATGGCTAGTTCCCTTGGCATTGTTGCTAGCTGGTTCTGGGGATGACACTCCCATGTCAGTGGGAGGTGAATCAGATGGCCCAGAATCTGTCCTGGTCAGAGGCAGGAGATAAAAGGAGACAGGCTCAAAACTTCCCCAAAGCCTGTTCTGACATGCAGGTAACTAAGGAAAGCATCAAGGTATGGTATGTGGACTGGGGTCCGTTAATAGCAGCCAACGGAAGCCTCACTGAGTGGGCAATTTACAGACTCAGCACCACTGATGGAACAAAATTTACGTGGGGTTGGCAAGAAGGCCCAGTGAGAAACTCTGAACTCTTTTTTCTTCAAAAGATTGTATATATCTATATCTATATCTCTCTCTCTATATATATATGTACGTACAATGTAGCTGTCTTCAGACACACCAGAAGAGGGCATCCAATCTTTCAGATGGTTGTGAGCCACCATGTGGTTGCTGGGAATTGAACTCAGGACCTCTGGAAGAGCAGTCAGTGCTCTTAACCGCTGAGCCATCTCTCCAGACCCTCAAGAAAAACTTATTCTCCATGGTCCTCTCACCCTACCATCCCCAAGAGAAGGTGAAATTTTGTAGCAGGTAATAAAAAAAGGAACTGTCTCAGGCTAGCACCAGCACGGAAGGCCATATGGCACCAGCAGCATCCTCTCATCTTGGCCTGCCAGACTTGACAGACTCTCTGGCCCAGAGCTCTTGAACTGTCTCCACCCAACTCGCTAAGTTCCCTTGGCAGGTCACTGTCACGCTAGCCCCATGCCCCTTGTGGTTATAGTCACAATTCCCAGTAACCCAGCAAAATCAAAACTCTAGAGGCTTGTAATTTATCAATCAAATTTATATCAGTAAATTCTCACCCCACAAAACGTCCACACAATAAACTCAGGGCTAACTGAAATTGACAAACTGCCCACCTAGATAAGACAAATTGTCCTGTAATTACCCATCCCATATAAGGTTCATAGCCACCTGTGGCTATTTAAAGCCACCGGATCTGGGTCATCCTTCTCTCCTCCTCCTTACTCTGTCCCGCCTCTCAAATTCTCAGCCCGCTTGCCTTTTTCACTGCCATATTTTGTGCCTGCAAGTAGACATCAATCCACAAAATTTGGTTTAAGTCACAGGCAGAAGAGAAAAGGGCGTGTCGTCCTTCTCTCTCCTACTGTACCAGCTCAGCCCTGCAGCTTCTCTTAGCCAGACAGCTACCAAAGGCAGATGTGGGGCCAGGGAGGCAGGACAAGGGCCTGCTTCCATATCATTTTTCATAGCACCCCCTTCCTTTCCTGGGTCCCCAGGTTGCCTGCTGGTCCTGCTTTCCGTTTTCTGCCCTTCCCCCAGGCCTGTCTTGTGGAAGACAAGTTCTCCAGTGCTTTTCATTTCCACTGCAGAGTCCGTGCTCTCCCATCCTTCTGCACTAAGCTCACTGCAGACCCATGGTGAGATCCAGGCTACCATGTTCCTGCCCTGCCAAGGTCTCATCCCAAATCCTGCGGCCTTCTGAGATACTCAGATCATAGGGCCCGGCGCTCTGGCCAGTCAGCCTCTTTGTAGCTTGGCTTTCTGGAATATCTGTCCTCAATATTTAGATTTTCACTGAGAGTGGGCAGCTGTGTTTCGACCTTTCCAGAATAAGAACTCCTCAATTTGAGGTCCCTAAGAGTCTGATCTTCTAGGAGTTTCAGCTGCTGTCGGGAGGTTTCATTAAAGGGCTGTCCTCCACGGTCTGGCCCTTTGGTGACCCTGACCCCTCCAGCCTGGCTCTCTAATGCTGTAGGCAGCTGTGAACCAGAGTTCCGATAGAGTTCCCCGCCTTTAGCCCCAGCAGTGGCTTTGCTTGTACTGGTCATACTGTCTGGGGGTTTCTGCGGCTGCAATGTGCCCCTGTGGCAGGAATCCTCTGCATGATGTGGCTCTCCTATGACCCCGTCTCTATAGGATTGGTTGTCCAGAACACAGCTTGATTGCAACCAGGTCTCCTCATAGGCCTGTCCCCTGTGCTTCAGGCACATCTTAGTAGGCTTGTCTCTGATCTGGCTTGCTTCTGGGGATCGCAGTGTTTGCTTGAGAATCAGGTACTGTTAGGGAAGATCAGAGGCAGGCTTGCTCAGGCACAGCAAAAGGCCCCTCCCCACCCTTGAGTTCAGAGAGGGCTCTCAGTCAGTCCTACCTCCTTCCGACTGTTAATGGCCTGCTGTAGCCACAGCAGCTCCATGGCCAAGTGGTTGCGCTGCTCCTGGAGTTCCTGTTGTGTCTGGGACAATCCTAGATCTGTGACTTCAATGAGGAAGAGACATCCTTAGACACTGGGAACTGGGCTAGCCCTAGATACCCTTCACACTCTCAGACAGAGAAGAGGTGGGGAGGGTTGCGACTGAATCCTTTTGTGGTTCGTGGGAGGCTAGGACCCAGAGGAGGTCGGGGCTTGCCCTGATCTAGCTGGATCCATACCTGCACTTTGCACCTTGGAGATGGAGGGGTCTCTGCTGTTCCCCTGGCTGGCTTTCCTGCCCGGCTCAGCCTGCGGCCAGGCGCTGTCACCTCTGCAAAGACTTCCTGGCTCTGCTGGGTTTTTATCTGTCTTCCTCAGCACCATCTCCTCCCAGAGGAGCTCTTTTTCAGAGTCTTTATGTGGGGAATGGCTCGATAGTTTCTGCTCTGGATTTGGTATTTTCTCTATTTTCCAGGATCGATGAGATTTTGCCTTATGAGAATTTAGAGAAGTGTGAGAATTGCAGGGCTAACACCACCACCACCACCACCACCACCACCACCACCACCACCACCATCACCACCACCGGTGTCTGGAAACCATAGTCTAATGGGGAAGTGGGTAGGATCAGGGATTGGGGTATGAGGAAGTAAACCTGCTTTCTCTTCCAATGGCTGATGTGTTTATAAAGAGAGGGGCGATATGTCCTACGAAGGTGTAGTCAGGAGTCGGGGAAGGGGGTGCCTCAGTGTAGGCCCAGGCTGAGCCATCCCTTCCTCCCGAGGATCCAGCCACATGTTGGTATAGTACAGAATAGAGTTTATTCAGGGTATAGGGAGGGAGTTAAGAGGGTCATCAAAGCAGAGAAAGGGAGTGAGTAGAGAAGCAGAGGCCAGCCATGAGCACCTGGAGAGAGAGTGGGAGCAAGAAGGGGGAAGAGCGGGCTGGAGAGATGGCTCAGTGGTTAAGAGCACCCGACTGCTCTTCCAGAGGTCATGAGTTCAATTCCCAGCAACCACATGGTGGCTCACAACCATCTGTAAAGAGATCCGATTCCCTCTTCTGGTGTATCTGAAGACAGCTACAGTGTACTTATAATAAATGAATAAATCTTAAAAAAAAAAAAAAAGAAGGGGGAAGAGCAAGAGAGTGAGGAGGCGGACTGGAGAGATGGCTCAGCGGTTAAGAGCACTGACTGCTCTTCCAGAGGTCCTGAGTTCAATTCCCAGCAACCACACGGTGGCTCACAACCATCTGTAATGGGATCTGACACCCTCTTCTGATGTGTCTGAAGACAGCAACAGTGTGCTCATATAACTAATCTTAAAAAAAAAAAAAAAAAAGCTGCCCTGTGCATAGGCATGGAAAAGCAGCATTCAAATATAGGGTTGTCAGATTTTTTTTTTTTTATCCTTTTTTTCGGAGCTGGGTTGTCAGATTTCTAAGCACACGCTTTTCACAAAACATACACACACACACACACACACACACACACACACACACACACACGAGAGTGAGGAGGGGGCAAGCAGCCCCTTTTATAGTGAGTGTGGCTGTGTGTGGTGGGGGGAGCACATACCTGTCTGTTGGCCAGGTAGCTGTGGGGGGAAGCTTGGACAGAATGCTAACAGTGACTACTGAGGCTCTTGGCAGAAAAAAATGAGTTTCTGTCTGGGTAGCAGCACACACATCTTTAATACAAGCACCTGGGAAGGCTGAGGCAGGAAAACTCATTGAGTTCAAGGCCAGTCAGGGCTACCTAGTAAGGCTCTGTGTCTGCAGACTTTTGGAGCTTGTTGGAGAGATGGCTCAGCAGTTAAAACTTGTTCTTTCAGGGGACCCAGTTTCAGTCCCTAGCACCCATATGGTGGTTCACAGTTATAATTCCAGTTCCAGAGGGTCTAATGTCCTCTTCTGACCTCTGGAAGTGCCAGGCATACAGTGTGCAAACAACAGGCAGGACACCCTCACATAAAAAAAAACAAAAACAAACCTTCAAAGTGGGGAGTCCCACCATTCCCCAGAACCCTACAGCAGGTTCTCCTTTCCTTTCCCGCTGCGGAGTGTAGTACCTCTGGGAGAAATATGGGCTTGGGAATCCAGCCCCCAGTCCACCGAAGTGTGCGGACGTCACCCTCAATCTCCTCTACAATTGCCTCATACTCAGCTCGAAGGCTCTGGAATTGACGTCGGACCAAGAAGCCCCGGAAGCCGGCCTAATATAGAGAACGAGTGCAAAGATACCTCTTAACATTTTTAATGGGTGATCTTGGCTAGTACTCTTGTTTTGTGGTTGTTGACAGGTGGGGAATCAAGCCCAGGGCCTTGCACGTACTGGGCAAACACTCGGCCTCTTGAGCCCAAAGGGAGAGAGATCTTTGCATCCTGGGGCTGCCAGAGAGAACACGGAGATGGGGAAGGGTTAGGCGACTATGTTTTGGAGCTCTGGGAAGTGAAGAGAAGATGCTGAGCTGGACCCTCATTCTCGATTTAAGGTCCTTTTATCTTCCCTAGCCCCGCCACAGCTTCGCATTCTACAGTGCAGTGCAGAGGGCGTGCGGGTAAGGGACGGTGTGTGACAGCTGCATCTCGCCGGGAGGTCCAGCCCCTGACCCCAGGACCACTCGCAACTCCATCCCGACCTGCAATGTAGACACCTTTCGAAGGAAGAGATCGGGATCCATCTTGCCGCTAACCGCCCAGCGCTGTGCGTCACCCGCACGCGTGCGCTTGCGCGGTGAGTCTTCAGGCAGCGCCGATCCTAGGCATGCGCAACAGGGCCCCACACGCCGTCTCTAGCGTCACAGGCTGATTCGCGCACATATCCGGGTCCCGTTCGAGCCGCCCCTCCCCATCCCAGCGTCTGGCACTTTGAGAGCAAGGAGAACACCGAGGAGTAGCTTTTCCGTTTGTTTAATTCCAACCAGTGCCCCCGACCTCATAGCACCTAGGGAGCTCCCGAATCCGTAAAAAGTCACAGTTTGAAGAGAAGAGAGAAGCAGAAGAGTCCAGGCAGCACCTATGCGGCTGGCTGCTCCTCAGGCTCAGCATTCTCTGCCAAGTGCAGCTTCTGTCTGTGCTAGTCAAGGACTGTGACGCTTTGGATCTGTGTATCCACATGCCTTTCCACCCTGTACAGACTCTGTGTGTGTGCGCGCGCGCGCGCGCGTGTGTGTGTTTGTGTGTTCAGAGCCACCACACCAGGGCACAATTTAAGGATTAAGAGCTGAGGTGGCATATGCCTTAAATCCCAGCACTTGGGAGGCAGAGGCAGGGTGGATTTCTGGATCTCTGTGAATTCTTTTTTTTTTTTCCTTTTTCTTTCTTTCTCCCCCCCCGCCCCCCCGGGGCTGGGGACCGAACCCTTGCGCTTCCTAGGCAAGCGCTCTACCACTGAGCCAAATCCCCAGCCCCATCTCTGTGAATTCTTAGGCCAACCTGCTCTTCTCAGGACAGCTAGGGCTACACAGAGAAACCCTGTCTCGAACTCCCAAATTCTCCCTCCCCACCCCAGAAAAGGCTGAAAGGGCAGGAGAACACCAGACAAGCTTTGCTATGTATCCTAGGTATTGGTGTCGGTTTCAAAGATTTTCATCGTGTCAGGGCTTACACCTTGAGACAAAAACGATATCAGTGTTTAAACCATACTCCCTACATGTATTTTCCTCTCCTCTCCTGCCCCGGTTTGTTTGTTTCTTTAATCTTGGTTGTCCTAGAAGTCACTATGTAGATCTGGATGACCTCGAATTCAAAAAGCTCTATTTGCCTGCCTCTGCCTTCTGAATGCTGGGATGGGATTAACCACACCTGATATATTTTTCCCTTAGAATTTGGGAAATTCCACATTCCTCTTAAGTGGGAGCAGTTTGTGGCTAATTCTGAGTCGGCAGGACAGCAGGAGATGGGAATATTTGTCATGTGTGACTATACCTAGACGAAGGAAAGAAGAAACTGATTACCCGCCCCTCATGTCTCCCTCACCTGAGAGGCACACCAACCTCATTAAGCCTCTTGAAAAGGATACATGGAATTGCTAAGATCTTCCAGCTGTCAACAGAGGGAAAAGGAGGTTTATGTCAGGGGACCCAGAACAAACCTGGCTGCTCTGGGGAAGTCCTACTAGTGGAGCTCGAGGAACTCACAGCTCTTGAGTTCACGTACCCCCAACTTTTCACTGGGAGACTTGGGAGCCTGTGCCCTCTCCACCCTTGGTGTCCCCAGGATCCAAACCAGACAGCTCTATGACCCACATTGCTAAGCAGCTGGTCCAGGTTGCAGTCAGCCATTGTCTTCTTCTGCTCCTCAGGCAAGCCTTCTGTGACCCCATCCTCTTCCTCTTCCTCATCCTCTTCTTCCCCACACACATCTAGGCTGAAGTGCAGTCTGGCCAACTTCTCCTGCATCTCCCGAACGTGCTCCAGCTGCTCGAAGGAACATTCTTTCCCTGGACAACTCTTGAGTTTAGGAGCCAGCCTGCGACCCTAGCCCTAGCCTGCCCCCACACCAAGACCCCCAGCAGCACCCACAGAACTACCCTGTTCCTGGACTTACCAAAGGCCTGCAGGCGGCCTGAATGGAAATCATTGAGCAAGTTCAGTAGCCCTCCCTCCATCTCATAGACGTCTGTCACTTCAGTCAGGAAGGAGTGTTGCAAGGGTGTGCCCGCAGAGCCGCCTCCACCTCCAGCCAGCACGGGGCGGCATTTCTCCTTGCCTACTCTGAGTGAGGTAGACATGACCATGGTCATGGGTGTGCCACGTCTCTCTGCACTACCGCATCTGTCCCACCCACTCATCAACACAAACAGATGTTTGCTCAGGTCCTGCCCTGAGCAGCGGGATAGGTTAAGGGAAGGAGCTAATGAGGGAAGAAAGGAAGAGGGCAGAAAGAAATCTGTTTCCACAGATGCTGTAGCCAGAGGCCTACCTGCAAGGAGACTGGCCGGGAGCCCAGGAAGCCCCTAGGACTCTGGATAGGTCACTTGTCCTTGGCCTTTAGGGAGTCTCTTCCTTTACTGCCAATGAAGCACCTCCCACCAAAAATCTTCCTGCTTTTTTTTTTTTTTAAAAAGACTTATTCATTTATTATATATAAGTACACTGTAGCTGTCTTCAGACACACCAGAAGAGGACATCAGATCCCCATTACAGATGGTTGTGAGCCACCATGTGGTTGCTGGGATTTGAACTCAGGACCCCTGGAAGAGCAGTCAATGCTCTTAACCACTGAGCCATCTCTCCAGCCCCTTCCTGCTTTTCTTGTTCTGTTCCAGAAACTGTTCTGAATTTTCCATCTCCTTGCAGGCGTGGCTCTGGCTACAGCAGGGTAACCCACTCTTGTTTCCCCAGAGTAACCCTGAACACGCCAGCCAGTTGGGCCTTCCTTCCTCTTTGATCGCATTTCCTACTATTCTCAAACAGCCCTGAACTTAGGATGAAACCTACTACAGCCCTGCCAGGACCGCTGGCCAGGCAGATGGTATGGAGTCCCACAGAGGACACTGTTTTGTTTAGAACAATAGGGAAAAGAACACACTGTATTTATGGAAACAAAAGTGGACACAGGGTAGGATCCAAATTATTTTTTGTTTTGTTGTCTTGAGATGAGGTCTAACTATTCAGCCTTGAGTGGCTCAGAACTCACTGTGTAGTCTAAGCGCTGTCCTAATAGAGATCGACCAGCCTCTGCCACCCAACCCTAGGATTAAAGGCATTTGCCTCCATACTTGAATTCCAAAATTCTTTTTTTTTTTCTTTTCTTTTTTTTTTTTCCAGAGCTGGGGACCGAACCCAGGGCCTTGCACTTGCTAGGCAAGTGCTCTACCACTGAGCTAAAAAACCAACCCGAACACCAAAATTCTTAACATTGACCTTTTTTTTTTTTTTTTTTTTTTTTTTGAGGCAAGGTCTCTTATAACCCAGGCTAACTTCAAACTCTCTACATAGCCAATGATCTTTGAATTCCTGATCCTCTACCACTCAAGGGCTGGGATTGTGGCCCTACACTGCCACTTCCAGCCAGACTCCAATTGTTTAAAAAGAACTGAGGAGAGAACTTAAACGGGCTAGGGAGAAAGTTCAGTGGGAGAGCACTTGCTTAGCGTGTGGGGGTATCTTGAGTTCAATGCCCCAGCATTACTAAAATAAAATGAAATTAAAAGGAAAAAATTGGGAGCTGGAGAGATGGTTCAGTGGTTAAGAGCACTGACTGCTCTTCCAGAGGTCCTGAGTTCAAATCCCAGCAACCACATGGTGGCTCACAGCCATCTGTAATGGGATCTGACGCCTGAAGACAGCGGCAGGGTACTCATATGCATAAAAGAGGAGGAAATCGTTCCTGAGGTAGGGAATAATCCCTACACTCCTACAGCTGTTCTCGCCAGTGTCTTTGCTTTTGTGGCTCGCAACCTTTTCAGTCTTGAATAACCTCCCCTCTTCAGTGTCCAGCAGCCTCCTCTCACGCTCACACTCACTTCCTCTCCTCAGAGATACAGCCTCACTCTGCGAGGTTCCAGGGAGTCCCCGGCTTTTCTCTCCGTGTACTTGACACGCACTGAATCTACATCACCAGTGCATGGGGAAGGCATCATTTGCTGCTCAGCGGTGATGTCTGAAGGCCACCCCCCCCCTTTCCACAGTGCTTAGCCCATAGCAAGTCTCCATGCTTGCCAAGCACCCCCTCCTTACTCACCTCTTGAACTTGGCTCGCTGCTTGGGTGACAGCAAATGAGGGAGTCCCAGGGCCAAGGAGCCACTATGGCTGGTGGGCACAGGGACTCTGCGCAGTGTGCCTGGGGCCTGGGCTGGTTGGGTCAGACAGGGCTTAGGACTCCGTTTCTTCTTTTTGTCTTCCATTGGGTGTTGTCGGACCTCAGGTCTGGGAAGGAAGATAATGAGGGGCAAAATCATCCCTTCATTGAGCACTCCCTTTGATCTGAGAAGGGATTTCACATTTGTCCTTGTCCAGCAGTCGGGAGCTCTGTACTCTTGTCTGTCCCATGCCAGCCTGCTGCTGTCCTGTGGCCAAGGCCAGCAAAGCCCCTTCTTCCTGAAAGCCTCGTCTGCCTGCCTGAGGGGGCTGGGCTGGACCAGGGTCATCGTGCTGTTTTCCTGTCCCTGCAGCCCAGAGCCTGGGGCTGTAGAAGATGCTCAGGAGGTGACTAGGGGAGCCAGCTCAGGATCAGGAGGGTCAACAGTCTGTGTATGGCAGACACTAACACTGCAGGAGGTAAAGTAGGGGCACCTGTGAACACCCTACTGTCAACCCGTCAACCGCATCAACCAGGAATGGCCAGCTCATCACTTCCCTACTGGCCTTTCTCTTGTGCTTCACTTCATCTACACATGCTAAGGATGCCCACAAGTTCCTGGGACAGCTTCTAGTCTCTTCTTTTTCCAGTCACAAAGTCTTTGGGGCTAGACCTCCAACAATGTCTCTAACTGTGACTGGATTGGCTTAGCCTGATTCCCATGCAGCCCCATCACCGTGTCATCTGGTCTGCTGGGGTCCTCTGCAGGGGTGCTCTCAGCCCAGACTGTTATCAACCAGCTCGATCACTTTACTTCCGAGATAGTGACGGTGATGGTGGAATAGGAACAGCTGGGTGGCATCAGTGGGGCTGGGGGTGGGGTGGTGGTGGGAGACAGGGAACTGTCTCTCTGTGTAGCAGCAGGGTGACCCAGTAAGTGACCTGATGGAAGTGGCAACCAGAGTGACTGTGATTAGCCTGGAAGATGTGTCTAAGGAATCACTCCGTTCTCTATTCCGGCTTCAAGAACGAGCATCAGGTGCGTTACTCCCCCCTACCCCCCTTCCCACACCCCTTGGGGTTCTACTGACCTGGAGGTCTGGGGTCTGGAGTGTAGAACAGTGCTTCTTTGCAATCTCCTTCCACCCTGTTTCCTCTGTGGAACCAGAGCTGGTGGGAGCTAAGCGGGCTGAAGGTGATTTGCATTTAAAGAGAAAGTAGCCCTCTTTGGATTCACCAGGAGCTCAGTGGGAGGAGCGTCCTCATATTGATTTAACAGTTCCTCTTACCTACCTCCCACATGAACTAAGGGAACTCTGTTAGTTGCGGGATATGGATTTAAAATTACTTTCTTCTCTTGTCACGCTTGGAGGGAATCCCTTACAAGATGGTGGTGGCTTTGTTTGTAGGCGGGGAATGATGGGAGTAGATCAATGTGTGGGCATAGGCGACATAGAAATGTATAAGATAAGGAGCAGGCGCCAGAAGAAACAAAGACAATCAGTATCCAAGCGCCCTGTTAAGCCCTTTATGTACATCTAATCCTTATAATCCTGAGACATAATTGTTATCCCGATTTCACTGAAAATAACCAGTCGTCATTCCAGGACAATGTCACTGTCCCATAACATCCAGACACTCCTAGCCTGTAAGTGCTTTTGAATTGACTTGACTTCTTCCCACCACCTACATAGGGAGGACCAGAGCAAACAGGAGACCTGGAGACCTGGCGGGAGGTGGGACGTGTGAGCGCCTGAGGAGGCTGACCCAGAACTGTTGCTTGTAGTGCTGCTGGCCAGGAGGGAGGTCCGATCAACGAGGCAGCTATTTAAAGATCTGGCAGAAGATCCTGGTTCAGATCTCCAGAGCAGCATCTGATGCCGCAGGCCAGGCTGCCCAGTAGGCTCAAATTAAACGGACCTAGGCAACAAAGCATCCATCTTCCCTTTCTTGGACCCTGGCTGTGGGGACCCAGAGGTGTTGCTTCTGCAGACCCCAACGCTGGAATCTTTTCTAGGCGCTTTTAACATGCAAATGGCTCTAGGAAGCAATATTAATTCAAGACTTCTGAATAGCTGGGAACCAGGGGGAGGGGAAGAGCTGTCGGAGTGGTGCCAGCTTCCTCCAACACAGGGGCAAAGGATCCAGAAGCACCTCTGGGGTTCCCACCTTCAGCCGCTTCCCCCAAGGAACCAGGTTTTGTAGCACTACTTTGCTTGGAAGCTCCTGAAGGAATCCTCTCTCGCCCTACTGGAGGACTTGGAACCAATGTGGTGTCCGTTGTACACAGTTTATTAGTCTACCACAGCTTCCATAAGGCTTTATCGTTGAGCTTTTACCGCTTTTCTGCCTAACCAACCCAGAGAGAACTGGTGCTGGATGAGGCTACCTGGTTTCTCCTAGAGGAAGCCAGCTGAAGTAAGGAACCCCAAGTCCTCGTGCATTCCCTAAGGAGGACCAACTGCACAGACCCAGTAGCTTACTCCTTAACCAGCTCTTTGATCACCTTCCTTCGATGGGTCCTTCCTGCCCTCTAGGTCTGTTCAAAACTCCTAATACCTAAATGGAACACAGACCTGATCTCTTCCCTTACCCTCCTGAGCACCTTGCAGAACTTGTAAGCAATCTTTTTTTCCTTTTTCTAAAGGTTTCGTTAACCTGCTTCTGCCTTTGGGATTAAAGGCTTGTTCTGCCATGCCAAGCTCAACTGCTTATTAAATGAGGCCGTGAATGCCGTCTGTCCCTTTCAGGACCTCTTCTGCTTTAAAAGTAGCTTTCCTCTCAGTAGTTACTTTCTTTAAAAATTGCATGTATTATGAACCTGTGTGGCGGTGTCAAGATGTACTTAGGGAGAGCAAAAGGGCAACTTGAAGGAGCACATTCTCTCTACCATGTAGACCAGGCTGACCTCAGACTAAAGAGCCTTCTGCCTTTTCCTTCAGTGCTGGGATTAAGGGGTGGAGGCCCTCAACCCCACCCTCTTGAGTCAGGGTTCCTGTTCATAAATCTAGCTGATGTTGCCCCAGTCTTGAACTCACAGCAACCATGCTTTAGCCTTTCTGTGCTGGGATTATAGCTGTGTACACCTTATCGAAACTTCTAAAGAATCTGTCAGGGTCCTGAACTTGTGGCAGGTAGGATGCAGGACAATACCAGGCCACTTTGCAGATCCAGAAACATCAAATAATTTGATTAGCTGAGATACAAGTAAGGCAATAGACTATTTAATGTGGTGTAAAATACATCAATATCAAGTCCCTGGCTGTTGTGAATACCAAAAGTAGACTGGGAAGGGGAGAGAGGGGGAAAAAAAGCTGTCAGCACAACTTCAAACAAGGGTGGGAGGCAAAGGAAAGCAGTTATGGGGACAGAGGCAGCCAGCCCTCCTGCCCCAGGCTGCTTAAGAAGGGCAGCGGGATGCCTGGTGACCCACCCATGCCACTAAGGTGGGAGCGGCTGCAGCCCCTCCCTAGGGCAGCCCTCAGTAGGACTGACATGACTGGGACTAGGAAGCATTGAACAACCATCTTTACAGAAACAAGTCTTACAGAAAGTGCCTAAGCTCTGCCCATGGTCCAAAAGCCTCACGGAAAACAACAAGAGTGCAGCTGACATGCGAACATGAAGCTCTCACCCGGACAAGGACCTAAACATTGTAGAGCCAAGGGCCCTCGGCTCTAAGGCGTACCCACTGTGGTCCTCTAGAGAAAAAGCTAACAATCTAAGAAACCAACACAGCTCTTGGTCCTAAAATGAGGTCATGAGCAAGGGGCTTGCCCAAGTGAGGAAGGGCCTGGCCCTCTCCCACAGGCAACCTCCCTGCAGTGGCCCAGGCTCCTGGGCTGACTTTGGAAAGCAGAGCAGCTGTAGTGACTTCAGATTTGGTCAGTGGAGGGAAAGGAAGAGGTTGCCATCTATGTATTGCCCTGGGTGCCTACAAGTGGATGGAGCCAACAGCCAAGGTTCTATTGACACTGTGGCCTCCCAGCCTGCCTCACTGACACCCAACTGTAACCCTGCACGCGCTGTAAGAGGTAGCTGAAGTGAGGCAGCCAATGTACACGGACCACAGAGGCAGAAAGACGCCTTATCTTACGTCTCTGCAGCCTAAGGAGCCCCATGGGTTAAGGGGTCAGATCTTGGCCTGGATGCGGGCTGTGAGGCCTTACTGGAACGGGAAGAATACTATGATTCCCAAGAGAGAAGACCTTGGGAGAAATTCCACAGGACAACAGATCCCAGCTAGAGATGGCAAAGCAGCCTCAATAAATATCCCAGGGTAGCAAATATTTGAACCGGTAGAGCCCGTGGCGTGGGAAAGGGCCATTGCTTTGTCATTTCTGGACTTAAATACATGATCATTAGCACATGATGTCTCCTACTGGCCTTTAACGTCTTGGTTTTCTGATGAGGGGTCCTGCTTCCGAGCCCTGCTGAGTTCTGGGATTACAGGGATATACCATCCCAGCTCAGTTTTCAATGTGAGCATGTGGGGGCTTAGAAGATAGTTATGAAAGATGAGGAAACTTGCAGGACAATGCAAGAGTTGAATACAGTAAGAAGCAAAACTTCATCCAATCTTGGTGTATGGCCTACTTAGCTTATGGAAAGAGAGCATCGTTTCCGAGATACTGTTACCCCAGAAAGCTGCTGTGAAACTGCTAATACCCTGACAGTGTGCAACAAGAACTTCAGAGCTGCGCAGAGAACACAGTAACATTGTGAGAGGAATGGGGAGGGAAGGCAAACCCAACACCCTGTGGCCATTTTGGTTCCTGGGATGTCTGTTCTCGCCCTACCTTAGGGTTTAGACAGGAAGAAGTGACATCCCAAGGTCTCGTTTTTTTGGCCAAGAGGCTGCCAGGAAATGGCACAAGAGCAGTTTTCAAAAACTGCTCCTCTGAGTTGGAGGTAAGGGGGGAGGGACAAAACAATGGCCATAGGCCAAGTGGCATGTGGACCTGTGGAGGCAGTGATGGGAAACTAGTGGTCGCCTCCTAAGCTGAAGCCCATAGGCAAGCTTGTGGCAAAGCCATTAGAAGCCTCCTCCCTTCGCTTGAATATCTCACCTTCCCAGGCAGGATACCTTGGCACCGACATGGCAAAGGACCCTGACAGGGTGGTTCCAAGTGGGGCACTGGAGGCCAGGCACCTGGGGACCACTGCTACAGTATCCCTATTCCTTCCTTCGAAGACTTTTAATACAAACTCTTAAGCAAAACAAACAAAAACCCCCCCAAAAGAATCCTTTGGGTAGCATCTGTCAATCCTTGTGCAGGCTAGAGGCACCTGTGAAAGCTAAGGCTACTGAGAGCTGAGAAGCAGCACTGGCCTGGACCCGGCATCACCAGGGGGAAGTGGGCCCAAGGGCATTCCTTCCCACTCGGGCACACCCTCCACTTCTGTTCCCACAAAGGCTCTGCCAGGGACACCATTCCCAGGTTGAGAGAAGCAGTGAAACCTCCAGGGAGTGACAAGAGCCCAAACTGCCCAAATTCTGTTTACAAAATAGAAGAGTCCAGGCCTGGGTGTCTTCACTTGTCACGAGCTCTGAAAAGGGCCAAGAGGGGTCTAAGCCTCGAGCTGGGTAGGAAAATGTTGGAGTCATCTGACCTGCCAGCTTACTGTGATGACAGTTAGAGATGACATCTAAGACTCTTTATAGAGTCACCAACTTCACCCACATACCCACCCTTAGTGAAAGCCCACAGTACACCTACAGGTGTTAACTATGTGACTGCACGAGGTTTTGCACACCTGCCCCAGCCATGTAAGACTAACCCACAAAATTCAAAATTGTCAAGTGTCCTATGCCCTCCAGGTCAGAACACCCTGGCCTTAGCACTGGGCTGCTCAGTGTGGAAGCCTTGCACGGACCAGGCCTGACTGGGCTGCTGCTCCCTTCCCAGCATGCCCAAGCACCATGACCTCTAGGCCGTAGCAGAGGTGGGCTCTCCGGGCCCTGTTTGGCCTGCTGTTTCTGTGCTCGGTGCTCCAGGGCAGCCAGGAGTGTCTGTGGCCTTTGGAGAGCTGGAAGGTTGAGCCCCAGGACTCTCAACCCCTTGTTCCTTGGAGGCAGTGGCAGCCTCCGGTCTCCGCTCAGAGCCAGTGTCAGTGAGGGAGCCCTGGCCCCCAGCAGTCAGGTCCTGTACCCTCTTGTTCAGGTCATTGCGCTCTGTCTGCAGTGCTCGGCACAGCTTCTCCAGCCGTTGGGTTTTCACCTGCAGGCCTTCCAGCTCTTTGTCCCGGAGGGTTTTCTAGGGAGAGAAACCAAGCACTCAGTGACATTCAGTTCCTTTGGGCAGCTTACACCCAAAAGCCGGCCCATTTAGTAGACAGCCCTAGTTTAGGGTCTGACTTTGGTGTTAGACGATGTGGGCTTCTACTTATTTACCAGACGACCTTGACATACTATGTCCATCTTGAAACTGTCAGCTGTTAAACAGGACTCCTGACCAATCTCAGGTCTCAAAAAATATGCAGGGATTTAAAAAAGGTGCACTGGATAAATGCTCCTGGAGATGCAGCCACACTTCGTGTATTCGGTGTCAGTGACTGAGAGAAAGAAAGAGGAAAAGGCCACAGCCAGACCCACAGCTGTCCACTCACCTCCTCAGCCATCTCCAGCAGAGCCTTGTTGCTGCTTTCCCACCGGGACCGGTAGACGGTGGTCTCTTTCTCCAGCTTCTTGATCTTCTTTGTCATCTGTTACAGCACATATGAACAGAAAGGTCAGGGTTGGACTGGCTTTACCTCTGTGCCAACTGGGAGCCTCGAGTTAATCTGAGCACTGAGGGTCGACAAGACTGCTTAGGAAATAAAGAAGGCACTTGATGCCTGCCCAGCCTAATGAGCCCCATGCCCCAAACCGGCAGAGTCCGCTCCTGTAATTGTCCTCGGGCCTCCATATGCATTCTGTGGCGTCTGCATACCCCATACACACCAGCCCCACTTTATCCCAGCACTCGATGTAGAGGCAGGGTGGATATTTAAGAGTTCAAGACCAGTCTGGTCTACACCAAGAGTTCCAGGGAAAAAACCCCACCATTGAAGCCTAGTAGCAAAATGCATATTCTCTATTTTAATTCCAGCATAAATAAAGAAATCAAACCAAATAATAACAGAAAAACAGACACTGTCCCCTGTGGGAGGAGAGGGAGCCCCTTTCTAACCACCTCTTCCTGATACATGAAGAGGCTGTCAAGGGCAGCTCAGCTCTAAAGAAGTGGCCAGAGCCTCCTCTTGGCCGGGCTGAGGGAACCCCATGGTTTACCTTTTCCATCTCCTGTTTGAACGTGGTGAACACTTCACTGCTTTTGGAAAGTGTGTTCTGGAATTCCTCAAACTTCTCTGTATACAGGGCGAGCTGGGTGAGAGGCACAGAAGCAAAGATGAGACAGCACCCTCAGTCGGACATAACCCACTCCACCGAGACACCATTTCCTAATACCACACAAGCAAAGCTGTGCACAGCAGGGATGTGTCCCACAGAAGATTCCTGCAAAGTGAGCCTTGGTAAGACTTCAGCATGTGGAGACACTGGTCTCATACAAAAAGAAAACAAAACAGAACTAAACATACATTGATGGGGCTGAAGGGATGGCCAGCAGCTAAGATCACTGGCTGTGGACTTGGGTTCAATTCTCTTACATGGAGGCCACAAATGTCTGTAACTCTTCTGACCTCTGAAGGTAGCAGGAACACAAATGGGGCACAGATATACATCCATGCAAAATACTCAAATGCATAATAGTAAAGAAAAAGAAAAATAAACAGAAATCAAGCTAGACATGGTAGCTAAGGCCTCATGCATCTGGGAGTCAGAGGACTGTCACAAGTTCAAGGTCAACCTGAGCCTGGTGTACAAGGTGCATTCTGGGTTAGTTATAGCCAGAGCTAAAGTCAGAGACCTTTTCAAACAAAACAACAATAAAAATGCCTAGCATGGTGGCACACACTTTTTTTTTTTTTTTTTTTTGGTTCTTTTTTTCGGAGCTGGGGACCGAACCCAGGGCCTTGCGCCTCCTAGGTAAGCGCTCTACCACTGAGCTAAATCCCCAGCCCCGGTGGCACACACTTTTAATCCCATTACTTAGGAGGCAGAGGCAGGCAAATCTTTGAGTTCAAGGCCAACCTGGTCTACAAAGCAAGTTTCAGGACAGCCAGAGCTACACAGAGAAACGCTGTCTTGGGGAAAACAAAACGAAACACACATAAGACTTGGCTGTCACCAACATGCCAACTGGCGCAAAGCCAGTCTAAGACGAGAGTCGTGTGTCTTCCCTCCCCTGAAGATGGGCCCTTGTGAAAGGTCTTGGAAACTGTAGGTCAGGCCCCTGTCTCACCTGCTGCTTTAAGTGAGTCTCCTGCTGCTTCATCAGCTCGCACATCCTCTGGGACTCCACCGCCTCTTTCAAGAGCTATTTCCAAGACAGGACCCCAGAACCTGTCAGAAGCCCCTGCGGCATGCTTGGCCTTCCTCAACCACAAGCCCTGAACCCACTGAGGCTACTTGTTCTCAGACTTCTGTCTGGACAGGCGAGTACCGGACTGGGCAGGCAAAACCTCTCCCATCCTGAAGAACTAGACTGAGCTAAGTCAGAACCCAGCCCTCTTCCTTCTAGCCCCCACGGCAGCCCCCAGGCCTGAGCCTCACAAACTCCTTCTCCCGCTGGTGCCGCTCCTCTGCCTCCTTCAGCATCTCCTGGGCCTGCTGGAGTTTGGCGTCCACTAGCTGCTGCTGCAGGTCCTTATGTTTGAAGACTTTGTCGATATGCTGTAGAAAGGTATTAATGCTATTAATGCTTGTCAGGAGCTCCCTTTCAAGAAAGCCCCAACTCTAGGAAACAAGGCACTTCGTCCAGTCTCATTCTCATCCCCATGGCCTTGGGAAGCCTCCTGCTAACTCAACAGGTCAGATGTCGAGCTAGGACAAGGACATACCTCGACTCTAGAACTAAATATTCTACATGCTGGTTCAGACACCATCTTTTGAAGAGCAAGAAAAAGCCTGCAGCTGCTGCCCCAGTCCCCGGCACACACTACAGCCTCACAGTCTGCTGGCCACGACCACCTTCCCCTCACCTCCTCACGAAGCTCGTACTGCTCAATCAACTTCTTGAGCCTCTCGGCCAGCTCCACGTTCTCTAGTCGCAGCTTGGCGTTCCGCTCATTATGCTGCTCCATTTGCAGCTGAATGTCATTCAGCGTCACCTGGAAGTGTGAAGTCACCTCTTTGCGCTTCTCCTCCTCCTCACGGGCTCGCTGCACACCTTCTTCCTGCAGAGAGAAGCCAGCCCTGGAACCATCGCCCATAGCTCCCAGCTCCCTAACTACTTACACAGTCCGTCTTTGCCAACAGCGTCCTGGCCCCTGGGGAGCTCCCGGCTGAGGGATGCCACACAGCTGGGTCTTCTGATGTGGCCCTCTGTAAACCACGGGCCATCAAGTGACAGCCCAAGTGCTCGGCCTTCACAGGAAGTGCCATTCTGGAACTTCTGGGACCCCCTGAACTCTCGTTCCCTGCTTGTTTCACTTTTGTGTTCCTGTTTTAATGTCCTTCTAGTCTGTCCTGTTTCCCACAGAGAACAAGATAATAAAATGTAAATATTCAGGACTGGCAGAACGGTGAACAATTAGGCAACCAAACATTCTAATGGAAGGCAACCTAGAAAACTCTACCAATGCTAAGTGCTGTGCACACTGACTCAGCTATTTCATTTCTGAATTTAGTCTATAACAAAATTCCACACCACACAATTGGCCAAGGACACAGACACATATATTCCTACATAACAAGAATATTTTTGGTTTTTAAATTTTTTAAAGTTTTATTTGAGTATTTTGGCTTTATGTATGCCTATGCACTGTATAATGTATGCAGAGGTTTTTTAAAGATGTATTCATTTTATGTATGTATGTTTATTTTATGTATGTGAGTACCCCGTCTTCAAGCACACTAGAAGAGCCACCATGTGGTTGCTGGGAATTGAACTCAGGACCTCTGGAAGAGCGGTGAGACCTTCTCTCCAGCTGAGCAAGCTTGTTAAGACTACTGCGCACATGGGCACATAGAGGCTAAAGGTCAACTGCCATTATCATTCTTTCTTTACCGTATGTATTTTTTACTTTTTGAAGGGAGTAGTGATCTGCGACTGGAGCTAGACAGCCGTGAGCTGCCATGTATGGTGGGAAGTGAAGTGGTTCCTTGGGAAAAGCAGCTATGCTCTAACCACTGGACTACCTGTCCACCACTCCTTGTTTAAATTTTTCTTTATTTCTGTATATTTATGTATCTTTGTGAATGTATGTCACATGTATGTGGGTCCCTAGAAATCAGATGCGTGTGTCAGATCTCAAGATGGTTTGTGGACAGCCAAATGGGGGTACAGGAACAGAAGATGGGTCCTCTGGAAAACTTCTAAGTACTATTGTTAACCACTCAGCCATCTTAGTCCTCCACACTTTACCAAGTCACACTACCCAGCCCAGCCGTGTACACGGGCGACAGGGACCCAGACTCTAGTTCTAATGCTGGTAATGGTAAGCACTGTCTCGGTCCATCTCCCCAGGTTGCAGCCTGAGGTTCCACAAGGGTTGATTCTGTAGAGCACTCTGAACCTACGGTGATGCCACCGGCAGTGAAACCTCAAGAGACGAGGTCTGGAAAATGGCTTTAGGTTGCTGCAAGTGTTCTCTTTTTTTTTTTTTTTTTCTTTTTTTCGGAGCTGGGGACCGAACCCAGGGCCTTGCGCTTGCTAGGCAAGCATTCTACCACTAAGCTAAATCCCCAACCCCGCAAGTGTTCTCTTGAGCAGTTCTGCTATGCCATACATTCCTGCCACATTCTGTTGCTGTCTTCCTCGTCGCAGATCTAAACAGCCATTAGGTCTCCCAATTCATGGACTAGAGATTCTAAAGTGGGAGTCAGGACAAACCTGTGTTTTCTTAAAAGCTCACTGTACAGAGGGTAAGTACACGTGGGCAGTAGGAGACTGCTACCACAGGTAGTCACAGTTCTCTGGTGGAACTGGACTGAGCTATACCGTACCTAAGCTGCTGTTGCTGCTGCTGCTGCTGCTTCTTCTTCTTCTTCTTCATTTTTTTTTTAAAGATTTATTCATTTATTATATATAAGCACACTGTAGCTCTCTTCAAACACACCAGAAGAGGGCACCGGATCCCATTACAGATGGTTGTGAGCCACCATGTGGTTGCTGGGATTTGAACTCAGGACCTCTGGAAGAGCAGTCAGTGCTCTTAACCATTGAGCCGTCTGTCCAGCCCCAGCTGCTTCTTTTTTTACATGAATCTTCCTATGTAATCCAAGCTGGCCTAGAACTCACTGTACAACATAGTGGCAGTTGCTCTAAGGAGAAAGCCCACAAGGTCCAGTGAATACTACCTGGCCTACCTTTAGGGATCGGTTGTGCCGTTGCAGCTCCCGGCACAGGCTCTCAAGCTTACTTCGGGCCAGGACAGCCTTGCTGTGCTCACCACGCAGATGGTCCTTCTCCTGCACGAGCTGGCTCTGCTTCCTCTGCAGCAGCTTCGTCTGCTTCTGGGCATTGCGGTGCTCTTCCAGCTGAGAGGAAGTGAGGAGGTGGGAGTGTCAGCAGGGCACAATTACATGGCTCTGGAGACTGCTAAGCTAGTCACCACTCACTCCTCCCACTGCAGTCACCACAGCTCACATAAGCAGGCACACACACCAAAAGCATCGGAGCTCCACATGCTCCTCCTGGTACCAGTACAGACTGACCAAAGGTTTCTTGGGGGAAGTAATCATGAATAATCACGGGAACCAATGAAGTCAGCCATCAGATCCCAGCCTCTATCCCAGCTGATTCCAGTGGACGAGCCCATGGTCCAGACTGTTGGGTACCACATCCGACCAAACGACTAATCTACATGCAATCAAGTCACAGAGCTCGTCAGCACCAGCCTCCTTCTCAACACACTGCTTTTCCCCACAACTGCTACTCTTTTATTTGGGGGGTAGGAGGCAGGGTTGAAGACAAGGTTTCTTTGTGTTGCCCTCGCTATCCCTGAACTCATGGGGATCCTGTGTATCTGCCCCAAGAGCTGGGATTAAGGCACGTGTCACCACTGCCTGGCTACAACTACTATTCTTATTTGTGACAATCTCACCACCACCACCACCACCACCACCACCACCACCACCACCACCACCACCACCACCACCACCGTTATTGTTATTATTACTGTTGTTGTTATTGTTTGAGCCAGGGTTTCTCCCTGAAGCCTTGGCTACCCTGGAACTTACTCTGAAGATCAGGCTGGCCTCAAATGGCTATTACTGACAGAAAGTCCTTCTAATTCTCTTGACTACACAGTCCTGAGCCCCTTCCATAGACCTACTCCTTTCTAGCTTAGCTCTGCTCCCCTGATTATATCCAGCCTTGGATAACAGAAAGGCAACCCGTGTAAATGATTACAATCTTCTTGTGGCCACGCCAAAAAGTGAAAGGTAAAAAATTAAAAACTTTGGTTTTTTGAGACAAGGTAATGCTTCGCGACCCATATGTCCTTAAACTAAAGAAAATTACGACCGCTCTCAAATTCATTATGATTCTCCAGCCTCAGCCTGGAGATTACAAGTACATGTGCCACCACGCCCCAACTCTGAAATCTGACTTTATTCTGGAAGATATTGAATAATTTATCCAGACTAGCCTAGCACTCTATACCAATAAGCTACAACCACTAGCTTAAAATATTATAATTTCAACAGGAAAGTAATTAATTTCAGATATTTTACATTTTTATCTTAGGTCTTTTACCTTCTAACCTGGCTTATCCCTTTACCCTAGTCAAGCCCCTTCCTCCTCTGCTGCACCAGCACTGAAGCCTCGGGGTCAGAAGAGTCTTCCTTTAAATCAGATACCAAGCCTGGAAGACTCCTACTGCCTAGAAAGGCCACCACCTTCTCCTATGATCTACACCCCTTTCCGAGACAACGGTTCAGCTCCTTTTTCTATCTTCCCTCCCTAGACATTGTCCTCACTCTCATTTCCCTGGAAACCCCGAAGGCACCAGGGGGACTTCCAGCACAAGCTTCCCACCCAGCATCTGACTGTACTTGTCCTCGTCACTTACAGACAGGGATCATCGTCTCCATCCCTGGTGGAGGCCCCCTCCTTGTGCATCAGGCCTTAGCTCCCTCCTCTATTCAAAATGTTACCCCAGGAGCTCAGTTCCTCCTCCCTTGCAACATCAGTATTTTCCTAGTTGAAGCCTTCTAAAATGGACTTTATCTTTTCTGTTTTTCTTTCTGGAACTCACTATGTCAACTCACTCTGTAGACTGGGCTGGCTTTCAACTCAAGAGCTCCACCTGCCCGTGCCTCCCGAGTGCTGGCACTGAAAGTGTGCGCCACCATACTAGACTCTGTATTTGTTTTAACTTTATTTAAAGTCTCTTGGTGTCTTGCTTGCATCTATGTCTATGCTACACTTGTGTGCCTGGAACTCTCAGAGTCTAGAAGAGAGTTTCAGATTGCCTAGAACTATACATAGTTAAAGATGGTTTTGAGACACTATGTGGGTGCTTAGAATCAAGCCCAGGCCCTCGGGAGGAGCAGGCACTGTTTTCAAACACTGAGCGACCTCACCAGCCCTCTAGGCTCCATCACCTCTATAGGCCCCCCTCTCTGTATCTCTTGACCCCCAATCTACTCCAGACTTTTACAATGAGAGAAGTAGCAAGACCACACTTAGCATTTCTCTTTCAAGACAAGGTCACGTAGTGCAGGCTGGCCTTGAATCCCTGATCCTCCAGGAATGATGTATGCACCACCATGTCTTGGTATTTCTCATGATCCAACATGGAGGTTATCACCTTGTCTCAAAACCGAACCTAAATTGGATCAAGCTCCTGGAACTGCCTTTCCCTTCACTTAGGACTCACGCTAAGGAAGTAAAAGGACAAGTGCCCGCAAAGATGACAAATCGAGGGCTGGAGAGATGGCTCAGCGGTTAAGAGCACCCGACTGCTCTTCCAGAGGTCATGAGTTCAATTCCCAGCAACCACATGGTGGCTCACAACCATCTGTAAAGAGATCTGATGCCCTCTTCTGGTGTATCTGAAGACAGCTACAGTGTACTTATATATAATAAATGAATTAAAAAAAAAAAAAGATGACAAATCGAGAGGCGGACCATTTTGGGAGATGCATGTAGAAACACATAAAGACATGACTACACAGTGTCTGGGACCGACGCCAGCATTCTATTACCTGAAAATCATTGGGAAATTTACTTATAAAGTTTCTCCTCTTACTGACTGGAAAGTAAATTCTCATTTAACAGATAGGGGTGGGAGAATCTTTTAAAAAGTCAACAGAAATTAAGCCAATGTGTGTTCCTGTACCCCCACCTACCCCAAGTAGCCTGCTGACTTTCCAAAGTCAGGGAGGGTCAGAGAGGAGAGAGGGGAGGGACTGACCAGCTCGGCGTACTTCTTGCACAGTGCAGCCAGCTTCTCCTCTGGGGTGCTCAGCGTGTTCAGTGTCTGCATCAGCAAAGTGATCTCCTTCCCTGAAAAGCACAGGGAGTGAAGGCACGCCCCCTTCCCCAGGGTCCCCCCACCCCGTCTTGGCCCCAGCCTACACTTCCGAGGGCTAAGGTAGTTTTCCTGTTACACCAGCAGTGCTTCATGAAGAACTGCAGTCAGCTCAACCCCGCAGCTTCAGTGCCCAGTGCCACCGCAACCTGAGTAGTGTCTGTCCGCAATGCTACTAACAAATGCTCGTCACAACAGACCAACCTCTTTGGGAAGCACTGCCAGGGAGACAAAAACCTATCTGAAGACATTATCAACAGGAGAAAGGCAAGTCTATTGATAAACCTAGGGCTACTGTCTGATGTCCCTGGAGGAAGTAGCCAAACTCCTGTCAACAGACATAACTACAGTTACATTTAACATGCATGTCTTGGGCTGGAGAGATGGCTCAGCTGTTAAGAGCACCGACTGCTCTTCCAGAGGTCCTGAGTTCAATTCCCAGCAACCACATGGTGGCTCACAACCATCTGTAATGAGATCATGCCCTCTTCTGGTGTGTCTGAAGACAGCTACAGTGTACTTACACATAATAAATAAATACATCTTTAAAACAAAACAAAACAAAAAAACAGTAGCCTCACTGGGCTGTCCAGGAATGCTCATTGCTCTGTAGCTGTGGCATCCTGCTGAGTGGGTGCCTGAGACTTCAGGGTGGACGAGATGCCCTGTTATGGTATGGAGGGGAGATGGGACCAGAGCCTGAGTGAGGAGTCCTATGTATTAGGCCAAAACTGCCTAGCAAGGAACCTGGGCTCACCTGTTGCAGCAAAGTCTGCATTTTTTCATTGCTTATATTTCAAGCATTCAATTTTTTTGGACTAAAATGTAACTGTTGTATAATCTGGCTATATACTCCTCAGTAGATACCAGAGGACTTGACATCCCAGAAGTTAGGTGCACATACATATTTATTGCAAAGATAAGGAATCAAAATTGCAAGGATGGGACATCAATCTGGATGTCTGATAAGACTATAAAGAGGATGTATTACAGCCTGGACAGATGACTCAGTGGTTAAGAGCACTGACTGCTCTTCCAGAGGTCCTGAGTTCAATTCCCAGCAACCACATGGTGGCTCACAACCATCTGTAAAGAGATCTGATGCCCTCTTTTGGTGTGTCCTAAGACAGTGACAGTGTACTCACATACATGGAATAAATAAATAAAGCTTAAAAAAAAAATGCTTGGGGGTTGGGGATTTAGCTCAGTGGTAGAGCGCTTACCTAGGAAGCGCAAGGCCCTGGGTTCGGTCCCCAGCTCCGAAAAAAAGAACCAAAAAAAAAAAAAAAAAAAAAAAAAAAAAGCTTGTCTCCTTCATATGTGACCCTGTGTCTTTAGGGGGGAAAAAAAGCAAGAAGTCTGTCTTTAAGACACAACAAAATGAGGGCGGAGGGCCAATGACATGGTTACAGTAGCGCACGTGCGCACACGCGCACACACACGCGCGCGCGCGCACACGCACACACACACACGCACACACACACACACACACACACACACACACAAAGAGAGGGTATTGCTATGTAGCCCAAGCTGGCTTTGAACTCAGCATCTTCCTGCTTCTGTTCCTCCTAGTTCCCCATTAGAGGCATACACTACCATATTTGGTTTGCATTAGGTTCTAAGTTCGTATTTTCACATTGTCCCATCACTCCTGTCCTTTGTTTGTGATAAGGTTTCATTATTCAGCTGGCTGGTCTGGTACTCAGGAGATGCACTTGCTCCTGCTTCTCAGGTACTGAGATTAAAGGTGTACGCCATGGTGCCAGGTTGCCACTGCCTTGCTTTACCTCAGCCAGGAAGCCTTACAGCTGTCTCCCTTGGGTTCCACTGTACTCAGCACAGACCAGGTTCTGAGCTGTCAGCCCTGGGAGGCCCAAAAGGTAACACGGAGATGGCAAATCCAACCAATGGAGGCCTCTGCTTACTTTCTATTATTTTGGTTACCAATTATTCAGCTGGTCAGATGCGACTGGGGGACTAACCAGGTAGGAGTCAGGTTTTCAGATCAAGAAGGCCCTTTCTTGATTCTGAAGAGGTCTGTGGCTTACCTGGTCCATGTTGATATTTCAACCTTGGTGTAGCCCAATTCTATTGCTGTACAAACAGGGAAACTAAGACCCTCTCTAGGAGTGGAGAATAAACATGCCCAAAGTCAAACAGCAGGTTGAAAGTGGTGTTGTCGAGCACTTAGGCCTCCCTCCGGTTTTCCATATTCCCAGTGAGAAAGCTAGTTGGATTCCTGCCTCCACTTGGCTCCCAAGGCCAGGAGGCCTTGCACAAGTGAGTGATCTGAACAGCTCAATGGGATGACCCCATCTTTGACTAAACTGGGGGGATGTACTGTCTTGAAAAGCAGATTCTCTTGTGTCCTGACAGAGCAGGCTAGCCCATGAGATGGCAAGTGTTCACTCCCTCCCGTCAGCAGGAGCTCCCCCTCACCTAGACCCTTGGCTTTCTTCTTTTCCTGTGGCCTTCGAAGGTCTCGGTCTCCAACCTCGTCACTTGCTCGGATCTCTTCTGTGCCAGGCTCCCCCTTAGAGGTCTCTTTCTCGCCATTGACGACTGGAATGCCCGGTTCAGGCTCCCCATTCCTGGCTGCATAGGTTCGGGACTTCTCTGTGTCTTCAGGCTCAGTGGGCTCCCCCTGAGCTCCCTCCTCACCTGGGCCTCCCTGATTGTTGTCCACACAGTATGTACTCAGAATGTCTTCCAACTGTCGGCTCAGCTCCTCAGAGACATCACAGAGGGCCCCAGACTGAGATGCTTTAGCTCGAGCGCCTACAAGATGAAGACAGTGAACGTTAGGTGGTTACACCGCTCCCTTGGGTTTTCTTCTTCTTTAAGCCCAGACAAACACCACTTGTGTGGGTTAAACGTTCCATTTATTTATTCAGTTGAGACAGGCTCTCTCTACAGGGCCTTGGCTGTCTGGGAACTCACTATGAGGATGAGGATGACCTCAAACTCAGAGATCTACCTGCCTCTGACTCCTGGGTTCTGAGAACAAAGGTGAGGGCCACTATGCCTGGCCTCAATTTAATTTTTTTAAACCCTAAGTCGTATAAAACGTTTTTATAAGACGAAACAATTATTTCTAACACCCAAACATACTTGTTATGACCATCAAAGACAACTGTGTAAAGCACCCCTACAAGAGGGACGACTGACGTGTAGCAGACGCTCTGTCTTATGAAGGACAATTAATCACCGAGCACTGGCAAGTGGGAATATGACTTTGCTTATGGGGCGCCTCATTTGATTGTCATTTGGTTTAAACCAGTCAGAGCATGCCCCCAAGGTTCCGTTCCAGGGCTAAGAGTGGAAAGCTTCATCACCTCCCTAGGAAACATGAGGATCACAGAATGGGCATTGTTTCATTCTATAGTTCCTCCTTCCTGGGTAAATACTGGCCTCAGATAGATGCAAGTACCAGAAACTCCTCCCTCTGCCCACTGGAAAAGCAGAGCTGGCACACACCCTCGGTCTTCCCAGGAGCCTGGCTTGTGGAACCTTCAGCTTCCGCACCAGGAGCTGTCTGTCTGGGCCGTCCATGAGCTCCCTCCGGTCCTGCTTCCCGTTGCCCAGGGCTGTTCTTCGGGTTGGAGTGTTTGGCAGGCCCATTCTTTTTGTCTTGGTTCTTCATTGTGATCTGCAAGGCCAGAAAAGGGGTAGATCCTTTACGGACACCGCTGCTATTTTCTAGACTTCAAAATTCTTCACAACCTAGATGAGAAATCTCCAAATCTGAAGCTCTAAGCTTCAAACAAACTGGTCGGCCTTCGCCTGAGACTTCACGGTCCCGGGCAAGGTTTCCGAGAAGCTGCACCAGCACAGAGTGAAGGAAGGAAGAGGCCTCCCTTCTCCTGAATGCCACTTCTCAGCACCACACGGCTCCCTCTCGGCAGCGGGAGCGCGGGATTGGCTCAGAGCCGCAGACTGACGTGGCGGGATGCTCCAGTCCCGACCGGCCCCCCGCCCCACCAGGTCCCACGTGGGATTCCCGCGCGCGCGCGCGCGCGTACACAGAAGACACCCACACCCCACGCGCCCTCTAGACCCGAAGTACGCATGCGCAGCACGGCAGCACACAACTCTCCCCACCCCGTCCACAGAATTAGTTGTTCCTCCGCGGTTAACGCGTCCTGGGTCATGGACCCTCTGAAGAGCTCGTCCCGTGTACAGCCCAAAGACATACTTCACCGCGGACGTCCGACCGCGTCCCCGACTCTGGCCGAGCACCGGAAACCTGGGTAACTGCTGCCAGCTGGACCACCCTCTCCTGCGGCAGCCAATCAACAGCAAACGCTGGCGCGGAGCTTGCTGGGAAAAGAGGCCAAGGCGGCTTTGGAGGCGGGAGTGGGAAAAACTACGAGTCCCTTCATGCCTTGCGGCAGGTCACAACTCCCGAGATGCAACCGAAAAGCTTAGGAGCCAAATACCCTGAGGGTCCGAAATTATGTCATTCGGTCTAGAGATTCGTGTCAGCCTCCTTCCTAGTACAGAAACTATGATTGGCCCTTAAACTTTGGCAGTCTGGATTTTTTTTCATACACTCCCTTATGAACATGTATGACTATTTTAGGATCTCTGAGGACTTGCGAGTGGAAGAGAGAAAGAAGGGTAAACTGTGAATTAGGAGATATTTATCTCACGCCCAAACCACTAATTTGTTATGTGCCTAGTATCCCTCCCCTCTCCATTCCAGTAGAAGGTTTATAATAATCCAAACAATGTGTTCTTCCCTCGTATGTAATAGCTTGGTCCTCATAATTACTCAGAGAAAGAACATTATACTCAGAGATCTGGGATATATAGGGCAGTACGGAAAAGGCTAATTAAAAGAAAAAAGTATGTACTATTGTTTGTTAGAGACAATGTCTCATGTGTGGCTTTGGCAGGCCCCGAATTCCCTAGGTGTATCAAATTGGCCTTGAATTCAAGAGTTCTGCCTGTCTTTGTCTCTCCAAGACTGGGACTAATGGCACGGGCCACCATGCCCAGGTAAAGGGTAAATAATCTATGGCTCCATCCATCAATACTGTGTGCTTATTGCGGATTCAAACCTGGAAGCCTGACACCACCCATCCTTTTCTTAATCTTCTCCCCAGTGCCCCATTCCATTCCACCCAGCCCAGTCAGGGTTTCTCCGTGTAGCCCTGGCTGTTAGTCTTTGACTATGCTGGCTTCTACCTCAGATCCAACTAAAACCCATCTTAACCATTCTCCGCCATCACAGGCTTTGAGACCAAGTATGCCCCGCCTTCTGACATCACCAGCTTGGATCCTCAGGAGGGGATTGTAGCAAGGAGGTTTGGCTTTAGGCGGATTGGTAAACTCCCACTCAGCCCTGCCCCACTTTCTGCAAAGTACCACGTGCTCCTACATGGGCTAATGCTTTAGAAAGTTAGATTTTGTCTTTGTTCATTAGGATTTTCGATGCTTAGATCATTCAAAAACAAACACAATTGTGATTTCAATTATTTACTTGTTTGGAGTTTGCTATGTTTGATAAGGTCTTGCTTTCTAGTGCTGCCTGACTTGGAACTCTCTATATAGATCAAGCTGTCCTAGAAACTCACAAAGTTCTGCCTGCTATGCTCCCTGAGTGCTAGGATTAGCACCACACCTAGAGACAAAGCATTTTAAGTCCCTGCTCAAGGTCACTTTAAGAGCCTACATTTTATACTAGTTCTCTTAGGTCTGGCTAGGCTTCTGTTATAACATTAGCCATGAAGTGTTGAAATTACTGTTGGCTAAATGCTGCAGTCTCAGAGGCTTGACTCAGGCTGTGGGGTAGAGCATGTTGCAAACTGTGCTAATTGGACTTTGTTTTAGGGTCCTTAAATGGTGTCCATTTTTCTGTAATAGGTCTGTCAAACGGACTCAGAATAGTGTTGTCTGTTCAGATGTAAATTCGAAAGGCAATATTGTATAATAAACTCAGTGGCAGAGCACTTACCCAGAGTGATCAAAGCTCAAAGCATTAAAAAATTTACATTTACAGAGGGAATTGTATCTCAAAAAGGTTTGGATTAAAGGTATCTGGAAACCAATGCCCTGCTTGCTTCCCAATAAACATATTGGAAATCTCTAAAGAGGTAGCATCTACATCAGGTCTTCACAAAATTCCATACAAAGAGGATACTCTGAAATAGTGGTTCTAAACCTTCTCATTGCTGCAATCCTTTAATATAGTTTCTCATATCGTGACCTCCAACCATAAAATTATTTCCATTGCTACTTCATAACTATAATTTTTGCTACTGTTTTGAATCATAATAAAAATACCTGTTTTCTGATGGTCTTGGGCAAGCCCTGTAAACAACACCTAGGTTACAAAAAAGGCAGGTTGCATCAGGGTGAGACTGTAACCCCAGCACTGGACAGAGTTGAGTTTTGCCTCTAAAAGGCTCACTGCCTCTGGCCTCCAAATGCAAGTACACGAACGTTGGCTGTTAGGTTGCCCAACTGGCCTTTAAACTCCTAGTCTCAAGCAGTTCTGCTTCAACCCCAGCTGGGAAATAAGACACACCCTCTCCTCGAGCACCTTGATTTAACTGTCATTCCCACTGCTAGGTACACATAATTTGTTCCTCCCTCCACCCCCTTTATGGCAAGGTCTATACAGCTCTGACTGTCCAGGGACTATGTAGACCAGGCAGACCTTGAACTCAGAGATCTGACTTTGCCTCCTGTGTGCTGATTAAAACCCCACCTGTTGCTTCGAGGCTCCCCTCCCTTGAATTAAGAACTCCTGAAGCCTAAGTTGGTCTTGAACTCACTAGGCAGCCAATAATCTTGAGCTCCTGGCCTTCCTGGCTCTGCCTCCCCCAGCACACGTTACCACGTTGGCCAAAACTCAAGTTTCACACAGCCAAACCTTAAGTGTTTGACAGCAGCACTGCCGCTGGCTTCAACACTGAGTAGATGACTGTGACTGGGTGGTTTTCTTTACGGGAGTGCTGGATCTCAACGTCTCAGCAAAAGTTGATGTGAGAATGCTTGTTGGTGACTGGTTGTGATCCAGTGCTTTATGATTTCCTAGAGTTTTGGTAATTAATCAAGGAGAAACTTTAAACTACATATAAAATTACATTTAATTAACATTTAGTTTACATTTAAACTTTTTACTACATATAAAGAAATGACTAACCCCCAATAGAGTGTACAACTGTCACCCTACTGAAATGCTAATGCCTTGATCTGCTGAGACACCCACTTTGTTTTTCAGATAGGGTTTCATATAGACAGGCTGATCTTGAACTTCTGAACCCTCTTCCTCTACAAGTCTGGCTTATGTGATACCTAGGGCTTCAGGAATGCTACCAAGTTCTCTACCATCTTTCGCCCAGGTCTCATGTTTACTTCTCAGTCCGGAGTCATTCCAAACCAAAGAAGACAATTCAGAACTTTGCAACAGGTTTTTATTTTTGCTTGTATCTATTACAGTGTTTGAAACCTAAAGAAATACATTTTCTCTTCAAATTTGGATGGTATATAAATATCATTTGTCTGGACTGAGCACACTCAGTGCCATGGTCTCTTGGCCTCTTTCTGCTCTGAGATCAAGCTTGGTTTGTCTACCCAGGGGCCCTGAGAACATGAAAAAATAGAGTTTACAGTTCTTAGAAAAATAAAAGCAAATGAATTTGGAAAGCAAAACCTGTGAGGATTCGAATCATCTTCCTAGGGTTCTTACCTGGAAACCCAGGCTGTCTGTGGGCGACGTTCCACATGCTGGTCACTGAGGCCTCAGGCCCACTTCATTATGTAATAGGTCAAAAGAAGATTCCCCAAAAAGCTGGCTAACAAAGCCAATGCCCACGTGCAGCTTCTGAGGGTTCATGGTGGGAACCCCTGACAGGTTTCCAGGCAGTCTCAGTCTTCCTTCACAGCTCCCTGCACATGCTATATTGTTTCTCTGAACTGAAACCTTAAAATCAGTGCCACAGGAGCGCAGGGCCAATGGGCGTCACCAGCATGTGCTAGTGTGAGCATCAGAAGTCAGGCTGGCCTAGAAGCAGGGAGGTAAGCCCGGGCCCTTGAAAACATATCACGAGAGCATTTGCCCTCTGGGAATTGGGCTCCCCAGTTTCTGGCTGCTTTTCTCACAGCCAGCTTTGGTCCTGCACATAGTTCAGGCTTCAAACAAGATGCTCTCTCAAAAGGAAAGTAAGTTTCATTCAGATTTGTTTGGAGTTGACCTTAGATTCTTCCCTTGCCATACATGTCTTATTCTGGGGTGGGACTGGAGGACAGACTGGGAGATTGAATCAGCTATGAAGGCCTTTGGCCAAAGAGCAGCTAGTATCCACCACATGGATCCTGAGGGGGGCAAATTCTCAGTTTGTTGGCTTAACAACAGAATACAAAAGGTAAAACAGAAAAAAAAAAAAAAAAAAAAACAACTGGATGAGGTTGATCTAGAATGTGCCAGAAGTCGTCCCTTACTACCTCTCTCAGGAAGCGCCACGGCTCAGACTCGCCTGTGGTTCGGAGCACCTGGCCTGGCACACTTCCCCAATCTTCGAGGGAAGCTTGCCACCATCCTAGCTCGCTCCTGGGTCTGCAGGGACCTGGAGAAACTCTTTCTTGCCTTTGAGAAGTTAGAATCTAAGCCTGAAGAATACCCAAGAGGATGGATACCAAAAATGAGTGAGCCTGGAAGAGAACAGCTGAGGTCTGAACAGAAAGAACAGAGGCCTCCAGGACATGTAGAGCTGTGAGAGTGAGCAGCTAGGTTTGCAGGCAGACAGTAGTAGAAACACACTTCCTCCATGTGGGAAGTGTGTCTTTTTATTGGCTTGGTTTTAGAGAAAGAAACGCCATGCAGAAGAACCTTTTCCTCTCCCTCAGCTAAATACAACAGCAGCTTCAGGACATGGGCTCCTGGGGATGATTCCCAGGTGCAGAGGGAAGCAGCAGGAGATACAAGATCCCAGGTAAAGGTCTCCAAAAACAGGCTATCAATACCTGTGCCCCAGAAGCACTCATGTCCACAGACCCAAGTAAGCATGGTGCCAGGCAGGGTGGAACTCATATGGTTACAACAAAAGGCTGCAACCAACATCATGGGCTGTAGTCACGGGGAGAGCTGGAAACTGAAGCCAGTCTGTGCCAGGAGCAGACTGTCAGTCAGTAAAGATGATCTGTGTGTGTGTAACACCTAGGGCAGCCTCTTCCATGGGAAGCCAGAGATACTGGAGAAAGGGCAAAGGAAAGCAAGAGCAGGCCATTTGTATCTCATGCTAAGAATCTGGCTCCAGAGCCAGGGTCCTAACTGTCACTTGAGATGTTCAGTGTCTACTCTTCAGATAAGGGCGATGATGGCGTCATAGAGGACTTTTCTTTGAACAAGGAGCAGTTTCAGCCAGGTGAAAAAAGGCCCAGTTCCTTGCCTTCCCAGAAGGCACTCGCCAATGTCCAATGTTAGTTGCACTTTTCAGTATCAAGTGCCAGCCCCAAACTAGTTTTCTTAGAGGGCTCTGGAGCAGGAATGCAGAACTAAAGGAGAGATGGTGGATGGCAAGGCTGAGGCCAGCAGCAAGAACCTGAACTTTGGATCTGCAAATGCAGGGCACAGAGAGATAGATCTGTGGGAACAGGACTACGAACAATGCTTTTCTAGAGAAAGAAAGAAGTAAGGGGATGTGGGAGTCACCACAGCGGGGCACTGTGCTGCCACCTCTGCAGGTGCTCACAACACACCCCCTCCCAGCTCAGAGCTCCCGTCTTAGTGTACTGTGTAACCCCTTAAGACACAGGCCAGCAGCCTCTGAGGCACTGAACTGCCTTTACCCAGAGAGAGGGTGGTGGTGGTGGTGGGGCATCTGTATAACAAGAGGAAATGCAAGCCAGGTACAAGGATCCTCAGAAGGGAGATGCTGACAGGGTTCTCTGGTACAGAGGCAGCGGTGTCAGGACTTACTGTGGGTAACGGTGCTGACGCTGAGTTAGAGAAGGCAGGCTGCTTTCTGCTTGGGAGCAAGGAACAAAGCAGCTGACTTCAATGGGCCTTGAGGCCCTCCCAGTTCCCTTCAGGTTTGGACAATCAGACCCAGTGATTTACTTCATAAAGGTTCCAGGAGTAAGAGTTGGTCCCAAGTGGTGGCCCAGAATATAAGAGAAAATAAGGACCGAGTTCAGTCCTCTGAGCAGAAAGTTCTATGTCTCTTTCTGGTCCTCCTCACAGTATCCCACTCACATCCAGTTTGTCCTTCTAAGACCAATGAAGACTGACCTACTTAAAAATACAGACTATTAAAAAAAATACAGAAGTTTTTGACATTCTCTCCTTTGGAAGTAAAATATACATGATCCAACTATGGCAGAAGGAAGAAGAAAGGCCAAAGGCAGGGATTCATGACTATCCCAATACACGACACTAACTCCAACCTCCTCTGCAACTTATGGGTCATCAGAGCAGGACTTTCTCCTCAGGAGAAGGAAGGACCACAGCCCCCCATCTCAAGCTCAGGAGAAAACACAGCCACCTCAGAGGTTCATTCAACTCTGAGGTGAATTTTCAAGTAAACAAATGAAGTTGGGTCGCACCATTCGGGAGGTGGGTAGGAAACAGGGTCAGGAGCTACACAGGAGAAGCCCTGTCTAAAGGCCGGCGCTCCTCCCTTCCACTCCACTGGTATACTTGCTCCAGGAGAGCGAGGGAGATCCTCCCAGACTAAAGAGGTCTTAGGCATCAGGTCAGAGCAGGGAGGGCCTTTGTCTCACAGGGCCTCCCTATTAGCCTCTATTTCCAGACAATGCTGGCAGCTGGATCCTCAAATCCAGCTTTTTGGGAAGAACAACCTTAATACAAGAAAAATGTGCAAAAGAAAAAATTAAATAATCCAAGCATACAAGATTAATATTCGGTCAGAGCAAGAACACTTTGTTTTGGACTTCTCCCCTCCCCTCCCACCTCCCACCTCTGGAATATTCCATCTGCTCAAGTACCCAAGAGTTACACACGTCAGGGCAGAGGACTGGGATGGATGAAGAAAGATAACTGGGAAGGAAGTCACCACTAAAGAAAATAAAAGAAAAAAATTTAAAGGTGCAAATTGATTACCTCAGTCCTCCTTTGTCTACCCCTGGGCTCCTGGGTTAAAGACATGTGTGCAGCCAAAATAAAGTGTAAGGAAGATAGACCCGCACGTCCCCTTCTTGTCACAAACCCACTGTGAGCCTCTGATGGTTCTGTCTGTCCCGAGGGCACTCCCTCCTCCAGGGAAGGGGTGAGCAGGTCACGAACACAGTGTCCAGGGCAGCAGGTGTGCGGGGCTGGTGGGGCCTGTTCTCCTGCCCACCAGAAGGCTGCTCCTCTGCTGGCTGCTGGTGCATGCCGTGCCCTGCCCCCTCCCCGGAGGCGGACATTATAGCTGGAAGCCCTCCATGGGGGCCTCGGGCTGCTGGAAGATGAACTGCTGCTGAGTCTCGTCCACCTGAGGGGCCAGGCTGCTGTCGTCATCCTCTACACCAAAGTAGTGCTCGATGAGGTCAAAGGCCTTCTGGTAGATCTCCTGGTTCTCATGGCTCTGGAGAAACTCAATCTTATCCAAGCCTACGTAAGAAGAAAACAGGCATGTACTTTTCCGTTCTCGAAGTACTCGTTCCCAAACAAAAGCAGTGGGAACACCAGCCCTTGACTTGTGTAAAGTGCTTGCCTTGAATACATGAGAACACAAGGCTGAGCATGGTGACAAGCATGACCCTGGCAGAGAAGGGGATACGGTTGGGACAAACATGCTGGGATTTGTTTACTGGTTGTCCTGTTAGCCAGGCTTACTCCGTGGACCCTCAGGTGAACAGCTCTTGAGGAACGATACTTCAGGTTGACCTCTGGTCTATATACACATGCACAATACGATTGATTAGAGGCTCTAGACTGAATTCTGCTGTAAGCGAACTCTGAGAAAATCACGATTTGCCTCTTCTGAGACAGGCTGGTTAAGGCATCCGGTATTCCTACAGGACAGAGCGTTGCAGTGCATGCTTTCCAGCTCCTGGGAGCACACTTGGCGCTGCTCCTTCTTGCTTACGCTGTATCTACTTTTGAGGAAGGTGGCACCTATGAGAACAGCACTGACCAGGGCTCCTCAGAAGGAGAGGGGATGGTGGGACAAGGAAGCTTGGTAGGGACAGTAATTCCTTCTATCTGCCCAGCTACTCCCAGGGAGAGGTCTGAAAGCCTGTGCTCAGGAGCATGGCTAGAGCAGAGCTCAGCACAGTTTTAGAAGCACAGACTGAGGGCTGCTGGAATGGCTGGGCAGGTAAAGGTGATTGTGCCAAATGTGACAACCTGAGTTCAATCCTAGGGATCCACATGTGAAGAGAGAGAAATGATTCCTTCAGGGTGTCCTCTGACCTTCATCCATGTGCCATATCATGTATGCCCACATTCATACATGCACAGATAACAAATGAATGGATTAAAAAAAAAAAAAAAAAAAACAAGAAACCACAGACATGAGTTTATAAAACGTTGGATGTGCTCCAGTATCTCCTCACTAACAGACGTATGTGAGGTCAGGGAGAGAACCTACCATAGGCTTCCTCGATGAGGCCACAGTAGGGATTGACCCCTGAGCCACTGCGCTTGCCCTCTTGCTCTCCGAGCCGCAGAATGTTCTCTAGTCCATTGAGGGCCACTTGTACAATTTTTGAATCCATTACAGTCAGCAAGTCACACAGGGGCTTAATGCAGCCCAGTGATACCAAGTACCTGGGGACCAGAGAGGACATATGCCCCACATTAATGCAGAACACAGAAATTGCACCAGGTGCTCTGACCTGTGGGTCTCCCTCATGCACACCGATACTCCCAACAAAGCAGTCTTCCCGAGTGTGGATAGCCACCTAGCCTTTTTATCCTCAGCCCTCTCTGTCACTGATCTATTACCTAATGAACAGAGCCCTATTGTCACCTTGGCTACAATGTTATCACCAAGGTTGCTCAGGTTCCTTATTCCCCTGAGTACAGCTTCTGTGGTATGTTAGTACAGATTGTCTGCAATCTGGCCCCTACCTCTTTTTAGCTCTAGTCAGAATATTCCATTCTGAGGGTATTCAATTGTGGTCAAATTTGAGAAGATCTCCAGATTTCTGATTGATATATATATATATATATATATATATATATATATATATATATATGATCTAAAGTCCTTCTATATAATGCTATAATCCTCCTTTCTACCCCCAGCACCCTTTTAAACATGACTTTTTTTTTTTTCTTTTTTTTGGAGCTGGGGACTGAACCCAGGGCCTTGCGCTTGCTAGGCAAGTGCTCTACCACTGAGCTAAATCCCCAACCCCTAAACATGACTTCTTTATGTAGCCCTGGCTCACCTGGGATACACTACATAGACCGGCTGACTTCGAATTCAAAGATCTGACGTCTATCTCTGCCTCAGACTTAGGTTGTACAGCATCATGTGCACCTTATAGTTTCCTTTTAATGTTTTAACTCAATGGCTCTTCCTTTCTCCTGAGACGTTAATGTGGACAGGTTAGTAGGTTGTAATTAGGGGAAAGACAAATCTAGCGCTCATGGTTCTCATGTTCAGATGACAAACACTACAGTAAAGGAGCAAAGGTGCAAACCGAGGCTGAGGCATGTCCTTGCAACCCCAGCCCGAGAGGCAAGAGGGCCACAATCTCAAGGAGAGCTCAGCATACACAGAGAGCCCTAATCTCAACAAAACTAAACAAACAAACACCCCAAGACTTAGCTGGGTATAGATGTGTGTGCACATAATCCCAGCACTTGGGAGATTGAGGTAGGCTAGGTTAGCTTGTCTCAAGACTCTGTCTCAAGTAAAACAACCACAGAAAACAACCTGGCAATCTAGTCCAGAGTCCAGGATCACTAGCAGCTCACTAGTTAACCTTAGACAGTTAGACTGGGGCAGGCTCCCACCAGAAGACACTTGAGTCATGTGAATACCACGAACAGGAGAGCTCAGATGATTTAGGCTCTAAGGAAAGGAGTCAGACCTGATTTGCTCAGGGGTTCCTCCTGAGGTTGCATTGGTGATGGCCCAGGCTGCTTCTTTCCTCGTACGGAACTCTGCTTTCTGAAGGATTTCGATCAATACAGGGAAGATATTTGCATCTATGACAGCCTGAAACAGAGGTGAGGAAGGAGGACAGAAGCAGACAGTTTAAAAAGCAGAAGGATCAGGCATGGTGACATATGCTTCTGTAATTACCAATACTTGGAAGGTGGAGGCAGAAAGACCATGAAGTCAAGGTCATTTGAGGCTAGCCTGGGCTACATAAGACATTGTCTCAGAGGAAGAGATGAAGAGCAAACCAGAATCAAACCTCAGGCTTTTTTCCATTAACCCACCTGCAAACACTTTCTTCTTACTAGAGAAGGGACACGGTGTGGGGCACCTAGCTGCCACTGTAACCGACTGGTTATGCTGCCCCAATTGTTTTGGTGGTCTTGGGCACTGAATCCAGGTGACTCAATTAGGCCAACTCCTACTAGGGAGCTACACGGCTTGCAGATTTTCCTTGGCTCCCGTTACAAAGGGAAACAAATGCTTCTTCTGGAAGCAAGTCTACCTGTATTTGAGCCCTGTTGCCAGCAGTGATGTTTGAAATGGTCCAGCAAGCTTCCTTCCGGATTGATTCCTTAGAGCTGCTCAGCAGGTGGAGGAGGCAAGGGAGGGCTGAACAGTTAAGAATGACCTAAAACACAACAGCATACGAAATGTATCAAAATTCAATATTTAGTCAATCCAATTAAGAATAGATATGCATTAAGACACCATCGACAGTGCAAAGCCAACCTGCGGAATATTAGAAAATACTTGTAAAATAAGTATTGATTGATCCAGAGTATATGAAGTTATTTATTTATTTTTTTTTTTGGTTCTTTTTTTCGGAGCTGGGGATCGAACCCAGGGCCTTGCGCTTCCTAGGCAAGCGCTCTACCACTGAGCTAAATCCCCAACCCCAAAGAATAACTTTTAAAAAAATAACTTCATGGGGTTGGGGATTTAGCTCAGTGGTAGAGCGCTTGCCTAGCAAGCGCAAGGCCCTGGGTTCGGTCCCCAGCTCCGAAAAAAAGAAAAAGAAAAAAAAAAGTTATTCTTTAAAAAGACTTTATGAGTACACTGAAGCTGTCTTCAGACACATCAGAAGAGGGCATCAGATCCCGTTACAGGTGGTTGTGAGCCACCATGTGGTTGCTGGGAATTGAACTCAGGACCTTCAGAAGAGCAGTCAGAGCTGATCCATCCATAACAACTGAGCCATCTCTCCAGCCCCATGAAGAACTCTACCCTAAGCAATCAAACTAAAATGAACAAAGGGCTTGAAAAGACATTTCTCCAAAAAGAGATACATGGATGATCTATTAGCAATGTAATAGGCTCATGATCACTTATTGATAGAGAAACAGAAGTCAAACCAGGAGACAGCACGTTACAGTCATTGGGATGGCTGACACAGACATAACAGAAGTGCGATGTCTTGGAGAGGGAGAAGCTGGAGCATGGAAGAACAGCACTGGTAGAGACAGGAGACGACACGGCTGCTAACCTTACAGATTAGCATAAATCACCATGTTATCCAATCTCTTTTGCATACATGTGACCAAAAAAAAGGGAAGCAGAGACTGCACACCAGGGCGCACAGCAGCATCATTCACAACAGCTAGGGAGCAGAAACAACATACACGCTTACAAGACGATGAAGGCTTTAAAACAGAATGCACAGACACTAGAACACCATTCAGCCTTACTAAAGAATTCAAATTCAACACACAAAGATGTGAAGGACTAATATGTTGTGACTTCACTTACAAGGAAGTGTCTATAGCAATCAGTGGAATAAAGCCACACATAACCGGCCAGAGGAGGGAGAGCACACACTAACTCATGGGGACACCTGCTGAGGACGGCAGGCAGGAAGTCAGCGGGTTCTAACTTTGGAACAGGGAGCCATGCAGTGCCCTTGGCTGTGGGTCATTCCAGCTTTATCTTACATCTCCATGTCCACGTGTGTGCAGGGCCACACTGCTTACTCTTCTGAGACAGGACCTTGTACCGCACAGGCGGGTCTCAAAGTCCTGGGCTGCTGCTTCCTTCCTACGTCAGCCTCCCCAGCAGTTGCACCCCCACCCTGCTACTGGTTTGAAGGAATTATTTTTCGTATTTTTGTTTTTTTGAGATAGGGTTTCATGCAACTGAAGATGGCCCTGGACTAGCTGAGCCTTCTGCCTCTCACTCATAATTGCTAGGATTACAGCCCAAAGGTTAGCATGAGTTCAACATGAGGTGATGAGCACAGACACTGAAGCTGAGTATTGGTGATCCCACAGCTTCCAGTGTCTCAAAAGGACCACGGCCCAGCCTTCATTTCCTTACACTATTCCAGTAAGTCAGCCATTCCATTTAGCTTTCTTTGCATAAGCAACAACTGGATGATTTGTTTCTAACTGTTCAAAAGAAGGAATCGTGATAATATAGAAACTGCAAGTGCTAAAACCACTTAAAGCCATGCTTTCTCTGTTAGACCATGTAGTTACATAGGAAGACCTTTTCCCACAAGCAGCTCTCTTATGTTCTCCCACGGCTGACCTGAGTTAAGATCCCATCCCTCTTCTTCCTCACCTGGGTCTGGATATCATCCCCGGTGACAATATTACCCACAGCTCTCAAGGCAGGAGACGCCACTTTGTAATCGTTGTGCCTACAGAGGAAGAACAGCGATCAGTGGAAAGGCAGCGCATCCCGTTCAGCCCTGCTGAAAACCAACACTGGCTGTATGCATGCCTTCAGCTGCAGACCTTTGGTGGGTCAGCAATCTGCTGATGGTAGCTTTTCTGCTTTGTTCTGTGAGACAGTCTTTATACTGCAGCCCACCCTATCCTTGAATTTGGTATTCTCCTGTCTCAGTCTCCCAAGTGCTGGGATTACAGTCCCACCACCATGCCTCACTTTGGTTAGAGCTCTTTGACCTTGGAAACCCTCTTGAATTGAAACCACTCACATCAGAAGCTCTACCAATCTCCGGCAGACTCCAGAGTCTATGACTGCCTGGATCTTCTCATTGGGGCCATCAGACAGGTAAGAGAGGGCCCAGCAAGCATCTGCCAGCAAGTCTGAGTCGCTGCTGAAGAGTAGGCGAGACAATACAGGCAAACAAGGAGAGACCTGTTGGAAGCAGAGTAAGGAGGACTGCATCAGCTCTGTCACTAAGCCTATCATGGCTCCCCCTTCCCAACATGGAATTCTACACCCTGGGAATGTCACCAAACCTGTAGGACCACCTTTTCACTTTCCTACCCTGGTACAAAAAATAGCCCTCTACACTGACAACTGCCTTTTACTTGCACATGAGTTGAGACTCTCATGGGTCTGCCCAAAACTTAAAAGAAATCCTAGTTAGCTCTCACCTTTGCGAACTCTGGAGGAGGGTTCTTCCCTCGGCAGAGGTTTGACAGGGCCCAGACTGCATTCCGTGTCATCGTCAGTCGTGTGGACTTAGTAAGGAGTCTGTAAACAGTGAAGCCATAATCTGAGCACTGATGGCCTAAAGCAGGGCTCTTAGCATCAAACCCTAGAGGATAACCCAGACCCCTGACTATTGTGTTCAGTCCTGGCTGGTCTGAAACTTGCTATGTAGCCTGGGCTGGCTTCCCAAGGGCTAGGATTATCTGTGCAACTCTGGTCATCCTTAAACTCATTCTGTAGACCAAGGTGGCCTTGAACTCAGAAATCTGACTGCCTCTGCCTCCTGAGTGCTGGGACTACGGTGTGTGCCACCACTGCCTGACCTAGGGCTTTATTATCTTAAGGGATTAAGTAAACCCCCCCCCAAAATGTACCGCCACTTAAGCCACCTACAGACCCCACCCCCGGATGCTAATGCTATTGATACTCACGTTAACAGAGGATTAAGGATGGAACAATTCAAGACATAGTCTCTGCAGACTGAACTGTCTCCAGCTATGTTTCCAAGAGCCCAGACTGCCTGGAAAGGAGTGAAAGGACTGTCATGAGAGCCTGGTGGCTTCTGTGACTACTTATAATCAATGCTACAAAGTGGTCCATCAGGTTGAGGACAGTGTTAGGGCCCGACCCACTGAAGTGCTCTCCCTAGCTTCTAGGGTCTAGAATTATCCTTACTGAGCACGTGTTCTGTAAGAGCTTTTCCCCAGGAGGCCCTGGCTCAGTGGGACAGACAGGCTGCCATAAGACCTGAAGCCAGAGAGGCTGAACTACAGCCCCATCGTCCCTCCAGCAGGAAGGGAAAGCTTCGACTCTCTCCCCACCTTGGACCTGATCCACATCAGGTAAAAGAAACTTTCCGTTTCTGTGTAAGTATCACAGGCTAACCGATTCATATGTGCAGCACCAAGCCTTGTTCACTTGTCCATGTTCCTCCAAATACGCATTACTATGTTTTTTATCATACTGTTAGTACCGCTGAAACATTAACCAAAGCTCGAGCATTACCTGTTCTTGTACATCTTCAAAGTCTGAGTTAAGCAGCTCTATAAAAATGGGGACAGCTCCTGCTTCAATGACAATTTTGGTCTGCTGAGAGGTTCCAGAGGCAATGTTTGTTAGAGCCCAGGCAGCTTCAAACTGAAAGTGAGATTACGACACAACTGAGAGGTCACTCCAGACTGAGCAGCCCTGCCTACCACCTGCCTCACAACAGCCAACCTCTAGCACATAAAGAAGCCGAACCAGACACGTCTTTGCCCACCATCCTGTAGTTGGCAGCAGGCAGCGATGTGCATGCTGCACATGTGAAGGTCGACCGACTGGGCTTTACTGACCCAGAAGTTCTTTCGTCTCTGAAAGGGGAAGAGTGAGGATAGTAAACCCCTCCTCCCCAGTTTTCCTCTCTAAGGTCTTACCCTGTGGCCAAGGCTGGCCTTGAGCTTTTACCTCTGTTCCCTACATGCTGGCATATACTATAGCCATGAGCCATCATACCTGTATCACACCTGCATCTCTCCTACATCTCACCTGCTTCACACCTGCATCTCACCTGCATCTCACCTGCTTCACACCTGCATCTCACCTGCATCTCACCTGCTTCACACCTGCATCTCACCTACATCACACCTGCATCTCTCCTACATCTCACCTGCTTCACACCTGCATCTCACCTACATCACACCTGCATCTCACCTGCTTCACACCTGCATCACACCTACATCTCACCTGCATCTCCCCTACATCACACCTGCATCTCCCCTACATCACACCTGCATCTCACCGACATCACACCTGCATCTCATTGACATCACACCTGCATCTCACTGACATCACACCTGCATCTCACTGACATCACACCAACATCACACCTATGAACTCCGTTGTGTTTCAAGCCAAGTTCTGATGGATCTGCTCATTAACTGTCTCTGGACACAGTGACAATTTGTATCAGGGTAAGTTAGAGGTGCACTAAACTCTGATTTATAATGAAACAATGTATCACATTCTCAGATCTCTGAAATGAAAACCCCCCCAACACACACACACTCTTCTAGGTCTTGCTATGTAGCCCAGGCTGGTAACAACCCTGTGGCAATCCTCCTGCCCAGCCTATTGCATGCTGAAAGTATTAGTGTGGCTTAAAGCTGCACCTGCCCCATCTTTGCATATATACACTGTGGAAACTCAGCCAGGTTCACATAATTACTAAGATCCAAAACCTTTTTTTGTCTGTATGTCCATGTATGTGCCATACCATGTTTGTAATCAGAGGACAACCTGCAGGAGTCAGTTCTCTCCAATCATGTGTCCTGGGTTGAGGTGTGTGTGTGTATGTGTGTGTGTCTGTCTGTCTGTCTGTCTCTCTCTCTCATTTAAAAAGACACTGTGCTGAACAGGCTGGCCTCAAGCTCAGAGGACTGTTCCCTTTGCTAGCTGCACAAGCTGTACTAGCCTGTTTTTAAGGAAGGTACTTCAATTGGTAACTTCCCCATATTACTTTCCCATTTCCTTAGGCTATACCACAGAGACAGCCCACTGTCATGTGAGAATGTTCATCTGGCCATTCCACCTGAGAGCTTTTACCTGTAATGTACAATTCTCACTCCTCTTCAGAAACTCCACAAACCGATCAACTACTCCTGGAGTGTTAATAACTTCATCTATTGGAGGACTTGGCTCTAGAGGAAAACAGGAAAGATAGGAAAAGTCAGGAGAAGCTTGGACTGATCCATTCACAATTCTAGACGCTCTGACCACTTTTGGAAACTCTGCAAAGCTGTCCTTTACTCATCTACAGCTGCAGAATACCCGTGGCATGTTATAAGTACAAACAACCTAATTAGGAATGCTCACCTGTGCATTTCCTAAGGTAGGCACATCGGGAAAGGAGAGAAAAGGCCAAGGAATGATAACCCTAGCCTGTGTATTTCCCATCCAACAGAGGCCACCACTGCTCTTGCTGAGTGGGGGTGGCGCACACCATAATCCCAGCACTTGGGAGGCATAAATTCAAATTTAAAGCCAGCCTGGTCTATAGAGAGAATTCCAGGACAGTCAGGGCTATACAGAGAAACCTTGTCTTGAAACACACACACACACACACACACACACACACACACACACACACACACACACACACACAGTAGCTGAAGGAGGAGCTGAGGATTTTGGGGGAAAGGATTCTTAGAAGAGGGAATATCAAGTGTAAAAGTGGGAATATAGGGGTTGGGGATTTGGCTCAGTGGTAGAGCACTTGCCTAGCAACCGCAAGGCCCTGGGTTCGGTCCCCAGCTCCGAAAAAAAAAAAAAAAAAAGTGGGAATATACCTGACTCATTCAGAAAGGTAGGATGAGCAATGGGTAATAGTTAAATAAAAGAGACAAAAGTCTAAAGTCTCTGAGAAGGACCGGGTTCTATACCTTTGGAAAGGAGTTTCCGGAATTTCTGTGTGGTTGCTAACTGTAAGTCAGAATCGTCAGAAAAGAGCATCTCCACCATTTCCCTTGTGATCACACTCTCCTAGAATAGAAAACAGGTTTATGACCTTTCAGGTCAATAAAAAAAACAGAAAGGAGAACATAATCTTACAGGGCGTTGTGCTTTTTAAGATCCTCAAGTAAGAGGAGGGCATAAGAGATCCAGGAGGAGGGTTTATCCAATCCATGTCTGCTTCAAGAGACAATATTTAAAAGGGATTCCTGATCTGGGGTGCAGCTTCCCTAAATGTTTCTTCAGGGATCTGCACCAGAGTTGACTTCTTGCTGAATGTCCACATCTGATTTCTGTCCTGACAGCAGCTGTGACCATGCCTTGCACGGCTTACCCCAGTTGTGGAGCTCACGTAGGAATCCATCAGCAGACTGTCAAACATGGCAGCTTCTTCATTAATCAGCTCCACATTTCTCCGTTTAAAAAGCTGACAAGTGAAGAGAGGAGACAGAGGGTAACATCACTCACAGACTGAAGGCTGATCATGACATAATGACAAGAAAATATGAGCGTGAGGAAAATGAATGAGGTCAACCTTTAGGCAGACATGAAACATAGTCAACAGCTTTGTTTTCTGTAATACATCTACTCATGGTCTTTAAATAAAATTCATTAAAAAAAACCCAACACCTTTGCACTTTGTGTAATGGTGAGGGATGAAAAAACATTAAAAAGAAGAAGAAGAAATAAGGGTGGTGGTGGCAGTGTCAGGCAGATCACTGAGGGAGTTCCAGGAAGACAAAGAAAATGTGACAAAAGCAGGTAAGACACAGTCTCTGGACTGGGCATTTTTCTTTTTTGAGACAAGGTTTCTCTGTGTAGCCCTGGCTATCCTCAAACTCAAGAGATCTACCTGCTTCTGCCACCTGAGTGCTGGGATTCAGAGTGTGTGACCCCATTGCCAGACTTGTCCTAAGTACATCTAACACATGTACAGAAGACTCTTAAAGAAGGTTCCCAGCCTGAAACTTATCCAGTTCCAGGGGATCCAGTCTCTGCTTCTGCCCTCTGCCGACACCAGGTGCATATACATACACATACACACAAAATCAAAGTATTTCTTTGTTTTGCTTTGGAAACGGGGTCTTTCTACATTGCTCTGGTTGTTCTGAAACTCTAGTTCTAAAGAACAGAAAGTAAGCCCAGAATGACTAAGTCTCTATGGCCAGGCCAAGCACAGACTATATTGTGTACAGTATGAAGATAAAAGGCGGGCTGGAGAGATGGCTCAGTGGTTAAGAGCACTAACTGCTCTTCCAGAGGTCCTGAGTTCAATTCCCAGCAACCACATGGGGGCTCACAACCATCTGTAATGGGATCCGATGCCCTCTTCTGGTGTGTCTGAGGACAACGAACCTGTAAATAAATAAATAAATCTTTAAAAAAAAAAAAAAAAAAGACAAGAGGCACAAGGAAGCTGGCAGAGGAAGTGTCATTTTCTTCTGTGGTACAGCCACTGGTAAACTGTCTAGTTGTCATTAACTAACCCTCATTAGACTCAGTAGGGCACAATGGAATGAGATGCATGGAAGTAGGAGTTACTGGGAAGGGATTCAGCAGGAGGAGGAGAAGAGAAGGTACATTACACACTGATGGAATTATCAGAATGATTTTATTTATTTACTTTATTTGGTTTTATGAGACGGGGTTTCTCTTGGCTGTCCTGATTACTCACTCTGTAGAGTACTCTGGCCTTGAACTCATGGAGATCCTCCAGCCACTGCTTCCTAAGTGCTGGGCTTAAAGGCATGAGCTACCACTGCCTGATCAATATAATTTCTTCCAAGTTTTTTAAATTAAAAAAAAAAAAAAAAGGGGGGTTGGGGATTTAGCTCAGTGGTAGAGCGCTTGCCTAGCAAGCGTAAGGCCCTGGGTTCGGTCCCCAGCTCCGAAAAAAAGAAAAGGAAAAAAAAAATACACGTATGTACATCTGTGCTTGAGTGAGTTCAGGTACAGCACACGCACACAGGAGCCCCTGGAGGCCAGAACAGTGCATCTCTTAGAACTAGAGTGACGCACGGCTGTAAACCACTCTGTAGGTGCTAAAACCCAAACCTGGGTCCTCTCCAAGAGCAGTAAGCACCATGAACAGCTCAGTCATCTCTCCAGCCCCAAATTTAAGTTAAAGGATGAACAAAAACTCAGTGGCTAAAGCACCTGCTGAACCACCATGGGAAGCTGAGTCTCAGTCCCCAGTACTTATACTATCGTCCCAGTGCTACGACGGGCAGATTGGAGGGAGACGGGCTGGCACATGCAGCACAGACAGACCCAGGAGACCCAGGCTCAGCCACGGTTCACAGTGAGGACTGACACTCGGAGGCTGTCCTCTGACTTCCACTTGCATGCCATGCCATGCACAAGCACATATGCGTCTCAAACAACCAAGCAAGGAAAACCATAGGGAACAGAAAGTTACAACCCCAATATGAATAAAAATGACACTTGGTTTAATTTTTAGAAAAGAATTAAGAAATTGTTTTTCCTTTCTCAAAGTTTCCAACATTTCTTTAGAAGCAGAACCCGGAAGGCTGGGGACATGGATTAATGAGTAAAATGCTTGTGAAGCAAGCATGAAGACCAGAGTTCAGATCCCCAGTATGGAAGTTAGGTGTAGCAGTTCACAGTTATAATCCCAGCATTTAGGAGGCAGAATTCTAGAGGACACTGGCCAGTCAAGCCAATCAGTGGGTTCCAGGTTCAGTGATGGAAGTTAAGACGGACAGCAACTGGGAAAGACTGTAGTATCAATGTCTGGACAGACATACACACATATACAGTTTGCACACATGTGTACCCACTTACAAAACAAACAAGGAAGCAAATTAGATGACTAGCCTGCTACCTAGATAAACTATATTTCCTTATGCCGGCATTTCTCAACCTATGGGTTGAGATCCCTTTGTGGGTAGGGGTTGCCTAAGACCATCAGAAAATACAGATATTTACAGTATGATTCATAAGTTACGAAGTAGCAATGAAATACTTTTATGGTTGGGGTCACCACAACATGAGGAACTGTATTACAGGGTCACAGCATTAGGAAGGGTAAGAGCCGGGGTTGGGGATTTAGCTCAGCGGTAGAGCGCTTGCCTAGCGAGCGCAAGGCCCTGGGTTCGGTCCCCAGCTCCGGGAAAAAAAAAAAAAGAGAGAGAGAGAAGCAGATTGCTGAGGAAGGGTGAGGGCCACACTGCCCCAGGCAGAAGGATGAAGGGTAAGGGTCACCCCTGAAGCTGGCCAGTGCCCCCATGGGTCCTCCTGAGAACACTCAGGTAACTTACTTGCTGCTCCCGCTTCTGTTTCCGAAGCTGAATGCCCTCTTCCTCCCTTCTTCGTCTCATTTCCTCAGGGTTTAAGGCATTGTTCTTATAGCTCTTCATTCGATAATTGTCTTTCCCTGGGCTTGCCATGGTCTCTAGAAGGGAAGAGATTGTCAAGAGTTGTGAGCGCAGCAGTTCCTTTCCACACAGGATCAAAATGAGAATAGAGATAAAGAGAAAACGTAGGAAGATGGCAAACACCTTCTCGGCCGGAAAAGAAATGGGATGAAGGGGTTGGGGATTTAGCTCAGTGGTAGAGCGCTTGCCTAGCGAGCGCAAGGCCCTGGGTTCGATCCCCAGCTCCAAAAAAAAAAAAAAAAAAAAAGAAATGGGATGAAGAAGGAGAAAAGAGTCTCTGGTTAGTCTCTCTAGGAGCTTTGGAAGTTCACTTAGCAAAGTCCATGAAGATTATTATCTTGAGAGGGGGGAGGGGCTGCCGAGGAGATGGCTCAGTGGTTAAAAGCATTTGCTGCTCTTGCAAAGAACCCAGGTTCAATTCCCAGAACCCATATGGTGGCTGACAACTATCTGTAAACTCTAGCTCCATGGCATGGGATCCAATGCCACTTTCTAACCTCTGAATGTACCAGGCACATCAGTACACTCATAAAGTAAAACTAAATAAATCCTAAAAAAACCAAACCAAACAAAAAAAAACAAACAAAACAAGAGAAGTTGGAGAAATGATTAGTGGTTAAGAGCACTGGCTGCACTTGGGGAGGACCCAGGCTAAGTCCCCATCACCCACATGATGGCTTACAACCATCTGTAGTTTAGTTCAGTTCCCATCACCCACATGATGGCTTACAACCGTCTATAGTTCTAGTTCCAGGGCATCTGATGCCTCTTCTGCCTCTCCAGGTTTCTACACACACATGGGACATCAGGTATATAGAAACACAAGCACATGCACATTAAAAATAAAAATAGGGGCTGGAGAGATGGCTCAGCCCCTATTAAGAGCACTGACTGCTCTTCCAGAGGTTCTGAATTCAATTCCCAGCAACCACATGGCTGACACCATCTGTAATGGGATCCAGTGCCCTCTTCTGGTGTGTCTGAAGACAGCTACAGTGTACTGTTTTAACTATATTTAAGAACAAAAAATAAACAGTAAGCAAGAAAGCAAGCCATCAAATGAAAACGGTTCAGTAGTAAGCGATGGTTTTGCTGCCAAGCCTCAGGACCACGCTCTATTACCAGGATCCACACAGTTGAAGGAGAGAATCAATTATTGCAAGCTGTTCTTTGACTTCCACATGCACAGTATGTGTGAACACACACACACACACACACACACACACACACACACACACGCACGCACGCACACGCACACACACGCACACGGATCTACAGTGACCTCTCCTATGGGTCCCTACACAGGTGGAGGAGAGACTACTAAAGGCAAGCCCCTGTGGAATGCTGCCCTTTAGTACCTGACACATAGTTTTTCATGATTGAGCCTGTGCTGTCCCAGAGGCTGTCCTCTCCTTTGAGCACAGTTGACAGTTAAACTGAAATAGGAACCACATTGCTCCTTTAGTTACCATGGTGATAAGTAACTATCACACAATATCTACTTATGACTTCACTGGAGAAGCAGGCAACAAAGAATGGAAGGACGAACATCTGCAGAAGCACATGAGAAAACCGTTACTACAGACCCTCCCACCTCAGAGATGGCGATGCTTTGTTCCCACTGACTTAAGAGCGCCCCACTTCAGTCAAACCTGATTCTGAGGAACTCATTTTCTCAATACATAATTTCTTGTATAGTAAATTCTCTTTATAGACCAAAGTCCAAACAAGAACAAATCTAAAGTTAATAGGTGAGCCGACATCTCCAACATTAGAATAATCAAATAAAAAACCTCCAGAGTACAAAGTCAGCTGTAATGTTGAGACGTGAAGGGTACGACAATAACACACGAACAAAGCCAAACACTCAGAGTTGTTCTTCTAAAACATACTTTGCCTATTCTTACCAAAGACAAAACCAGACTGGCCTAAACTTTATGTATACCTACTTATTACTATGAACAAATACACAGTTCTTAGCAAAAATTTGCTATTATAGCCAGGCAGATCTCTGTGACGTCCTGTCTTAAAAATAAAAATAACTAAAATTGTCATGCCCTGTATTGTGCAAGCCTTCAACTTCAACACATAGGAGTCAGAGGCAGGTGGATCTCGGAGTTTCAGGACAGCCTAGGCTACATAGAGAAGCCCCATTTAAAAAAATTACACACACACACACACACACACACACACACACACACACACACAGAGTTCATTAAAATATTAGCCATTTATGGCTCATGCTCCCTCTAACTCCAGCATTAGGAACGAGGCAATAGCAATACCAAAGTTCAAGGCCGGCTTGGGCTACACACTGAATGTCAGAGACTGAGCTACGGTTTAGAACATCTGAAGAAGAAAACAACTGAAGAGCAAACAAAATTAATGAACAAAAGCATCCATGTTTGTGGATCAGAAGAATTATTAGTTAGAATGTCCCTACTACACACTCAATGTAATTGCCATGAAATCTTCCTGCCCACCTGATCTTTACACGTGTTCTAGGATCTGAACTCAAGTTCTCACACCCATTCAGCAAGCACTTCACTTACTGGGCTATCTCCAACCTCACTCTCATTCTCTTCATGTGTTCCTTGAAATATGGAAGCTTACATTTTAATTAAGTCTAACTTATACGTGTGTATTTTTGTTGTTGCTATTGTTTGTTTCATATGTTGATTTAGGCTGGTAAAGCATTAAAGCATTTTGTTTCCTTGATTTGAAACACACATTTCACACGTAGCTTATGCAAGCTTCAAACTCACCACCTAGCACTCAGGAGACGGAGATAGGTGAATCTCTGTGAATTTGAGGCCAACCTGGTCTACACATCAAGTTCCAGGACAGCCAGAGCTATATTAGACATTATCTCAAGGAACTCAAAAAAAAAGCAAAACAAACTTGCTACTTTCCTGCTTCAGCCTCCCAAGAGCTGATATTATAGGTATATACCACCAAGCTGGCCACACCAGTCCTTTTTTAACAAATTATCTTTACCAGGATGCCTTCAAGGTTGGTGATTCGGTAATTACTAGACCAATTAGCCTCCAGTACAGAACAAGTTCCTTTCCTGGTGTCTTAGGGTTTCATTGCTGTGAAGAGACACCATGACCAAGAACTCTCTAAAGACAACATTTAATTGGAGCTGGCTTACAGGTTCAAAGATTCAGTCCATTATCAAGACAGGAGCATGGCAGTGTCCAGGCAGGCATGGTACAGGCAGAGCTGAGGGTTCTACATCTTCATCTGAAGGCTGCTATTGGAAGACTTATTTCCAGGCAGATAGGGTAAGGGTCTTAAGCCCAAGCCCACAGTGACACACCTACTCCAACAGGGCCACACCTAATAGTGCCACTCCCTGAATCAAGCATATACAAACCATTACATTCCACTCACTGGCCCCCATAAGCCTGTTCAAACATATGAGTCTATGGTGGCCATATCTAAACATAGCATAACGCAAAATGCTTAGTTCATTAGTCTGTAGCAGTCTCAACATTAGAAGTCCAAAGGTTCAAGGTCTCTTTTGAGATCCATCCAATCACTTAACTGTAATCCCCAGAGCAAGACGGGAAACCAGCTGGGCAGACTCCAGACTCTGCATCTCCATGTCTGACGTCAAAGCAGTCTTCAGATCTCCAGCTCCTTTTTCATCTTTGTTGACTGTAACAAAGTTCTTTTTTCTGGGCTGGTTCTACTCCGTTAGTAGCTTTTGTTAGCAGATAGCCCATGGCTCTGGCATCTCAAACATCTTGGGGTCTCCAAGGCAGTTACAGCTTCTTGTTTCAATGTCTGGGCTCCACACACAATCTTCTGGGCTCCTCCAGCTCTGCCCTCTGTAGCACTCTAAACTCAGGTTGAACTACTTCACTGATGCTGTTGTTCTTGGCGTTGATCCCATGGTACTGGCATCTCCAATACACTGGGGTCTTATACTACAACTAGGCTTCACCAATACCGTTTCATAGGCTCTCTTCATGGTGCCAAGCCTCAAATCCTTTGCACGACCCCTTTGGTCCTGGACCATCAACTACAACTGAGGCTGCACCTTCACCAATGGCCTTCCATGGCCTCTCACAGTGCCAAGCCTCAGCTGCTCTTCATGAACAAACACTTCATGCCTTCAAAATCAGTATCACCTGGGTGACTCTTACACATTACCAAGTACAGCTGCAGCATGAGGTACAACCTTGGCCATCTCTGGAACACAGCTTCTTTGTGCTCTCAGAAAACACTTCCCACTGGAGAGATGACTCAGTGGTTGAGAGCACTGATTGCTCTTCCAGAGGTCCTGAGTTCAAATCCCAGCAACCACATGGTGGCTCACAACCATCTGTAATGGGATCTGATGCCCTCTTCTGGTGTGTCTGAAGACAGTTACAGTGTACTTATACAGAATAAATAAATAAATCTTAAGAAACAAAGAAAACACTTCCCAGAAGATTTCACCTTGGTGATGCTGGTCTTTTCTTAATAACCACTAATTTCTTAGCCTTAGCTAACTAGCATCAATTGTTCCAGTAATGCTTTCTATTCTGGACTCTAAAGCCAGAAGAACATGGCCAAAGCTGCCGAGTTCTGCTGCTTGCAGGAGCTGGAACATGGCCCCCTTGTCCTATTACATTATCACTAGCTTTGTTTTTTCCAACTCCCTCACAGACTAAGCTTGGCTGTCCTGGATCTTGCTCTGCAGATTGACCTTGAACTCAGAGATCTGCATGCCAGTCTCCTGGGATTAAAGGTGTGTACCACCAAGCCTGGATCTAAATTTAGCTGGGTAGGATCTTGCCCCAAAATTCCTTAATCTGTTATCTCCTAGAAAATAGGATTCACTTCACGCCCACAGTAACACAATTACTCCAACAAGGTCACACCTCTTCACAGTGCCACTCCCTGGGCCGAGCATATGCACACCATCACACTTGTGCTGAGTCATTTTTCAAGTCAGTTCAAGAACTTTCAAAGTTTCACTTTTGTTAAAAAAATATTTTTTATATGACTACACTGTCGCTATCTTCAGTCACACCAGAAGAGGGCACTGGATCCCATTATAGATGACTGTGAGTCACCATGTGGCTGGGAAATGAACTCAGGACCTCTGGAAGAGCAGTCAGTGCTCTAACCACTGAGTCATCATCTCTCCAGCCTCTTGCAAGTGACTTTAACCGATGAGCCATCTCTCCGGCCCTCAAAGTTCAATCTTATAGTCAAATTTTATTCTTTAGAACTGTTTGTCTTGAAAAAAATTTTTTTGATGAGGATTGTGTCTGTGTATGCAGGCAAGTGCGCCAAGCACGCATGTGGAGGTCAGGTTCAGGCCCACCAGGCTTTTGATGCAAGTGGATTTACCAACAGAATCATCTTGAGCCTTTAACAGTTCAAGAGCAGGACTGCTACTGGCACACGCATGTACGGCGCATGCACAAAAGTATATCACAAAACTATGTGACTAGATGGTTGTGATTAGAGGTTTCTTTTGAGTGCTAGATCTCAAAGTCAAATCGTAAAAGTTGATGTGAGAATTCCTGTTGGCTGCCTTGTCTGTCATTCACTATCTATCTATCTATCTATCTATCTATTTATTTATTTACTTACTTACTTAGTTTTTGAGACAGGGTCTCTCTGAGTAGTCCTGCCTGGCCTCAGACTTAGAGCTCCCCTGTCTCCCCAGTGCTAGGCCTGTGCCTCCACCACCAGACTCTGCCATCAAATTTCAACTTCAGTTCTTCAGATTTCTTGTGTTTTGGTAATTATTAGTAACAAGGAAGTCTTTAAAAAGGGTGGGGGACCTGTCACTCACACACACACTAAATGCCATTAAAAAACTCAGGAGTTGGAGAGATGGCTTAGTGGTTAAGAGCACTGGCTACTCTAACATAGGACCCAGGTTCTAATCCCAGTACTGCCCACATGGCGGCTCACAGAGGTGTGCTCCAGTCACAGGGGATTTGACACACTCTTCTGATCTCCATAGGCACCTGGCATAATGCATAGACATACATGCAAGCAAAACACATGGCTGCTCTTGCAGAGGTCCTGAGTTCAATTCCCAGCAACCACATGGTGGCTCACAACCATCTGTAATGGGATCCGATGCCCTCTTCTGGTGTGTCTGAAGACAGCGACAGTGTACTCATATACATTAAATAAGTAAATCTTTAAAAAACAAAAACAAAAAACCCCAAAAAACTTAAAAAAACAAAAACAAAAACAAAAAACAGGGGTTGGGGATTTGGCTCAGTGGTAGAGCACTTGCCTAGGAAGCACAAGGTCCTGGGTTCGATCCCCAGCCCCGAAAAAAAAGAAAAAAAAAACAAAAAACAAACTACTTGCCAGGTATGGCAACAGACACACTTACTTCCAGAACTGATGTGTCAGAGGCAGGCAGATCTCTGTGAGTTCCAGGCCAGTCAGGGCCATGTAGTGAGCGTTGGATGGGCATGCTGTTTCATAACTTTAATCCCAACCACTGGGGAGACAAAGGAGGCAGGCGGAGATCCACCAGCTCTGCCTCCCAATTGCTGAACCAAAGGCGTGCGTGCTCCCACCGCTGCCTGACTCCACTACCTGGATGGAAAGACTGCCCCGCCCTCTCTCTGCCCATTCTTTTTAGCCTAATATCTGCAGACCCCGGTGTTTTGGTTGAGTCTATGGTTTCGAGCTTTATAGAGACAAACACACAGATAAGGGAACCTCACTCCCAGACCCCACCCTCTTCACTTCCATATTCACTTGTCTTTTGCTTGCCTTCCCTTGGCCATCAGAGGTCTTCTAGATCGCCTACACATTTCACTATTACTATCCACTCGGTTGCTCAAGTCAACAGACACAGGAGGCATACCTGATCCTCACGTGATCAACTTAGCCACCGCACGAAATCAACACCCACCCTGGGGACTCTATTCCCTGCGACTAGACCTCAGTCACTGCCAGCACCATGGTCTCTTTCCAGGACTATCACACCACTTAAGGGCTCTCCTCGTGGTGGCCACTGAGATAGCATAGCAGATTAGGATGCTTACCTCCAAGACTGATTCCTTGAGCAAGCTCAAGCCTGAAGACTCTACACAGTGGGACACTTCTGACCTCCACATGTGTGTCATGGTAAACCCACACTCACGCCAAATAAGTGTAAGAATTTCTAGAATTTATTACACTCCACTAGAAATGCTCACATGCAAAGAAGGAAATGAGTGGATTGCAGGGTAGGCAAAAAATGTCATAAAACTAGAAAAACCAACAGGAAATCCTTGCGTACTGACCTGCAGATTTGGATTTTAGAAGTAGATTGAGTCTCTGAGATAAAGAGGACTGAAGCATCAGGTATGTGTTTTACAAGACTGACAAACATGCCTAACAAAGGGCAGGCCATAGAGCTAAGGCTCTCAACCTGTGGGGTGCAACCATCAGAAAACACACACTTCTGATGATCTTAGGAACCCCCAATCACAAATGTATTTTTCTTGCTCTTTCATAACTGTAATTTTGCCGTAGAGCAGTGTCTCAGTTCCTATGAACACCGTAAGCACATGTTTTCTGATGGCCTCAGCCCACAGGCTGAGGAGCACTGCCATAGAGGATGTGCAGTTTGAGAGCTTCCCTAGTACTAACACCCTATGTTTCACAAGTGGTTCGTTTTGTCTTGTTTGTTTCGAGACAGAGTATCCAGAGATGGTCTAGGCTGGCCTCCAACTCATGATCCTTCTCTGTCCAGTCTCTTGGGGGCAGGACTTCAGGTATGCTTAACCATACCCTGCCCACAAAGTATTTTTTGCAATCCAGTATTTCACTGAATCTTCACTAATAACTTTAAAAACAGTACTACTGACTGCAGACAGCGGAACATGCTTTTAATCCCAGCCCTGGGGAGGCGGAGGCAGTTGGATCTATTGAGTTTGAGGCTTGTTAGGGCTACATAGTGAAACTCTATCTCAGAAATGAAATTGCTCTACCAAAGGACCTGAGTTTAATTCCCAGCACATGGCAGCTCACAATTGTCTGTAACTCGGGTTCCAAGGGATCTGACACCCTCACACCAATACACATAAAATAAGGATATAGATAGATAGATAGATAGATAGATAGATAGATAGATAGATAGATAGACAGACAGACAGACAGACAAGACAGATATAAAAATAAAGTACTCTTTGCACATCATTTTAAGGAGCTTGAGGTTTCACAAGGCTAACCCAGCTGATGCCAGACAATACCCTTTATGAAACTGTGCTTTAAGAAAAACCTACACAGGGCTGGAGAGATGGCTCAGTGGTTAAGAGCATCAACTGTACTTCCAGAGGTCCTGAGTTCAATTCCCAGCAACCACATGGTGGCTCACAACCATCTGTAATGGGATGTGATGCCCTCTTTGGGGTGTCTGAAGACAGCGACAGTTTATACATATACATAAATAAATCTTAAAAAAAAAAAAAAGAAAAACCTATACAGAGAGAGACTGAAGTGACAGTATCACAGTGTTCAACTACAAAGACAAAAAGAGGTGTTCGGGCTTCCTGATTAGAAGTATTATCAGTTTAAAAGATTCCATTATTTGCAGCCAGAAACAAATCGGAAAACTTCATTATCCTATCTTAGCACCAGTATAAGACATTTGGGGACTGGAAAAATGAATGACGGATGCAGTAGTTAAAGACACTCGCTGTATTCCCAAAGGCACTGGACTCAACCCTCAGCACCTACCTAATCGCTCACAACCACCTGTAATCCCAGTCCCAGAGAATCTGATGTCATCTTCTAGCCTCTGCGGATATCAAGGGCACAAGTGATTTTTTTTTTTTTGAGACAGAGTTTCTCTGTGTAGCCCTGACTGTCCTAAAACTCACTTTGCTGGCCTCAAACTCAGAGATCTGTGAGAGATGCCTCTATCCCCTGAGTGCTGGGATTAAAGGCGTACCTGTTTACTCAAAATGTTTTTAAAAGCTATTTTGGCAGCTCAAAGCAGAGAGAGAGCTTCTCTGCATTTGTCTTCTATAGCTAACTCCTGGTCTTATTTAGCCTAGGCTAGCCCTGAACTTGCTTGTAGATGAGGATGGCCTTGAGGTTCTGATCTTCCTGCCTCTACCTATGCGGTGCTGGAATTATAGGTATTTGCCAGTGTGCATGGTTTATGAAGTTCTGGGGATCACCTCAGCTCTTTGTACATTCAAGACAACAATTCTGCTGACTGAGCTACAATCCTAGCTCAGGAAAAAAATACTGTATCTATTTTACATGTGTGCTGGCTAGGGTGCATATGTAGAGGTGCAACACAACTTCTAGGACTTTGTCTTCTCCATCCTCCACGTGTGATTTTAGGCTTGGTGGCAAGCACCATTTTGCTGGATCAATCCACACTTTTTTTTTTTTTTTAAAGATTTATTTATATATAAGTACACTGTAGCTGTCTTCAGATACACCAGAAGAGGGCATCGGATCTCTTTACAGATGGTTGTGAGCCACCATGTGGTTGCTGGGAATTGAACTCATGACCTCTGGAAGAGCAGTCGGGTGCTCTTAACCGCTGAGCCATCTCTCCAGCCCTCAATCCACACTTTTAAACTACTGATTATTTACAAACTATGCCTCATAATCTTGGCATTGCTGGTGGCAATTTCAGAGTCAGAAAAGAGCTTTCTGCAGAGGCAGAACACTGCCCTTAATAGCCCATATTCTGGTAACAACTATACCAAAGCTATTAATAGTCTATTAACAGTCATAGCATGGGATCTGTTCTGAGAAGTTCAGCCTTAGCAGATGTCATCACCATGTGCACAGTCTACTTACATGGTCCTACTGAGATGGTGCATTTTACCACACACCTAGATTATATAGTAAGTCTACTGCTCATAAGCTAAAAATGCATGTTATGGTACTGAATATTACAGGAAAGACAAAATGGTAAGTATTTATGCATCTAAAAATAAAAATAGTACGAAAAAAAATAATGCATTAAAGAAAAGGCGCACGGTATGGGACACTTAGTCTGGCTGGAGTGCAGTGCTAAGTCACTTCAGGAGAATTAATAGTCAGCAGTGTACCAAAGTGTGAAGGCCTCCCTCCTCAGGCAACCAACACTGCACCTAAACTCACGACTTTTCTTTCCCGGGGCTGCAGAGCTTGTTGGGTGGCTCGAGCACTCACTGCTCTTGTGGAAGACCCATGTCTATCTATTCCCTGGACCTGCACATACTTGGCGGCTCACGAATGCCTGTAACCCAGTTCCAGGGGACCTGATGCACTTCTCTGCTCTCACAGGCACATGCCCACACAGAAACATATCTACGTACACATAAGAAAAAGTATTTATTTTTTTTAAGAATTCTTCATTTCAGGGGTTGGGGATTTAGCTCAGCGGTAGAGCACTTGCCTAGCGAGCGCAAGGCCCTGGGTTCGGTCCCCAGCTCCGAAAAAAAAAAAAAGAAAAAAAAAAAAAAGAATTCTTCATTTCATATATATATGAGTACACTGTGGCTGTCTTCAGACACACCAGAAGAGGGCCTCAGATCCCATTACAGATGGTTGTGAGCCACCATGTGGGTGCTGGGATTTGAACTCAGGACCTCTGGAAGAGCAGTCAGTGCTCTTAACCACTGAGCCATCGCTTCAGCCCAGAAAAATAATTTAAAAAAACATTTCTTTTATTTTCATGTGCATGAATATTTTGCCTATGTAAGGGAACTATATGTATGCCAGGTGCCCTCAGAGGTCAGAAGGCGTTGGATCCCCTGGAACTGAAGTTATAAATGGCTGTGAGCTGCCATGTGGGTGCTGGAAATTGAATGTGGGTCCTGTGCAGAAACAAGTGATCTAAACCAGAGCCACCTCTTCAGACTGAAAATAAATTAAAAAAAAAAAAAAATCAATGACCTTTTCCTTCATTTTCACGTTTAAACTTTGAAAATCTTAACAACTTTTTGACTGTTTTATACAGTATACAACTGTATAAAAGTGTCTTCTTTCTTTCTAACCTCACTTTTTGTTTTTGCGATATGGTCTCACTGCATAAATCCAAGCCAGCTTTGAACTCCTGACAATCCTTCCTCAGCCTTTCAGTACTGGGACTGTGAAAACCAACCATATAGCACCATGGCCCACTTCATTTTCTTAAACAAACAAAACAAAACCTCTAAATTTTTTTTTATTTTTATGTGTCTGTACCTATATGTACATGTATGTGGGTGATTACGGATGCCTACAGATGTAATGCAGTTATAGGCTATTGTGAGCTGCTTGATGTGGATGCTGGGAACTGAACTTGGATCCTGTACAATAAATGCTCTTAACTCCTGAGCCTTCTCTTTAGCCCCAAAAATGTTTTTGTTTTTCAGCCAAGTATGATGGAGCGTGCCTGTAATTCTAGCATAGGGGAAGCTGAGGTAGAAAGTTCCAGGCCAGGGTTAAGGTCCTGTTTCAAAAAAGCCCAAGATACCTAAGGAAAAAAGAAAAGAAAAAGACAGAAACAAAAAGGAAAGAAAAGGTCTATTTTCTCATCTTTTTCAGCTGGAGAGACAACTCAGTGCTTAGAGCATTTGCACAGGAGGCAGTTCAGTTCCCAACAACTACCTCATCTCCAGCTCCAGAGCATCTGACACCTTCCTCTGGCCTCCACAGACAGCAAGCACACATGGTACACAGCCATGTATACAGGCACTCCCATATAAACATAACATGAATAAACCTGGGCTGGAGAGATGGCTCAGTGGTTAAGAGCACTGTCTGCTCTTCCAGAGGTCCTGAGTTCAATTCCCGGCAACCACATGGTGGCTCACAACCATCTGTAATGAGATCTGATGCCCTCTTCTGGTGTGTCTGCAGACAGCTACAGTGTACTTATATATAATAAATAAATAAATCTTTTTTAAAAAATGAACAAACCTTCTAGTTGTTGTAGAGATGGCTTAGTGGTTTAGAAATAACTTGAGAAGGTTTGCTTCTAAATACATACATGGCTGCTCAGAACGACCAATAACTTCAGGTCTAGGAGAGGAGCTGGTGTCCCCTTCTGGCCTCTGCTGTCATTGGTCACACCCACTGCACACACATGTACACACAGGCAAAGCATTCATTTTTTTAAAAAAAGGATTTTTGTTTATTTCTTTCTTTTTCAAGACAGGGTTTCTCTTTGTAGTCTTGGTGATTCTGAATGAAACTTACTGTGTAGACCAGGAGGTCCTGGAACTCAGAGATCCACCTGCTTCTGCCTCTGAGTACTGGTATTAAAAGTGTCAGACACCCTAGGTCTGCAGTTACAGAAAATTGTGAATCAAACCCCAGTTAAAGAGCAGCTGGTGGTCTTAATGCTGAGCCATATCTCTAGTCCAATATATATTCTATGTTCTCAAGGAGGTGCATGCATGGTGGTAAGAAACAATTTGTGGCTTCCAGGGATTAAACTCAAGACATCAGGCTTGGCAGCAATCACCTTTGACCTCTGAGCCATTTCAGCCGCCCAGCTCAAACTTCTTTGAGACAGGGTCTTGTTATGATGCCCAGGCTCTTTCAACTACTGGGCTCAAAATGTCCCTGCTTCAGCTTTCTTAGTAGTTGGGACAAACGGAGCAAGCCAGCGTCCGGGGCTAATAATCTCAGGCTCTTAAAGAACTCACTAAGACTGACGAGAGGTTTTTCAGTTCTACGTTCTCTAGACAAGTAGAAGGCGTTAGCGTTACAACCATGTGGATTTTAATTATAACTGCAACGTGCTCTTCACACAAAAGCTGTGTAGTGCATGACTGTTCACAACCATTCTGACTTTGCCTGGGTTCAATACCCAGACTACTGAAAAACAAGAAGAAAACAAAAACCAAACCAACCATCTCCCCGCCAGAAAATAAACAAAACCCAGAAGGCATAGATGCAGAGCACAGTAGAGGAATTCCTATGCTTCAGTTTCTTCAACTAAAACATAGGGACCTGAGAACTAAATGAATTGATCTGTAAAGTGTCTGAAAGGCTGCGGACCACTTAGCACGCTCCATCTACGCATGCACCAGCTGTCAGTGATACGGCTTCCAGGTAAATGTCATTTCTACAACATTTAAAATACAAACTGGCAAACAATAATCTTCTTTTAAAAAGCCAGAAAGTAGGGGCTCAGTGGTTAAGAGCACTGGCTGCGGGGCTGGAGATTTAGCTCAGTGGTAGAGCGCTTACCTAGGAAGCGCAAGGCCCTGTGTTCGGTCCCCAGCTCCGAAAAAAAAGAACCAAAAAAAAAAAAAAAAAAAGAGCACTGGCTGCTCTTCCAGAGGTCCTGAGTTCAATTCCCAGCAACCACATGGTGGCTCACAACTGGATGGAATCCGATGCCCTTTTCTGACGTGTCTGAAGACAGTTACAGGGTACTCATATAACTAAAATAAAAAGAAAGCCAGGCAGTCAGCTCTAAAGAAAAGTTATTCCAGAAGCTCCAGAACCTTCAGGTCCTAGGTAGCCTAAAATCAACTATTGCCTAGGACAACAGAATCACAGCAAGGACTGGTTTGGAGTTTACACTAATCAAGCCTCTTTGGATTTGGGGAGAGAATGTCAAACGCCCAGTCAGTAAAATAGTGGAAATGGTGATAAAATAGCCAGCACCCACTAGAACTCATCAGGTTGGGGTCTTTGCTAGGGATGGGCAAGGACAGTTGCATTACCAACACAGGCAAACAGCATAAAGACAGGCCCTGGGAGGGTGCACATAGGAGACAGTGTGATACACCAGCCTCTGGGTGAAGGCTGGCTGTCTTATAACCAGTATCCAGGGGCCTGGATTGCTAGCCCTGCACTAGTTACCTATCTTCTCAAGGCATCAATTTACTGTGGCTAAAGGGAATACCAAGGACTGCATATTGTGATTAAATATATACTTATAGATCACTGAAGTTGAGCTGGAAGTCACCTCACTCTACATACTAAAAATTCCTTCTGGGACTTTAGTCAAGTCTCATTCTTTTTTTTTTTTTTTTCTTTTTCTTTTTTCTTTTTTTCGGAGCTGGGGACTGAACCCAGGGCCTTGCGCCTGCTAGGCAAGCACTCTACCACTGAGCTAAATCCCCAAGTCTCATTCTTGCACTGAAAAACTTTTACATTCTAACAGGAAAAAAAAAAAGGTAACTTTTTTTTTTTTTTTTGAGACAGGGCTTCTGTGTGTAGCCCTGGCTATCCTGGAGCTCTGTTTATAGACCAGGCTGGCCTGGAACTCAGATATCTGCCTGCCTCTGCCTCCTGAGTGCTAGGATTAAAGGTATGTGACACCACCCAACTAATACCTTAAATCTTTTTTTTTTTTTTTTTTTGGTTCTTTTTTTCGGAGCTGGGGACCGAACCCAGGGCCTTGCGCTTCCTAGGTAAGCGCTCTACCACTGAGCTAAATCCCCAGCCCCCTGATACCTTAAATCTTAAGAGGTTGATATGAAGTAAAATGTGGAAGGATCTCATTCGTGGCTAATGCTTACTAGCTATACTAGTTTCTTTGAGACTGTGACTCTATAAGAGTCTCACAGATTACTCCTTTCCCTCCAGGGCACCAGTTAAGCTAAGTCAATCTTATACTCTCTGGAAACTATAAGAGTGATAGAGAAAGAACTGCTGTACTGAAGGTGGGAAGAATGCTATGTTGTTTGCAGATCTCTTACCAGGTTACACATACTCCCTTCCTAGAGATGTGAAAGCTCAAACAGAGGAACATAGGGTTTCTGCTAGACATCTTCTCTATGCACAATTTTGTTTGAAAATTAAGTAACTGGATGAGAGGTAGGAAGTAGCCAGCCAGATTTGATTCTGAAATCACTGGCAGAGAAAGTAATTTATGTTCCCTCAAAATCAGAGATTTATACCAAACTCCAGAAATGCTTTATAACTCCAGAAACTCTTACAATAGGTGGAGGTCAGCAATTCACTCTGAACTTTTTTCAGTTTCATTCAGACTGAAGATTTCAAACTAGACCCACAACAAAACAAAACTTCACAACTTTATGCAGGGTTAAAACTGTCACCTCTTTCTTTTATCCCACCACTAGAGGGCCTGGCCATAAAAGGCACCAGTTAATTCCTAGGGCTCAGGAGTGATCACCCTGGTTTAATCACTGTGTGACCTTGGATAAGTTAGTTTACAACTCTAAGCCTCAGTTTCCCCATCTGTAAAACAGGAATAACAGCAGCACCTATCCCACTAGGTTGCAATTAGGCTAAACAAGACACGTTAAGCACTGACAACGATGCCTGCACGTACAGAGTAGCAAATTTAAAGTTTTTAACTTTACTGATGCCAGTAAATTATCAATGTTGGTTTTGTTTCTGAATTCGAAGACCACCACCATATTCTTTTGGGCAACGGCCTTCGTATCCTGAATCCTCTTTTAAAAAGATCAACAGGTCTCTCTTTTTTCTCCTAACCAGAATTGGCCCAGAAACCTTAAGTCTCTGACCTGTCTATGACAAGAAGTCTTGGCTTTGGTCTTTCCAACACTATGAGGGCTGTCACTGAGTCTAGCCGAACCACCCCATTTCTGCGCCGACTGGGGCATTTTCCTGGCCTTCAAAGGCCCAAGCTCTGCTAGACCCGGCCTGCCCTAGGTTACTGGTCCGGAGCTGGCCTGTCCTGCATCTCCTCCCCACAGGACTCTACCCTTTACGTAGGCAGGTAGGACTTCACCTCGTTCGGAAGCGCGTCGGCCAAATGCCCACGGAAGCAGGCTCTCGGCGGCGGCGTCCAGGCCTGCCGCCCGGAGCCCGGCCCCCAGTTCCACAGCAGGCACAGGTCGAGAGGGCAGGGCTCTGCTGTTTACCCCGGGAAGCGCGAGCTCCGACCCAAGGCCACCACGTGGGGAGACCCGAGGCGCTAGCTGTCCGGAACCAGCCCCGGAGACTGCTCCCCGTGCGGCCCTACGCCGGCCCTAAACTGGCCTGAGGGGCACTCCCGATCAGATTTCTCCTCCCATACCTATCTGGATGCTTCAGACATCTGCTTCAGACTAGAGACAGGCCCTCGCCAGACCCCGCTCCCCAACACCTCAGCCCGAACACCCATCGGCTGAGCCGCCTCACTCACCCATCGCGGCTCCGCTCGCTCAGACTTGGCGGCGGCCGCAGCGGTAGCTTCAGCGGCAGCTTCGGCAGACAATATGGCGGACCTGCAGGACGGCGGCCTGACGGGGACAAACGTTTCAAACCGTGCTAAACGCGTTCTTAACCCTCACGCCCCCTTCCCTCCAAGAGATGATAGGATAGGCATGGTTTAAAGAGAACGCATCCACTAAAGATGGCAATTCGGGACGGAATAGGCAGACAAGGCTGGAGGGAGACTAGAAGGGATATGTACTGAACAAAGTGTACCAAGCTCTCAACTGTTTCTCTTTATTTCTTCTTTATTTATTTTTTCTGAGGCCCTCTTTCCCAAAAATTCTTTATAATTAAGCCTGTATAGACCCTTAACTAAAAAAAGAATTATTTAGAGCGAGGAAGTGATTCGTTCAAGGCTGTAGAGATAAGGAAAATAAGTGAAGGTTATTCTTGTTTTTGTTCATTTGAGACAAGATCTTAACTATGTATCTGTGGCTGGCCTGGACCTCTAGAAATCAGGCAGACTTCAAACTCACAGAGATTCACTCATCTGCCTCTCAAGCGCTGGGATAAAAGGCTCCCAAACCTGTTGTTTGTTTACAGGGGCAGGGTTTCAGCTATCCCAAACTTGAACTCTAGATTCTCCTGCTGAGATTACAGGTGTGCGCTATCACACCAAGCAGAGTTTGTAATGATTCTCCAGCAAAAGGGTGTGTCAGGGTAGGGGCAGAGTATGATAACCTTTTAACAGTTTTATATTGCTGAACAGTATGACTACAACCTTCCAGTGTCTGAATTATAGCTATTGAATACACAAACAAACAAATAACAGGTTAGTGATTTGGACCTTTTTCAGTGATGAGGACCTTGAAGCATGTGCCTTTTGAATCAAGGAATTTGGGGCTGATGCTTATTATAGCTCCTTCCTCCCCCCGACCCCCGTGATAGTACTCCAGTCTTCCATATCAATACACAGAGCTGAGGTTCTTTCCAGTCTTGCCAACTCCACCCAAATGTCTGGCCGATAAAGGAAAGCAACTCAGAAGTCAAATTCTATGACTTGAGGAAAAGGAATACTGTTTAAATTCCTCAGCTATCACAGTAATCTACCTCCTTATCTCACAGGCCCAATTGTTCTGCCCCACCTGCCTTTAAAACCACAGATGGTAAGGACCGGAGGCTCAGCAGGTAAAGGTGCTTGGAGCACTTTTGGATCCGTGGAATCTCTGGTGTCCAGAGATTTCCAGCTTCTGAAATTGCATGCTACCTAACCCGATATATAGATGTTCTCTCTCTCTCTCTCTCTCTCTCACACACACACACACACACACACACACTTAAAAAATAAAATAGTGTTTGGGTTGGGTTAGGGGTTTAGCTCAGTGGTAGAGTACTTGCCTAGTAAACACAGGCCCTGGAAATAGAAAAAAAAACATGAAAAAAACCAATACAAAAAGATAAAAAACAAAACAGAAAGGTAACTAAGTACATTGTGTCCCTCTTAGCAATTTCCCACTGGCTGCTCCTAGGAATCCGCAAACTTTTCAGTCTTTCCCACACACTGGTAGTTGGGCCACTCAGCGACAGGAAATTCAGACTTCAACCCTGCCTGAGGAACCCTTTCCTAAGCAGACCATCTTCTCTGTATCTGCATAAGTAATTCCCTCTCCTCAGAATGAATGCAGTTCCGTCCCTTGTCTTGTTTGACCATGTGGTAAGCCTTTCTTTCAAAATCCAGTTCAATTATTAGCTCTACTGAGAACTGTCTTCCCTGACAGGGTCTTCATCCTGCTCCGTGGGTTTTGTTTTGGTTTTGAGACAGGGTTTCTCTGTGTGGCCCTGGCTGTGTGTTCTTTAGCATTTCCCACTGGTTTGGTTCCAAGGTGTGTTCTTATCTTCCCATCATCTAAGAGAAGGAAGAGAGAGATCTTCCCCATCTTTGTTACCCCAATGTGCTGCACAGTACCTGCTTAACAGAGACACCAAACGGTCAAGCCTGCAGCCCATCCTCGCCAACTCATCTCCATAGCGGGAGCAGAAAGGCTCAGGTGTGTACGCCTTCTCCTCAGAACGCTCTAACGATGCTTGGAAGAGCCAGCTGACCCTTTCCACGACTCTTTTTTCCCCTCTTCTAGGACACAGCCTGCCTGTAATCACATCTCCCCTCCATCCAGCCCTCCAGAGACCTTCCATTTTCTTCACTGTTATGTGTTGGAACCACATTCTGCTAGCTGGCTCCTGACGCACTGGAGTCAAGCATCCCTTTGATACTTCATTTTCACTGAGGTGGCTTTCTTCCTTTTGATCCCAGCAAACATAACGATCACCTCAGAAGCACTGAGAGCTCCAACGGGCTCCTCATGGGGCTGCCTCTTTTTTTTTTTTTTTTTTTTCAAGAAATACAAATTTAAAAATTACCTTTTGGGGGCTGGAGAGCTGGCTCAGCGATTCAGAGCACCTGCTGCTCTTTCAGAGAACCAGGGTTTGTTTCCCAACAGATGGGAATCGCAAACCACCTGCAATCCCAGCAGGTTCAATACACTCTTCTAACCCCCAAGGGCACCAGACACACACACGGAACATATACATATGTAGGCAAAGCACTCATATACATAAAATAATAAATCTGAAGGTATGTAAAAGTTACATTTATTTAATGTGTGTGTGTGTGTTGAGAGAGGCTAAAGGACAACTTAGAGGAGTCAGTTCTCCCCTTCCATCATATTCCCAGGGTTGGTACAAAGCGCCTTGACCCTCTGACCCATCTTTCTAGCATTCCCTCCCCAGTGCAGCAGTGACTACATGCTGGGAGAATCAAGTCATATCTAGGACAATAGTGTCACCACCTTTCGGAGGATTTTTTTTTTATTTTTATTCTTTTATTTTTATTTATTTATTTATTTTTCTTTTCCTTTTTTCGGAGCTGGGGACCGAACCCAGGGCCTTGCGCTTCCTAGGCAAGCGCTCTACCACTGAGCTAAATCCCCAACCCGAGGATTTTTTTTTTAATGCTGGCTCTGCCACCATGCTACCATGAGCAATCAGTAGAGTTCGGACTTTCAGTTCACCTGTGGGAGAGAACACAACAGCACACATCTTCTCAGCCGGCAAGAGCTGAGGTAGAACACACAGCAGCATCTGTCCACAACCTGCATTCAGTTAGCAGCAGCCACCATGGCCTCTGGGGTCTCCCAGCCACTGGAGCAGGGGAGTCACAGAAGCCACTGACTCACACGCCCATACTTCTGACTGACAGGCAGGAATAAGAGAAAGAATCACAGGACACAGGCTTGTTCAGAGTATAAAAATAAGACATTTTTCTTATCACATCAATTATCAAAGAAAGAAACAGTACGTAACAAAAATACAAAGCTCTGGTGGGTTAATTTTTTTGTTTGTTTTTTGTTTTGTTTTTTGCACCCCTCCCCCCAATCCCAAGAGCCCTTGGCCAGGAAGCCCCTGGGTGATGCCCGGATGTTGTCTCCTCTGGAGGATCACCCTGGGACTCAGGAGAACCGGTGGTCCAGGTCCCTCTGGGGGCTGGCTGAGTAAGAGTAGGCTTTGCCCAATACCAGGCGGTCCCGGAGCAGCTTGAAGAAGGCATAGTAGTTGCTGAAGAGAATGAGGGCCAGGGAGATGGTCTGGTGCCACTTCTCGGAGGACATTAAGGAGTATAGCTGGTAGACAATGACAGCGCCCTCTAGCAGCAAAAGGATGTTGAGGATCCTCAGAGGGTTGCTGAAAAAGAACTACCCAAGAGAGGGTAGGCAGAGGCCAGAGGACATGCTCCAGAAACCTGTTCTCTTAGATGAAGAGGTCTTGAAATACAGTGAAGAGGACAAGCTCTTGGGGCCCCGTGTGTATGTGAGTGGGGGAAGACATCTGTCTTTGCTACACCGCTGTACTCACAAGGATGAGCACACCTTTGCCTCCTGAATGCTGGGATTAAAATCACGCACCACCAAACACAACCCAGTGTTTTTTTAAAAATGTCAGAGTATTGTTGGGCCTGAACAAATCTTTTGCTTTTCTTTCCTTTTTTTTTTTTTTTTTTTTTTTTTTTTTGATGCTAGGGATTGAACCTAGGTGTTCTCTGTGCAGCAGACTTTAGCTCAGCAAATCTTCCATCAGCAACATGGAAAGCCATTTATTTACTTCTAGTTGCCAGGCATCAAAAGCATGGAGAGATTATATTCTATAGCCTGGGTACCCAGTGCCTCCTCCCTCCTCTGAGGTATCCCTTCCTCCACTGGAAGCCTAGGGGACAGGGCAACACTTCAGTCTTGTAAGGTGTTTCTAAGGAAAACAGGATGCAGAACTTTTTTCTCCCGCTGGCAGTGGCAATGAACACCTTTAATCCCAGCACTTGGGAAACAGGCAGGTGGATCCCTGTGAGTTCAAGGCCAGCCTGGTATACAGAGTGAGTTCTAGGATAGCCAGAGCTATACTGAGAAACTCCGTCTTGAAAAACAAAAAAAGGGAAAAAGAAAACACTGTTTCTGCTAAGTTCAGGAGCACTCCATGTCTAGGGATCAGTTCACAAGAAAAGCAACTTCAGCTTAAGAACTGTTTACAGGGTGGGGAAGAGGCGACAGGAGTGGAGCGAACGACCAGGATGCTGGCCTCAGGCCTGTGCTAAAAGGCTGTGAGTGCTGTGAGTATGGGAGCAAATCTCGTCACTTGCTGAGAAATGAAGATAACTGCCCTGGTAACAGCTCCCAGACTGTGGCCCTAAGTACCCCGCTCCACACAGACCACAGCTTCAGTGGAGGCTACTAGGAAGTAAGAGAATTTGAGCTCCTCAGAGTAGTGCCATGAGGTCTCTGTTCCAAAAGGGGACTGGAGGCCAGCAGCCTTGTGATTCAGAGCAACCCCTTCCCCTGTGCTGACTTGGGCCATCTGCAGGAGCTCCCAAGTTTCTCAATATGGCACCTTTGAATAAGTTAAAAATGCATGGCACCCAGCACTGAATCATGCCTACTTCTACTGCTAAGATCTGTGTGTCTGTGTGTCTGTCTGTGTCTCCGAGTGCTAGGTTTAATGGTGTGAGCCATCAGAACCTTCAGAACCCATTTTCTTATTGTAAGATCACCTCTCCCTCTATCCCGTACTCTGGAAGATCTGCGACCAGAGGGAGCTGCAGCTATGCTCATCCGTGCGGACATCCTTGGGCTGCACGTGTGCACCGTCTTCCTGAGTTCTGGCAGTGTAGTGAAAACAGCTATAATTGTCCTCGCGGCTAAGGCCACCCACTTCCTGCCTTGGCGATCAGGCCCCGCCCTCCTGCCCAGAACAGAACACTCACGTGGAAGCGGAAGTGGGAGACGTCAGAGGGGATGGCCACGTTGTAGTGGCCCAGCGCTTTGTAGACATTCTTGCTGTGCTTCACCAGCACACCCTGTGGCCACATGCACTCTTCCGTCCACCTGGAAGCACAGTCCAAGAGGACATTTGTCCCCAGCCCACCCATCAAGACCCGTACTAACGCACTGGGCGCAGGGCAGTCACTGGCTTTACTTCTATTTCCAGTACGTGGACACTGCAACTCCTTTTCTGGGTCTCAGCTGCCTCCTCTATAAAATAGGGTAACAATCACAAGCAATTCGCTGCCTGGGACACCTACAGGTGAGGGACTATGAAGAAAAACCTTTTCCCTGCCTATGTGCCTCACTTGTAATTCCTATGGGTTCACCATGCCGCTCCCTAGGTGAACCAGGGCTGACTGTGCTGATGAATGCTGAGATGCACAGAAGCCTATGCCGTATCTTTGTGCAGTCTGACATGGCCTCTTGAGATCCTATAGGGCACCCCTTGACCTCCACTGCACTGCTCATATCCCTGCATGAGACACACCCTCCAAACAGATCTTCCTGATGTCTTATACCCTGGCAGACTTTCTTTCTTTTTTTTTTTTTTTTTGAAGATGGGGACCCTATAGTGCCTAAAGCTATTTTTTTTTTAAAGATTTATTTATTTATTTTATGTGAGTACACTGTAGCTGTCTTCACCAGAAGAGAGAATTGGATTCATTATAGATGGTTGTGAGTCACCATGTGGTTGCTGGGATTTGAACTCAGGACCTCTGGAAGAGCAGTCGGTGCTCTAACCGCTGAGCCATCTCTCCAGCCCTGGCAGACTCTTTCTTACCACTCATTACCACTCAAAACCTAAGAACCTCCAGAAGACCTTTCTCAAATTCTTTAAAGAACTGAGCATTTTTTTTTTTTTTTTGTCCCCTGAAGCTCTTGCCACTTACTGGTCTACATTCCCCAGTGTTTACCACTTGTTTGGTCCTTATCTGTATCCATCCCTTGAGGAACCAGTGGACATTATCTACTTCCTGCCTGTGCCCTCAGAGTAGGCCACAAAGCCTGGCATTGAGAATGAAGCCAGGAGGGGGAGGCGCATGCCTTTAACTGTCACACTTGGGAGGAAGGGGCAGGTGGAGCTCTGAGTTTGAGGCCTGCCTGGTCTATAATAGTGAGTTTCAAGACAGCCAGGATTACCCTGTCTTGGAACAATAAGAACAAAGTGAGGGAGGGGCAAATAAGCAGAGTTTCCTTCCAAAGCCCAGTGAGATTCCAGGGTCCTCAAGGTCTTTACTGGTTCATTCACTTAAAAACATACAAACCACAGGATAACCTTCACAGATATAAGAGCGAATGAAAGAAGCTGGGCACATGAGTGTCTATTTATGATTTCATTTATATCAAGTTCTAGAAAAGGAAAAACTAAGCTATGGTGAAATAAAGAATGTGTGTGTGTGGTGGTGGTGGTGGTGGGGGGGCTGGAGAGATGGCTCAGCGGTTAAGAGCACCTGACTGCTCTTCCAGAGGTCCTGAGTTCAATCCCAGCAGCCACATGGTGGCTCACAACCATCTGTAAAGAGATCCGATGCCCTCTTCTGATGTATCTGAAGACAGCTACAGTATACTTATATATAATAAATGAATAAATCTTTAAAAAAAAAAAGAATGTATGTGTGTGTGTGTGTGTGTGTGTGTGTGTGTGTGTGTGTGTGTGTTAGTGCATGCATGTGTCTGGAGAGTGGCTGATGGAGGCTGACCTAGCTGGGCAGAAGGAGGGCGAGGCTAGCAGGAGCTGCCAGCTGCCTGTGAGAGCCCTGAGTCAGTAGATGGGGCTGCATAGCAACCACAGCTGAGGAGAGAAGTGGGGGTGTGCAGAAAGCCAAAATCTGTATCGGGGAGTGATCCCCAGCTGAGGCCCTCAGAACCTGTAATGTTTGCTCAGAACGGGCAATCCCTAAAGGACAAAGTTTAGAAGTGTAAAGTACTGAGGTAAATATAAGTTGGGAAGGGGTAAAAGAGAAATAGGTAGAAATATTTTGTAAGCGTGCACAGACACTGAAGAAAGGAGAGAAACCGAGTATAAACAGTCATAGAAATATTAAGGGCTGGAGAGAGGTCCTGAGTTCAAATCCCAGCAACCACATGGTGGCTCACGACCATCTGTAATGAGACCTGATGCCCTCTTCTGGTGTGCCTGAAGACAGTACAGTGTACTCATCATATATAAAATATATAAATCTAAAAAAAAAGGAAAACACCATGGCAGAGGGCATTGGGCCCCTGTATAGTTTTGTTTAATTATCAGCATGGAAACAACTGTAATAGATTCGGAAATGGTTATAGTTTTTCTAAGTAGAGTAGACTCAGATAAGGACAGGACTGAGAGATGGAATGCTAAATTGCAAACAACACAACAAAACTTAGAGAAACTTTTAAATCAGAATTCTACCATTTATACAGGTGCTAATAAACTAGGAATGGCAGGATATAAGTCAGGAGATAGAAGTAATTCAAAGCCTATATGCTTCAGTTTTAAATCAGAACTATAGGGATTAGAGAGATGGCTCAGTGGTTAAGAGCACTGACTGCTCTTTCAGAGGATTCAGTTCCGAGGACCCAGGTTCACTTCCGAGCACCCACATGACAGTTCACACCTCTCTGTAACTCCAAGACCCGAGACCCTCACACAGACATAATACATGTAGACAAAACACCAATGCACATTAAAAAAAAAAAATCAGAGCTTTTTTCTATTCTCATGTGTTAATACAGAAATGTCCCTACAATGTCACCTTCTAAAGTTTGTTTAAAGGGAAAAAGACCAGACACCAGTGAGGATAAAGCAGGTAGCCTCATATGGTCCGGCCTCACAGACTGCTTCAGGCAGGACTACAGTTAAGCCCTGCATTTCTGTAGCCTCAAGTGACCCCACAGATCCTGGACAGCCAGCTGTCCCAGGCCTTGGCAATTTTCAAATTTTCCTAGGGTCCCCAAAAGATGCCTTTAGCAGGAAGCAATTTAAAGAACACAACACCCTCATCACAAGAGGGGGGTGGGTGGCTTTGGTCCTTCCATGGGTTATGGATGTTTGATGTCATTTTGGGGGGTTGGCTGCAAGTTGTTATAGGAAGCTGCTTGCTTGGTATTTCCTGTTTCCTTGGGCAACATTTATCCTTCTCATGTCTCTGATGGAGTTGAGGAATAGACAGTTAATAGTTTTACAGTTTTGTTGTTAAAGATTAAAGACATAAAAGCTTAAGTTATTTAGGATCTAAGAAGATGTTTTGAGGTTGGTAAATGCAAGTTATAAAGGTTAGAGGGTATGAAAGCTTAAGTGGTGAAGGGAGAGTGATTCTCTGGACTCACCAAGAGAAGCTAGATAGTGAAACACTGTCTGTAAGGTTGTTAGATACAAATGGACTAGACACTGCAAATGTCCATCTCACCGGAGAGGTCCCATGATTAGTCTTATTGAGTATAGTTTATTGGTGTTAGAGATGAAGCTATTTCTTGAACTAGAAGGGGGAGATGTTGGGGTGACCTTCCTCAGTTCTATTAAGGTGTGTTTCTGTATTTCAGTTTTTAATTCTGTACTAGCAGAGAGCAAGGCATAGCAGGAATTGTATTGTTTTCTATTTTGTTTTTTTTTTTCTTTTTTTTCGGAGCTGGGGACCGAACCCAGGGCCTTGCGCTTGCTAGGCAAGCGCTCTACCACTGAGTTAAATCCCCAACCCCCGATTTTGTATTTTTTATTTTGTGTTTTCTATCTGGTAAATGTTTGTCCTTCCTCATCTGCCTAGATGTAATCTAAGAGATGCACCAGCTGTTGTCTCAATGCCGATTGCTTATAATAAAAAGCTGATGGCACAGCGACACAGAGGATGCAAGCAGAGGGGAGAATCAAAAGTGGATGGGAGTGAGGGGTGGGGGTTGTACTGGAGAGATGGCCCAGTGGTTAAGAGCACAGGCTGGGGGTTGGGGATTTAGCTCAGTGGTAGAGCGCTTACCTAGGAAGCGCAAGGCCCTGGGTTCGGTCCCCAGCTCCGAAAAAAAGAACCAAAAAAAAAAAAAAAAAGCACAGGCTGATTTTCCAGAGGTCCTGAGTTTAATCCCCAGCAATCACATGGTGGCTCACAACCATCTGTAATGGGATCTGATGTCCTCTTCTGGTATGCATGGACAGCATACACACACACACAGACACAGACACAGACACAGACACGCGCGTGCGCGCACACACACGCACACACACACACACACACACACACACACACACACAAGTGGACACATAAGGGAACATACATGGACTGGACCAGAGCGGATCAGGGAGGTAAAGAACTAACCCCATGGTGGGTCACAGGCTAGTCTGGTTAAATTTAAACGGTAGCTGGAAGACTGACTCAGCAAAAGGCCTGAGCTTTAAACTGTATTTGGAGTCTCCATGTCACTATTTATCTTCTGGCAGAAAGCCCAGTGATAGAACTGGGCATGGTGAATGCGCATCCCTTTAATCTCAGCCCTTGGGAGGTAGAGGCAGGCAGATCTCTGAATTTGAGGTCAACTTATCTACAGAAAGGGTTCTAGGAAAACTAGGGCTATACAGAGGAACCCTGTCTTAAAAAACCAAACACTGAAAAAAAACAATAAACCACAAAACCCTAAAGAATTATAAAATTTGTAGTTTGTATAGTATATTTTACTTTATGTAAATTTTACCTAAAAAAAAAAAAAAGAAAGACAGGGCTAGAGAAATGGCTCGGCACTTAAGAACACTGTTGCTTTTTGCACAGGGCCTGGGTTCAATTCCCAGCACCTATGAGGTGGCTCACAACCATCTGTAACTCCAGTTCTAGCCTCTCTTGACCTCTGTGGTCACCAGGCATGCAATCAAAACACTCAGAACCATAAAATAAGCCAATTTAAACAACTTTTTTTTTGGTTCTTTTTTTTTTTTTTTTTTCGGAGCTGGGGACCGAACCCAGGGCCTTGCGCTTCCTAGGCAAGCGCTCTAACCACTGAGCTAAATCCCCAACCTCCAATTTAAACAACTTAAAAGGGGCTGGAGAGGGGTTGGGGATTTAGCTCAGTGGTAGAGCGCTTGCCTAGCAAACGAAAGGCCCTGGGTTCGGTCCCCAGCTCCGGAAAAAAGAAAAAGAAAAAGAAAAGGGGCTGGAGAGATGGCTCAGTGGTTAAGAGCACTGGCTGCTCTTCCAGAGGTCCTGAGTTCAAATCCCAGCAACCACATAGTGACACACGACCATCTGTAATGAGATCTGATGCCCTCTTCTGGTGTGTCTGAAGATAGCTACAGTGTACTTCTATAAATAAAATAAATAAATCTTAAAAAAATTTAAAAAAAATAAAACAAAACAATTAAAAAACAATGTCCACAAAACCCAGCCAGGCACTCTGATGGAAGACGTGAGAGAGCTGAGTGCTACAGGGGCAAGCGCCATGGTTTCCAGAGGCTGTTAGTCCTGGGAGGAGCAGCAGGAGACAAAGCGACAGAAGGTAGCTAGGGAAGAAAATGTCGTGTGGCGGGCATTGAATGGAAAGGTCTGTTACCGCGGAGGGCACCTGGCTCTTCCGGGTGGTCAGGAAATTAGAGAGGCTAGAAAGAACATTCCAGTGCATTGTGGAGGAAGGCCAGAGGTGGAAGTGCATAAGGCATATGAGAACCCAGAGACTCACTCTGGCTAGAGGCAATGTGTTAGGGTGCATGGCCCCCAATCAGTCTGGACGCTCGGCAAAAGGCCGTGATCTTAGTCAAGGGCCTGAGTGAGGTAAAGACAGGCGGCATCCCTTCTTTTTGTATGTGTGTTTGTGAGGCAGGATTTCTCTGTGTAGCCATGGCTATCTTGGAACTCACTCTGTAGACCAGGCTGGCCTTGAACTCAGAGACCCACCTTCCTCGGCCTCCCACGTTGGGATTAAAGGTGTGTCCTACCTCATCCAGCTAAATTCTATCTTTGTATTCTCCCCCCATCCCAGGGCCGGAGGCTGAGCAGAGCCAATCCAGTCAGGTCAGTTGTTTCTCCCTAAATCTCCCCAAGAGCGTGGGAAGGACCGGGATTGACAGTAGCATCAACCCATGGGCTCAGAGGGCTGCACTCTAGTTGGCCTCCCTCTACAAGGCTCTCTGCCAGAAAGGCCTCCTCTTGGCTGGCTTCTGACTCAGATATGATGAGAACTTTCAATGAGGGATAATTGGCATAATCAGGAAAAGGATTCTGCTGAAGAGTTGGACAAGTGTTAGGCACTGACCAGCAAAGAATGAGGAGGCTAAAGGAGGCTCAGCCCAGCACCTCAGGGCTCCTGTGCAGGGGAGGTGTGAACTTCTGCTCTGGCCACAGTGTTAGCCTGTAGCTAGGCCTTCTGCCTCACTCGTCTGAACTTTTACGTGGCTATCTTCTTTGATCACTATGAGAACCTGTTAAAGAGTTTACATCTGTAGCTCTACCTCCCTGGACAGGGTCTACCATGAGCCAACAGAGAACCACTCTTGCTCTGACTGAGGTCTTGAGAGGCATACACTGGAAGGTTCTTTCTACTGTTTCAGGTCCTCTATAGTTTATAGGTCAAAGAGCAAGTCCTGGTGCCTGACACAGCCCCAGGCTGAGCAGAATGGCTCCTGAAGGCGTGGGAAATGTAAAGGTTGAGGAACTCTGTGAGCACCTGACCGGACTGAGCGATGACTGCATGTATAAACAGTCAGTCAGTCAGACAGTGGACGACAGAGAGCTAACGAGTCGGGAGCATCGCTGGGCACAATCACCGGACCCTCTCCCACAGCTGGTACCCAGGCAAGCTCCCCAAGGACAAGCACAGGTCTACCTAGAGCTCCAGCATACACACTAGACATGTGTCCGACTGTGCGGGACAAGTTTGCTGGCCAACTGAATGAGGTAAGGAGCAAGAGGGCAAGTGACGCCATACCCTGCCCAGGGTTGGTTAGGCAGAGCAGGGTTGGGGAACTCACGGGTGTTGCAGCACATTGGAGCACAGAGCTGGGTCCACCTTCTGCCAGCAGCCCAGGTGAGCAGCGGCCTTGTGCAGCAGGTCACAGTAGCTGGCAGGAAGTAGGTGCTGCATGAGGATCACCGAGGTACTGATGGACACCAGCAGGAAGAGCTCACAGGACCAGCGCTTGTCATAATAATGTGTATTCTGGGGAGAGCAGGAAGTGGGTCAGACTCAGGACAGCCACCATGGCCTACTCCCACTCCCCTCCTTGATTCTACCTAGAAGCTGGGATTGTTCTGTGAGGATTTCAAGACCACCTGAAACCGACAATTGCACACGGCAAAGTACAGCTTGGACTTGTGCCCTCCGGTCAATTTCCTACGGTGGAATCTGCTCTACTGTCTGCTATTCCAGGCCAGAGCATGTGTGAGCAGACAGAGGAGTGGCTCAGTCCTGTGTCTGCTGCACATTAACCATGAACTATGTGACTTCTGGCAAATCATTTAACTTGTCTGTCCTTTCCTTTCCGCATCAGTTAGATGAGGGTGAGAGGAACCACACACAACCTAAGCATAAAGACATCTGAATACATATCAAAGCTCTCTGCACAGAGTCCTCTCAACATCCATTTTTTTTTTAAATTATTTTTGTGGGGCTTGAGATGTGGCTCAAGGGTTAAGAGCACTGGTGGTTGCTCTTCCAGAGGCCCTGGGTTCAAGTCTCAGCACTGATATGGTGACCTACACCTAACTATAAATTTAGCTCTGAGGAATCTAATACCCTTTTCTAGCCTCCCAGGGCACTAGGCACAGATATGGTGCACAGACCAATAAATGTAGCCAAAAACACCCACATTAAACAAAAAACATTTTATGTGATGTGAATGAGTGTTTTGCCTACATGTATGTCTGTGTACCATGTGCACACAGTGCCTACAGAGACCAGAAGACATGGGCCCCTTGGAACTAGAGTGATGGACAGTTAGTTGTGAGTTGCCGTGTGGGTGCTAGAAACTGGGCCTCTGAAAAAGCAGCCAGTGCTCTTAACTACTGAGCCATCTCTCCAGCCTCTAACCCCCATCTTTAAAGTTTATCCTGGGGCCAGAGATGGTTCAGGCAGTAAAGGCACCTGCTTCCAGACCTGACAACATGACTTCAAGCTCCAGGACCCAAACTGTGGAAGGGGCAAAGCATCTCCCACAAGGGGTCCACTGATTTCCACATACACACCACAGCATATACATGCCTACCTACGCGCGCGTGCGCACACGCACACACACGCATCCACACACAGGGTGGGGGTTGGGGGGGGAGCTGGCAGACAGACAGACAGGGAGACAGACAGAGTAGTGTATCCCGGAGCAAGGTTTCAAGTTTATTGCAGCTAAAGAAAGTTAAAGGAGTGAATAGTTTCAAGGTCTCTCAGATGCAATGACTTCTGGCTTCTTTCTTTCAAGATTTCTTTCACATATGAATATTCTGCCTGCATGTGTGTATATATGTATATGTATGTGTATGTGTGTGTTTGTGTACCACATGCAGCAGTATCTACAGAGGCCAGAAGAGGGCGGCAGAACCTCTGGAAGTTCCACACCATGTGGGTGCTGGGACCCTGCTTTACTCCAGGAACAACCAATGCTCTTAACTCTGAGCCATCTCTCCTGCCCCAGTTACTGGTTTCTTTATTTAGTGGCAAAATAGGACACTCCTGGACCTGTGCCAAAGTAGCCCCTGACATACAGAGTCACCTCCTTGGATAGGTCACTGGTCCTCTGTATTCCCGATCTCCAGAGATCGCCAGGAGAACTCCTATCCCAACGGGCACATGAAGCGGCGGAGATGATGCAGATGGGAGAGTGCTTCATGCACAAGCACGAGGACCTGAGCTCTGCTGCTCAGAGCATGCGGAACAGAGCGGGGTGGGGGTGCAGCACTGGGAAGGCAGACAGGGAGATCTGGGTCTGTCCAAGTCAGCAAGATCAGGACTCAGTGACAGAAGTAAGGTGGAGAGCAGCTGAGGAAGACACTCAATGACAATCTCTGGCTTCCATATTTATGTACACACACAGACACATAGAATCACACACACACTCACACACACACAGACACACACTCACAGACACACACATACATACAAACAGACACACACACAGACACACATATGCACACACAGACACACACAGACACATAGGATCACACACAGACTCACAAATATACTTGGAGACACACTCATACACACATACACACTCACAGACACATTCACACACACTCACAGACACACAGATAAACACACATACACAGATACACATACATATACACATATACACAGACACACACATACACACACTCACAGACACACACACACACACACACACACACACACACACACACGCACACCTAGAAAACAAAGAAATAACAGTAATAAAGAACCAAAACCCCAGGAAAGTTACTTATACAAGCAGAAGGGCTGGAGGACAGGGGGAGCAGCCAGACGCTTGGCTGGCGTTGACTATGTACCTTCACAAACCAAACAGGTACAAAGGCCACATAATAGGCACTCAGCATGGAGCTGACAAGGACTTCCTTCATGCGCCAGTTGAAGTCCATTTTGAGGAACTCCACTTCATTGCGAATGAGGCTGGGTGACAAGCAGCAGGCGTGGGTGGGCATGGCCTCTGGGCCATAGAGCTGTCGTGTGTGCTGCTTCCAAGTCTCCCGCAGGGTCAGGAAGTAGTCCCGACTCCTTGCCAGGCCGCTGACTGCCTCTCGGGGTCCCATGGAAGCCACGTGGCTGAAGAGGTTCGTCTTGCGAAGATCATAGTTCAGCTGCAGGAACGGAATGTACATCCCAAACCTGCTGTGGAAAGCAGAGGTGAGAGGCCAGGCCTGTCCTTGGGTCAGAATCCGACCCCCAGCCCAGGGGGCGGGGGACAAGTATGATTTCCTTTCTGGGCTTCGACCCTCCCTTCCCACCCTTCTGTCCTTTCACCTCTCCATCCAAGTCAATGGTTCAAAACCCGTCTTAGTATCGAGAGCATGCTGGAACTGAGGATGGATACAGTAGGAAGCAAGAGGTAAGGTCTTTCCTGCATGCTGACGACTAACAATCACCATGGCAACCCACACTCATCCGGCACAGTCTATAGTCCAGGCCAAGTCTTCTACAGGCAACCTCCTCTTTCTTAGAGCATAGCAGGTGCTATGGCTTTACCCTTTTCTCAAGGAAGCTGTAGGTCGGAGCAGTGTAGTTCATTCTCAAGGGCTACACAATTAGTCACAGAAGAAACAGAGCCTAGGTTTAGACTTACAGCTGTCTGGGACCAAATAAATTAAGAAAAGCAGAAAAAAAACACAACAAAACACAAAACACCTCCAATCAATTAAAAGCAGAAGATGGGAGCAGGCATGGTGGTGCTCACTTTTAACCCCAGGATATGGAAGGCAGGGCAGGCAGGTCTCTGAGTTCGAGGCCGGCCTGGTCTCCATAGTGAGTCCCAGGACAGCCAGGACTACACAGAGAGCGCCTGTCTCAGCAAACAAACAAGCAAACAAAAGTTGAAGGCAGACACGGCAGCATGTGCCAGTGACTTCAAAACCTGGAAGGCCGAGGCAGGACGATCAGGGGTTCGAGGCCATCCAGAGCCATATATTGAGACCTTGTCTCAAACCAAGTATAACACAATGCCACAAAAACAAATCTAGGTTGTATAACTGGGTGCATATGTAGGACAGTGTTTTTTACCTCACAGGGGAGCGCATGTAAAACAAATACTTCTTCTGTGTCTGTATGTGCCAGGTGCTGAAATAGATCCTTGCACAGTATACACATGTCCCCTATGCAGCGCCCAAGTAGGCTTAGGAGGACTTAGTCAAGGGAGTGTGTGGCTAGAACTCTGAGGACAAGCTAAAAGGGTCCCATAGCCTGAGAGAATGTAGCAATCTGCACATGTAAGTGGCACGGGCTAACATTGCTTTGGAGACAGGGTCTTACTATGTAACCAGGCTTGTCTTCATCCTTAACTTGCTATGTGGACCAGGCGGTTCTCGAAGATCTTCCTGCCTCTGCCTCCTAAGTGCTTCGATTACAGGCATGTGCTACTGGGCACAGGAATGATGCTACATTCCTGACGGTGTGCACTCAATACATAAGCCTATAACGATTGTTGGCTGTGTCTGCACTGAACATGTGCAGTTTTCCCGTTGGCAAGTGTCTCTAGACCATAGTTAGCAGCTTAGTTGAGGTAACAACTTTTTACATAGCATTGACACTGTATTAGGTATTAAAGGTCTCTACGTAATGTGGTACACAGGGAAATATACCTAACTGCTTATCATTGTTACCTCATCATACATATAGGATCTTAGATTGTGGCACCTGTAGGATGTCCTGGACATAATCCTTCAGAGATGACAGACAAGATATCAAAAAAGTGGGTCGGTTGGAGAGATGGCTCAGTGGTTAGGAGCACTGACTGCTCTTCCAGAGGTCCTGAGTTCAATTCCCAGCAACCACATGGTGGCTCACAACCATCTGTAATGGGTTCTGATGCCCTCTGAAGATAGTTACAGTGTACTCATATACATAAAAAATAAATAATTCTTAAAAAAAAAAAACAGTGGGTCAAAGCCAGAGGCGTGGCTAAGTGAGTAAAGGTACTTGCCACCAAGCCTGACAACGTGAGTTTGAATCCTAGAACTCATACATAATTAAATAAAACTTTAAAAAAAAGTAGAAAAGAAATCTAAATCACCAAGAAGGAAAACTGTAAAAGCTCAGTGGTACACAGGTCTTGACCGAGTTGGAAAGCAGAGACGATGAGTGGAGGAGCCACAGACTACAGCCGAGCCTTCCAGCAGCAAAGGTTACACAGGGCATTGATGTTTTAAAGTAGCCACACTGAGAGAAAACGGTTTGAATATTCCATTTTTTTCTATTCCAGTGCACAGAAAACACAGTTGTTTTGGCACCTGAGGGCTTAGGTTTCTGTCTAAGGAGAAGTCTGTCTGTCAGTCTGTCTGTCTTTTGCTTAAAGGCCGTCTCCAGAATCTCCTATGTATTTTTTTTTCCTTTCTTTTTTCCGGAGCTGGAGACCGAACCCAGGGCCTTGCGCTCGCTAGGCAAGCGCCCTACCGCTGAGCCAAGTCCCCGACCCCCACGCCAACCCCTCCTATGTATTTTATACTCAGAGCACAACACACTTCAGAGGAGCCCAACTCGAGGCTCTTTAACCAGGGTAGCTGGTGGCTACTCAACTGTATGGCATACGATTATATTAATGGGATGGCGCCCTGCAGCCAGCGGCTTATCTTCCCACAGTGACCCCAGGGAGAATCTGGCTTGAAACACAAGAAGCAAGACTGAAGCAGATTAAAGAAGGATGGTAAAAACTCTACAAGTCAGATCTTTTTCCCCACTCACTTCTTCCAGCCCAGTGCTCCAGACTGTGAGGTCCAGCTGAACGCAGCCTGAGAACTGAAGCCTGACGAGTGCCGCCTGATGGTAGACCATAGCTTTTTTGGCCTATGGAAGCACAACCTGAAAACCAGCACCTACCTCACTGCTCAGTAGTGACCGGGCACTGCCAGGCACTGATGGCTCACGCCTTTAACGCCCGCACTCAGGAGGCAGAGGCAGGTGGATCTCCGAGTTCAAGGCCAACCCCAGAATAGCCAGGGCTATGCAGAGAAACTCTGGGGCAGGTGGGATGTGTGTGTATGCGTGTGTGCGTGCGTGCGTGCGTGCGTGTGTTTATGTGTGTGCATGTGCGTGCACATGAGTATTTTTGCCTGTATAAAAGGCTTAAGGGGTAGGAAGAGGGCAACAGAGCCCTTGGGATTGGAGTTAAGACAGTTCTGAGCTGCCATGTGGAACTAGAAACTAAACCCTCATCCTCTGCAAAGAGCAGTAAGTGTTCCTAACCACTGAGCCATCACCCCAGACCTCAAGAGAGAAGTTTTCTATATACTAGCCTGGACTTGAATCTGACAGGCAGCCAAGACTGAGCTTGAAGCTGTCCCTCCAGCCTCCATCTCACGAGGCTCCTCAGTGCTGAAGTGCAGGTTTTTGCCATCAGGCCCAGAGCCTCCTGCATGCTGGGCAAACACTCTATCTCTTCTGGATTTTAATCACATGACTGATACTCCTTGTAAAAACATTCAACTCTGTAAAAGCTATTTTGTTGTCTTCCTTAGTTGTGGAACTGACAGTGAAGCCTAAGAGTGTGTGCATCTCACACAAGCCCACTGCACCTGAGGGACGTCCCCAGCCCTGCTGATTCGCTTTGGCTTGGGTTTTTTGGGACAGAATTATATGTAGCTTACGCTGGCTCCAACTCACTGTGGAGCTGAGGGTGACCTTGAACTCTTGATGCTCTTCCGTCCACCTCCTGAGTGCTAGCGTTACTAGTGTGTGCCGCCATGACCATCACTACACTTTTTGAATAATATACTCATATTATACTGCACGTTCATATAACATACTGGGATTTTCCTTTTTTAAAAAAAAAAAGGTTTAGGGATTGGGGATTTGGCTCAGTGGTAGAGCGCTTGCCTAGGAAGCGCAAGGCCCTGGGTTCCGTCCCCAGCTCCGGAAAAAAAAAGAAAAGAAAAGAAAAAAAAAGGTTTATTTTATGTCTGTGAGTACACTGTCGTTATCTTCAGACACACCAGAAGAGGGCATCAGATCCCATTACAGATGGTTGTGAGCCACCATGTGGTTGCTGGGAATTGAACTCGGGACCTCTGGAAGAGCAGTCAGTGCTCTTAACCTCTGAGCCATCTCTCCAATCCCCCAGGATTTTCTATAAATAACCATAGTTGAGATATTTTTCATGGCAATAGATATGAGAATAGCCTCATACTGTGCTATATATAAGTTTGTTGTAGTTGTTGTTGATTTTGGGTGTTTTGGAGATAGGATTTCTCTGTGTAGCCTTGGCTATCCTGGAACTTGCTCTGTAGACCAGGCTGCCCTCAAACTCAAGAGATCCACCTGCCTCTGCCTCCCAAATGCTGGGATTAAAGGTCTGCAGGCCACCCACCACCCAGCTAGTAGTTTTTAAACTCAGAAAAACCCTACTTATAAAGCAAGCATGAGGGGTTGGGGATTTAGCTCAGTGGCAAGGCCCTGGGTTCAGTCCCCAGCTCCGAGAAAAGAAAAAAAAAAAAAAAAAAAGAAAGAAAACAAAGCAAGCAAGCAAGCATGAGAGCCCAAAACCAGCTTTTAGTCCTGCAGGGTAGGGAAGCAGGGGCCCAGCTCTGAAGCTTTCCAAGAGCCAGAACTGGTCCATCCTGAAGAAATTGGGGAACCAAAAGGACAGGGTTGGGAAGTAACTGTTAATATGCAGGCAGCCAGGGGAGGAGCCTGCTTGATTCTGGACCAGAAAGGGGCCGTTCTGAGCTCTCCGTCTTACATAGTTGGGTCTCTGGTGAGGCAGGTTTGCAAGCTAACCAGACAGGGAGACAAGCGCATATGCAGACATGTATACACACAGGTGTGCCTCACAAACACACACACACAAATACACACTCACGCTCATAGAGACATGTACACAAAGAAGTGAAAAGCCTCCAAGAGATTCCATAAACACTGAGGGGAAAGGGACAGAAGGAGGAAGGGGAGGAGAGGAGAGAACAGGAAATCAAACAAACAAACAAACAACAAAAACAGAAAGAAAAAAAAAAAGAGAGAGGCAAAGCAAGCCCATGCATTCCCACTTGCAAATGTCTCCCTGGGTATCCAGTCAGATCTGAATGTTATCCCATCCTTCCAGCAGTAGAGATGGAATAGCTTATACCACTTCAATTTCCTCTACAAAAAAGGCCTAATCATCCTGATCTCAGGAGATACCCTCAGACATCGTGAGAAGTTAGTGCTGCTGCCTGTCTGCCTGTGAGTCGTCCAGACACAGAGGCCTGATAACCCAGCCATACAGTGGTAAGAATCACGTGTCAGGTGTGGGGGTGAGGTGAGGGTACTCACGGATAGCAGAGGAACAGGAGGTTCAGGAAGGAGTAGGTCCTGAAGAGGTGGATGAGGGACCGGCACAGACTCCAGCCTGTGGCCGTGAGAACGGTGAAGCGGGTGAGGAACAGCAGGATGGACCGGAAGAGGGAGACCTTCCCCCTCTGCGAAGCCTGGGTTGGAGTAAGATACGACAGGATGGGGCCTTGGATGGAGGCCACAGGAACTGGGCCCAAACCCCACCAAACACGGCCTAAAATCCCACCCAGGGAAGGGTGCACAACAGTCTGGCAAGAGCTGGGAAGGTCCATCTTTCTGATGTCCAGTGGATTGGGAAAGAAAATGGGACACCAGAAATGTTTGTGAAATGAGTCCACAAGGAGCTCAGAGGAAATGCCTTAGGGCTAAGGGCTAAGTGTGTCTCTTTGGCTTCCCGGGGAAAGGGGAATCCCAAAGCCCCTGGCCAGCCTCTAGACCCAGTCACCTCCTTCACGATGGACCCAATGAAGCGACGGCCCAGAACAATGGTGGTCACCATCAGCAGGTTGAAGTCGATCAGGTGGAAGTTCTGTCAGGGGGCAGAGGCCTGGGGTCACACGGGCCCCTTCTTTATACATAGGCTTTTCTTGTACCCACTATCTCCCCCTGCCCAGTCCTTTCCACAGAGACTGTCCCCATTCTCTGACCTTCATTGGCCTCCAGCTGACTCAGGCCAGGAAATTACCTAGAGGAGTAGAACAGGACCCAGAGAAGGGAAGTGGGACAGTCCCTGGGGATAAGAGAGTGGTGTGTGAGCACTCTTGCTCTGACACCATGTCCCTGTCCCTGAACCTTCTCCTCTGTCCACCCCTGAAACACTCATACATTTCCATGACTCATCTCTCAGACAAGACTTAGGATCCATCCTGTCAGAATCAACTCTGCTGCCTCTACCATGCCCAGTGTAGGCCTAAGCTCGCTGGAAATAGTTAAGAGCCGTCAGTTTCCTGTTTCCTCTACATCCGTTATGCCCAATATGGAGCTGGGTATACAGTGGGTATACAGTGGTATTTGATAAGCTATGCCACACGCGTGCACACACACGCATGCACACACACACACACACACACACACACACGCATGCACACACACACACACACAGCAGACACTGGCTGAGCACCTACCAGGGAGGTGTGGGAGGGTGGGTGTGAGGGTGGATACCACCAGACTGTCTTATAGATGTTGATGTAGTGCACGAACAGGGCTATGAGCTGACAGAAGAAGAGCTGGAGCTCAAACAGAATGCTGGCCTGGACTGGCAGCTCGGGGATCTTGCAGTGCTGCAGAGGCACGACGGTCTGGGCGGCCAAGGGAGGGCTGGAGAGGCCCGTCCCAGAAGTGGTCCTGGAGATGAAAAGCGGTAACATCAGGAGCTAACCTGAGAGCCTGGCCAGGAAAAGCTTCTGGAGCACACCACAGTGCATTGCATCAGAAAAGCAACTCAAAAGGATGAAGTCTTCCTCATCTTGCCTGGTGCACAGAAGGGGCCGAAGAGAAGAGCCTTCCTCTCCTGATGTTACCCAGCTCTTCCCTTACTTGCCAGGAGGGAACTAGAAGGCTTGCTTTACAAATACGGAAGAGGAGGGCCGGAAGCACATGGCAACCTGCCATCATGAGATCGGGAGTAGAACCCCAACTGGAACAAGGGCTGTGGTTTCTCCTATAGACTCTCATGGCTTCTCTCCAAGTGACCAATCTCAGAGCTCACTCTGGTCCCCTCCAGCCCCACCAGGCATGTAAGGGACATGATCCACGCTACCACAAGAAGGGTGAGACACAGAGGTGGCTTACCTGCTTCGAGAACGGACACTGCTCACGGATGCACTAGAAGAGTGGCCTCCACCGGAGGCCCCTGACGATCCTGGTTCACAGAGTGGGTTTCGATAGTAAGATGTCCTGTTGGGACCTCTTCGTCCTCCTGTAGGCCATATATCAAGGATGACAGCAGTGCTCTCTTGGTTAACTGGTATTTCCTTTTCTTTCTTCCTTCCTTCTTCTGTTTGTGTTTTGAGACAGGGTCTCTTTACATAAGCCTGGCTGTCCTGGAACTTGCTATGTTGGCAAGGCTAGCCTTGAGCTCATGGACTTCATTTTCTTATTTAAATCTCCCGGGAGCCTATGAAGCAGCTCCTGCCTGCTTCTTTGTCCCCTGCTATTCTCTGCCTGGGTCCCACCCTACTCAGTGCTCCAGGTATCCATGGCCCCTCTCTTTCCAGCAAGCACATGTGTCTTGTGTGCACTACTGTACACATGTATGTGGAGTTGGGCTCCAGGGACCGATCTCAGGTCGGCAGGTCTGCACAATTCTCTCTAGCTTGTCCTTGTTCCTGTCACTTTCAAACAGGACCTCTCATTGGTCTGGGACTTGCCAACCAATTAGGTTAGGCTGGCTGGCTAGTGAGCCCCAGGGATCCCCAGATCTCGGTCTCCACAGTGCTGGGATTACACTTAGGTTACCACATCCGCCTTTTTTACATAGGTTCTGAGGATCAAAGTCAGGTTCTCACGCTGGTGAGTGGCAAGCACACTCAGAACTAAGGTATCTTTCCAACACTTTCTTTTAGGTTTATTTATTTTATGTATGAGAATACACCATTGCTGTCTTCACACACATTAGAGAGGACAAGAGATCCCACTACAGATGGCTGTGAGCCACCATGTAGTTGCTGGGAATTGAACTCAGGACCTCTGGAAGAGCAGCCAGTTCTCTTAACCGCTGAGCCATCAATCTAGCCTCCCAATCCTTCTTTTTTAGGTTTTTGAGACAAGAGTTTCTCTGTGTAACCCTAGCTCATCTGAATTTCACTCTGTAGACCAGGCTGGCCTCCTACTCAGAGATCTGCCTGCCTCTGCCTCCCAAGTGCTAAGACTGAAGGTGTGAGGGAACACACATACACCCCTCCCCTGGCACAGTCAACTTCTTTTTCCTTTGTGCTCCAGTTTACCAACGCAGGGGTTCTTTGTAAATTCAGAGCTCGACATTTCACTAATGGCTTGCCTCAGTGTGCTGGGACTGATTACAGGTGCCACACCTGCCCAGCCAGCTTCCAGACAGGTGAGGAACTCAACTCTGGCCCTCAGGACTTCAAGCGCTTCATTCCCTGGGCCTTTTCCCAGCCCCCTTACTGCCATTTTAGAAGGAGTTGCCCCCCCCCCCCATTCTATTCTTTCCACATTTCATTCTCTGAAATTCTTTTTTTTTCTTTTCTTTTTCTTTTTTCTTGGAGCTGGGGACCAAACCCAGGGCCTTGCATTTGCTAGGCAAGCGCTCTACCACTGAGCTAAATCCCCAACCCCCTGAAATTATCTTTTTAAAAAACAATCTTGGGTGGAGAGATGGCTCAGTGGTTAAGAGCACCCGACTACTCTTCCAGAGGTCCTGAGTTCAATTCCCAGCAACCACATGGTGGCTCACAGCCATCTGTAATGAGATCTGATGCCCTCTTCTGGTGTGTCTGAAGATAGCTACAGTGTACTTATATATAATAAATGAATAAATCTTAAAAAAAAAAACAAAAACAAAAACAATCTTTAAGGCTCTCTTGCCCTTTTGCTCTAGCTCTCCTCTCACTCCTTCCCCTGCCTCTCTCCATGTGCTTATAGCCACCTTCTACTTCTCTACTCCTTTTCTCTGCCTTCCTCTGTCTCTACTACACTCTTAGCTCCCCTCCCCATGCTCTGAATAAACTCTATTTTACACTCATAAAAGAATTTTTTTAATTCATTTTGTGCATGAACGTTTTGCATGTGTGCACGTATGTATGCCCAATGCATGCAGAAGCCAGAAGAGGGCTTCAGGTCCCTGGGGCTAGAGCTAGGGATGGGTGTGAGTCACAATGTGGCTGCTAGGCTTTGAAGCTAGGCCCTCTACAGAAATAAAAACACTCAACAGTTGAGCAATCTCTCCAGAACCTCTGAAATTACCTTATACCCTAACACGTTTGCTGGCTCACCCTCTAAAATGGAAGGTCAGTAAATTCACTTTTTTAAGCGACTCTCTATGTAAGCACAGGGTAGCCTCAAACTCACAATTCACCTGCCTCAGTCTCCCAAATGCTAGGATGGATGACAGGTATGTGCTACCAGTGTTATTTTCACTGCTTTCCCCTTATTCCAGTTCACGGGAGCAGTGAGGTAAGATTTTCAGACCCCGAGTTCTGAGCTGCTCTGCTCTGGTATTTGCTGGACTTCATCTGGATTTGAGTCTCCAGAAGCTTGCAATCTGGCCAGGTTTGAGATGAGTTTTTCCTCCAGGGCTCTGAGATCTAACTCAATGACCTACGGCCTGAGCTCAACGTCAGGATGGCCTTGGAAAGAGTCCCGTGGTTGTGAATCCGAAATCTAAGATTTTACAAAACTATATCCTTAAGTTTAGTAGTCTAGTCTACGATCCCAGGCAGGCAGCATCCTGCACATAGCTCCCAAACCCTGAATCGAAGTTATAACTTATTAAACTTCCTCACAGCAAAACAGTAGCCTCCATTCATAAACATTGTGCACAAGCTTTCCTATCTCTGAAGGTTTTCTGACAGCTCTTCAAAATATGCATGTTCAAAGAGCTGACTTCAAGCCCCCAGACCGGAAGCTTTGTTCACGCATTGTTATCTTTGGTTTGGAAACATCCCCCACCCAACACACACCCCCTCAGCCCAGGAACTCTGCCCACACCCACTATCTTTTAGAAGCTCTGCACCCACTTAAAGCCCCTAGCCCAGAAACCCCGCCCACACACAACTGTCAACCCAAAGACCCCGCCCACAAGTCAGGCAAAGCTCACTAAGACTATATAAGCTTGGATCAGAATGGACTCCCTTGGTGGGCTAGGTATCCCTCCGGTCCCACCGCTTTCAGTGCAAACTCCTATAGTCCAGAAGATTGGCTCCCCCACCGGCGACCACAAGCCTAAAACCGCACCCTTAGCTCACAAACCCTTCCACCAGGGTGCCCGGCTCCCATTTCCAGCTAGGAGAATTGTGTGCCCCAAAGAAAGCCCGAGCCCCTCGGGGCCCTTTCCCTTTTGGAAACTCCGCCTACCACGCAGCGACCCGCCCCCTCAGGACCGGAGAGGCGGGGTCCCGTCTGAGCCGCGTCCCTTCCCCTCCCCCTCCCCGCGACTCCGGTCCGCGTGGGGCGGCAGTTAGCAGCCAGGTTCCCCCATCCCGCGACCCCGGAGGAGCCCAGCTAGCTCTGCTCACCCATCTCCTTCCCCCGGCGCTCTCCGCTCGCCGCCGCAGCTCCTGCGGGCAATATGTCGGAGGCGACGGCGGCCGAGAGAGGACTAACCGCCGCAGCCCGACCGGGTATCAGCCGCACGCTCCCTCCGGCTGCTCAATTTGCATGCTAGGCGGGCTAGGAGTCGGGAGCGCGCTTCTTAAAGGGGCCGTTTGGACAAAAGCTGTGCTAGCGCTCTTTGTCTTGGCTTTCCCGACGCCTTTCCTGCAGCTGCTGCTTAAGAGATTCTGAAGGGGGGCGAACCCACCTCTTGTGTTTCTTCACCCTGTTCTGGATGAAGGAGGACACCAGAGCGGCCTTCTGCCTCTAGTGAAATCATGTTCTTGTGCAACACAGTCACCTCATACTCAGCGCGTCCCAAACCGGGCTTTCAGTGCTCTCTGGTTTTATTGTACTTTGGCCCACCCGAGTCAAAATCTAGGAGTCACTAACCTTTTCCTCCAAAACTCTATATCCAATCTTTGACCTAATCTTGATGACCTAAGCTCTATGCATTTCTCATCTTTATTCCGCTGTTCATTTTACTGCTGCGACCTTAGATTAGTGCCTGCGCCTGCCATTTTCAAATTCTGAAATATTCTTGGGTATTAATAATCACCTATTAGGGTTCTTTATTAACATTGTAGAACTTGGTGTGTGGGGAAGGAGGAGGAGGGATGCACATAGTACTGGACATGGGAGGGCAACCTGTAGGAGTACGGATTCTTCTTCCATGTAGGATGTCGGGCTCGTATACAAGAACCTTTACTTGCTGAGCCATCTCAGCAGCCCTTTGAGCTCGGTTTTTGAGTCAGGGCCTCTGGTAGTCCCGGTTGTCCTTGAATTTGCTACGGACTAGAGGATGGCCTTGAATTTCTGACCCTGCTTCAGAGTGTCAGAATTACTCCCATGACAGATTTATGCAAGGATGGAAATAAAACCTAATGCAAGCACAAATTATCTTGTAGGCATGGAAGATTAAATGAGACAATCCTTGTAGTACCTGTTTTAATCAGTGTAAGCCATCATTGTGTTTGGCAAGCACGTAAGAGAGGGAGCAAATAGCTACTGTTACTGTTGGTGTAATTTCCTCCCTTACAAGACTGATAAGTAATTTATGGGGGGAGGAGAGGGGTTAAAATTAGGGCCAAACGCAAGCTAGGCAAGTGTCCTACCACTCAGCTATGTTCCCAGCCTCATAAGCAATCTTTATATCAACTAGACAAAGGTTAGACAAAGGTTTCTCTGGGTATCCCTGACTGTCCTGGAACTCACTTTGTAGACCAGGCTGACCTCGAGTTGAGACCCATCTGCCTCTACCTCCTAAGTGCTAGGATCAAGGCAAGCACCACGACCATGATACCCAGCTCCTCATAAGCAATTTTAGTCCTCTTGTGACTTCATTGATTATCATGTTTGGCACACATTAATCAAATGAATTACAAAATACTAATAAATTTCTACAGAGCCTAAATTATAAGGGCAGACAGACATAATAATTGGTAAATTCTGTAAAATATTAGAAGAGAATGTTGGGGCTGAAGAGACGGCTCAGTGGTTAAGAACACTGGGGTTGGGGATTTAGCTCAGTGGTAGAGCACTTGCCTAGCAAGCGCAAGGCCCTGGGTTCGGTCCCCAGCTCTGAAAAAAAAGAAAAAAGAAAAAAAAAAAACAAAAACAAAAACAAAAAACACTGACTGTTCTTCCAGAGGTCCTGAGTTCAATTCCCAGCAACCACATGGTGGCTCACAACCCTGATGTGTGTGAAGACAGCTAAAGTGTACTCATCACATAAAATAATTTAAAAAAAAATGTTGGATGAGTAGTAAAACAGGGAAGGGTGTCCAGACGCCTTTAAGTAGGATGGGGAAGGCAGGCAGGCTTTACTGAAATGACTTAGAGGAAGTATCTGGGGAGAGTGAAGATTCTAGACGGGACAGTAAGGGCACTCGGCCTGACGTGTTGAAGGAGGGGGATGGAAGTGGGTAGCAGTGCGTTTGCAGATCTGTAGCTCCAGCATCCCAGTGTGTTGATACAATCCAGGCTCACCTATCATGTGGGAAAGACAGTTGCATCCACCTATCTGATTGGTCTGTAGGCAAGCATGTAGGCATTTTCTTGATTAATGATTGATGTGAGAGGGCTCAGCCCACTGTGGGTGATGCCACCTCTCAGCAGGCGGTCCCGGGATGTACAAGAAAACAAGCTGAGGAAGCCATTGGGAAACAAACGAATTGTTGCTTCCTATAGCCTCTGCTTTAGTTCCTGACTGACTCTAGGTTTTGCGGACTTCTCTTCATGATGGACCAGAACTATAAAATGAAAGGAACCTTCTCTTTACCATGCTTCTTTTGGCCCTGGTGTTTATCACAGCTATAAAAACCTAACTAGGATACAGGAGATCCTGTCTCTAGTCTCAGAAGGCACTAGCTTTCTGTGCATATATTCACACACACACACACCCACTCCTTAACTAAGGAGAGGGGCCAGAGAGATGGCTCAATACTTAGCACAACTTAGCTGAATCTAGAGGACCCAAACTCCCAATACCCATATATAGCAGCTGCCAACTGTCTATACAGCCAGTTTCCGGGTCTAATGCTCTCTTCTGGTATCTGTGAGCACCATACACACACCAAAAGCCGGGTCATTCCGAGGAATGTGTGTGTGTTTAACACCTAACCCTATTTTTAGTTACTGCTATATCCTGGCATTTGCTACACCTTAATGAAGAAACAGAAGGATGTATTGAACTATACCAAATTTAGAGGTAGGCAGAGCATAGTATGAAAACTTCCTAGGAGGGGTCAGATCTGATATTAGAGTAGTAGTTCAGGGATTTTGTTCAATGGTCCAGTGTCTGTCATAAGCCCGAGATTAATCTCTAGCATGATCTTTTGTTTGCTAAGTGTGCTTGTACCATATGGGGATGAAAACATCTCTTGAATTAGGTAACTGCCTGTTAAGTTTGTAGGGAAATCTATGAATCTGCAATGTAGAATATGCAAACCTCGTACATAGTGAAGTCCCAGAAGTATTTACTGAATCGACTTGGCATACGCACAACTCAGTGTAAGACAGCAAGGGCACCCATGGGTCCAACCCCCTTCTATGACTACTTGCTCTATATCCATTACTTCCAAAAGAAAGCCAATTCTCCCTTGGGAAATTTCTCTTCCTCAGTCCATTTGTGGTTGAATCTTCTTGCAGTTCCAGTGGGCAAATGATTGGCAAGTCAAGATATTCTAACAGTCCTGCTACTCCAGACTAGTGGCTAGTTTGAGCTGAAGGGATAGAGAAATTAGTGATTGAATGCAGGTGAAATATTTTCATAGTATATAGGCTACAATGATCAAGAAAGTAATCTTGAGATCTACTTGTGATGACTGATGAAAGCAAAGGCTTTAAAGAAATGTCACCTGAGCCACCCCAGCTGATATATTTCTCCCAGACACTTCAGATCTGATCTTTCTAAAAAAGAATTAATCCATGAATATACAGTAGCTGTCTTCAGACACACCAGAAGAGGGCACCAGGTCTCATTACACATGATTGTGAGCCACCATGTGGTTGCTGGGAATTGAATTCAGTACCTTGGAAGAGCACTCAGTGTTCTTCACCACTGAGCCATCTATTCCCCCAGATCTGATTCTTAATACAAGAGCCTTCCAAGGTGTCCATATTTAATCTCTTGGACAATTTTCATTCCTTGTCTGATTTGCCCTTCCATACATCAGCTCTCATACCTATGCTTTGTCAAACTCTTCACATTTTTATATTCTACAGATAATAAAGCACTAAGTCACTGGGAAACTTTGAGATTGGGTTTAGTCTGTAGTCTTGGCTGGCCTCCAAACTCGGAAATCTACTCTGCCTCTGCTGGGATTAAAAGCTTCTGCCACAATGCCCAGCCTGAATGTTGAGTCAAAATAAGCAAAGGCTTCATATTGTTTTGATAGTTCTGTAGTCTGAAGGGAAAGTAGAAAGCACAAAGGTTCAAGGTAGGCTCTGTTCCAGAAGAGTCTAGTAGGCTTGAGCATAGCTGAGATTAGCTTTGTCAACCTGACACACAACCTGGAATAACTGGGGAAGAATTTCAGTGAGCTATTTTCCAGATCAGGTTGGCCTATACTATCTTAATTATGTCAACAGAGGGAAGACTCATCCATTCATGCCCTGAGGTTTAGGTCCTATACTGAAGAGAAAATGAGTGTAAGCTCCCTTCCTGTCTGCTCTTGACTGTGGATGTGACTAGCAGTTTTAAGTTACTGCTGTTTTGATTTTCCTATGGTCTGCAATCAGAACTGTGAGATAAAATAAACTCTCCCCCCAATCTGCTTTTGTTGGGGCATTTTATATTAATGGAAAATAAAACCAAGACAATAATTGAGGTTAGAAAGATTGGTAAGATCATTTGTAGTCTAAATGCTGCCAGAAATTTGCTTCCAGGTCTTCAAGCCCCTAGGATCTGAAAATTAGAATTATTTCCTATTCCTTATTCTGAGGACTGATGGAGAGTAGATAGCAGACATAGTATATGAGAATTTGGATGGCTGCCATTAGGAGTTGGAGAGTTGCCTCACTTTGTTTCTCCCAATGGTCTTAGATCTTACTTCCTTACCATCACCCCGCTAGAGGGAGCCACAAACAAAGGAGTTCTGAAGCAAAAGTCAGTGCCTGGAGCCAAACTAAAGAGAGGTGGAGAGTCCTGCATAAGATACACGACCAAACAGGTGTATGGTCTAAACTCGATGTGTATATATGTATGTTTTTGTATCTTAGGCCCCAACACCCGTGAACTGCACCTCCTTTATTTTTTTTTTTCGGAGCTGGGGACCGAACCCAGGGCCTTGCACTTGCTAGGCAAGCACTCTACCACTGAGCTAAATCCCCAACCCCTGCACTCCCTTTCTAAATTACTAGGCAGGCCCAACTGGAATCCCCTGTGCTATCCAGATAGTCTAGCTAGTCCTGAGAACCTAAGAACCTTAGAAAATGGCATCTGGAACAGCCATACTGGTACACACCTTTGATTCTAGCACTTGAGAGGTAGAGGCAGTTTCTGTGAAGGAGATCCAGGCAGGGAATAAGAGCTGGAGCCTGAAGCAGGATTCAAGGCCAGCCTGAACTACAGTGGGACACACACACCCCTTTATAAAGGAAAGAAGAGAGAAAATGTCATCACGTGGAGCAGTATCCATGTGGCATTAGGATTCCAGCTCATTTATCAGAGGACGGTCAGGTAGTGTATGTCTGCAGTTCTAGCATTCAGGAAGCAGGGGCAAGTAACTAGAGGCTGTGTCTTCCAAAAGAAGCAACAGGGTCTATTTTCTCTAATCAGGATTTACTAGTAAAACACAGCATCACAATATAGAATACTTTTTACCTTCTTTATTTTTCACTTACCTGCAGCAAGACAGATTCCTCCAACCCCAAGAGATGTTAAAACAAAGGCCCAGAAAAATTCAACTTACCTAAGATCATTCAGCACCAGGACCAGAGATAGGCCTGGAAGCAACTTAACAGCTGAAGAACTCAAGGAAAGGCATGCAGGCAGAGCCACCACAGCCTTCCGAGCTTAGTCCTCCTGGCTGGTGGCCAGCCTCATACCCACCCTTCTATAGCCAGTCCTGCCTCCACACTCCCATTCGTCCCCTGAGAGTCCATCACCCTGGCAACAGCTAGAGAAAGGCCCTTTTTAAATATTTATGTCTCAGAGCAGTCTAGAGGCTTGGGGAAAGCTGATGTCATCCTTCTCAGCTTGCAGGTGACTGACAAGCAAGGCAGCTGGGTGGGTAGGCTAACACCCAAGTCAGACTTCTCAAGATAAAGATCCCTAGGGGGCTAAGCAGTAATGGAGGTGGACACTGTGACAGAACTTCTAAAAATAAGCCTGAAGGAAGGAACTTGAATGTTGGGCAGTATTCTGTCCAGCCCGTTTTTCAGATTTAAAGTGTTTCTCAGATTCCCGTTCGGTCGGGAGAAATTATTATTAAACATGCCTTGATAAACACACAAGGAATGAACTGAATTTTAAATTGAGATGTTTGATTTCAATTCTGGGCTGTCCTGTAAAATTCTGTGACTCTCAAGAAGCTATCTTGTACCTGGAGTTTATAGATAACTGACCTACCTCTGAAGAGAAAAACTGAGGATGTAACCTTGGCCCAGTGCAACTAGTAATGGGATCTTGGCTCTCCCCCAGAGCTAATTGAAGCTATTAGAGTAGAACCATTTGCTGTTCATCACGTGACCAAACCTTTATTGAACTCTTCATGCAGAAGCAGATACTTGGGAATAGTACAGAGGTGACGCAGAGCAGCCCCACTCTTCAAGAACACGTGGACGAGTGCTAACAACAAAGAGGAGCACAGGCCCGGAGTTTAAAATGTCTTACCCTAAGTAGACGATTCTCAACTTCCCTTCATGTATTACAGAGAGGGTAACTATCTTTTCTGGGAGCCCTCTGGCCAAGGGCTCCTAGAGTAAAGCTTCCAATAAAAGTGTGGCAGTGGGGCATAGACAGTAGTAGGTTCCAGCACATTCTATGGATGCTAAGTGGAAACAAGACTGGGAATAGCCCAGGAGTGGAGTGTGTTCTGACCTGGAGAGCCACGCCAGGTGTTTAGACCCTGGTCTTTGGCTTTTCATGACCAGCTTCTCTGTGTAGACCTGGCTGTCCTAGAACTTGCTCAGGTTGGCTTTGAACTCCAGGATCCATCAGTCTCTGCCTCCTAAGAGCCGAGATTTAATGGTGTGTGCCACCATGCTTGTTGCCTTTCAATTCTTTAAAGGCTATTTATTTACTTTCTTATATTTATTCATTTATTGAATGAACCCAGATCCTCTACACGTGCAAGTGAAGTGTTCACGGAGTTAAAACCCCAGCCCCTCCAATGTCTTGAGTAGTTAGAACTGTTAGCAATGAGTTCCCTGAAGCACTGAGGACTCCATATGGGCCTAAAGATCCTGGCTGGCTTTCTGTGGGAAACTCAGATCAAGAGGTAGGGTGAAACACAACTGTTGAGCTCCTCTCCTGGGTTTCTATGTCCCAGGAAGTGCCCCAGGCCAGCCTCTATACAGCAGGTAGCTCCTGGTATCCAGGCTCCTTTGACAGCTGCAAAGACACAAAGTGGAAAATTAAGGAACTTGAAGCTCATGGGGACCTCTCAGCCTTCATCTGGTCAGGTTTTTTTTTTTTTTTTTTTTTTTTTTTTTTTTTTTTTTTTTTTTTGTTCTTTTTTTCGGAGCTGGGGACTGAACCCAGGGCCTTGCGCTTCCTAGGTAAGCGCTCTATCACTGAGCTAAATCCCCAACCCCATCTGGTCAGGTTTTATACCTTAGAACCTTCCCTGTCTGTAGCTAAACTCCTTGCTGCATTCAGCAGGAAGGTTCCTAGTACACAGATGAGCAGGAGATATAAGCTCAGAGCTTCCTGAGTGAGCTCTTGGCGGTGAGATTCTATCTCAAACCCTATGTGGCTCTCCCATCCATGAATGACTGAGCAGAGGGATCTGAGGTCTTACTTGGTTTTCAGGTGCAGCTGGTATCAGCTACTTTGTGGGATGCTTCCCACCCTTTAGCTCACCCACCTCTTCTCTTTTTTTTTTCCCCCCCACCCCCTCACCCACCTCTTCTCATTTTTACTAGATAAGAGAGAAAGAGGCAGAGGAAAGAGAGATCTCTGAATCGCGTTCTTTGCTTCTTTGAACACGACCAAGAAATGGCAACCAACCCTCCTGAACAACCACCAACCCCACCTCTCTGGGCCCTGGCATTTATATGCCCTCTGAAAAGTTCCCAGAATTCCAAATGGTACACAATCACAGAAACTGTGGCTGGCAAAATGGCACCTCTGCTAGAGCACAAATCAAATCATAGTCAGCTGCCATGGACAGTGTGAAGCAGCGTCATACACGCCCACCCCCCACCCCCACACACACACACTTGAGATTAAAGGAGTAACACATTCTTACATTTGTGTTTTTAAAGAAACCAAAATCCCAGAATTGTCACAACATTCAGGTTTTTGTTAATTTAACTTTATTTTACGTACATTGATGCTGTGTCTACATTGATATCTGTGTGAAGGTATGGAATCCCCTGGATCTGTACTTACAGACAGCTGTAAGGGGCCAGGTGAATGCCAGGAACTGAATCTGAATCCTCTGGAAGAGCAGCCAGTGCTCTTAACTGCTGAGACTCAGCCCCTTGCTGTTTTCAGACCAGAGTCTTACTATAGCCCATCTGGGAACACACTATGTAGACCAAGCTTGGCCTTGAACTCACGAGGTCTGTCTGTCTCTACCTTCAAAGTGCATGCTCCGCCACACCCCAACATTTCCAGCTTTCAAAACGCAATGCTTTGGTTATCCCAAACCAAAAAGACTAAGTTTAAAAAGGAGTAAGAAAGTTCCGTCTCTAAAGTTCAAGGGTCCACCTCATCTGAGCTTATAAAGGAGTCCAGCCCTGCCCCCAAAGCCCGGGGTTATCCATAGAGGATACATCTTATCCTGAGACACTGGGCTGGGGCCTGAAATGTAAAAACCCACACCAGTGATTCTACTTTTGAAATGATCTTTAAAATTATGTATGCACGCGACTGTGTATCTGCTCCTGAATGAAGCAGCAGGTACTTCAGGATGCCAGAGGCATTGGATCCCCTAGACCTGAGAGACATGAGTGCCAGGAACCAAGGCTGAGCCAAATGGCCCAGCTTCTTCTAAAGGACACTGCCTACTACACCTACCATCATTTCAGCCCAGGTCTCACTACACTGAAGCTTTGTTAGAGACCAAATGCACAGATTTTCCTACCTCAGAGGCTTGTTCTAACAACCATGTCCAGCTTCAGCCTATAATCTTAATATAGCCCTCTTCTCCCACATCTAGTCACTAAATTACGTTCTAGGAGCTGTTGAATACCTAGTTCTCTACATGCTCACTTTTTATATGTGTATGTGCACTTTTCTGTGCCAGGGTACAAGCAGACCAAAAGGGCAGCAAATCCTGGAACTCAGGTGACAACTTGTTGTGAGTTGCCAATCTGGGTGCTGGGAACCAAACTCTGTCCTCTGAAAAAGTAGCAATCACTCTTAATTCTGTTAAACACTGAGCAGTCTTTCCAGCTCTACTGTTCATTTCCAATCATATCCCTCTATCACAGGCTGGGGGATGCATGCCACTGTGGAATCAATCTTAGGGTTTCAGGCGTGCGATAGACAAATGTCCCACCTTGTTCCAAGAGACCATGTTACCTCATGATACCTGAGCAGAGGCTAGACTGGCTGGCTAGCAACTCTCAAGGATATGAGTTTAAAACCAGCACACTCTAGGAAACGAATTCCAGGACAGCTAGGACTACACAGTGAGAGACTCTTCACAAATAAAAATAAAATAGGTTGGAGGAGCAAGATAGCTCAGAACTTGCTGCTTAACAAGAGCCCACATAACGGTGGACTCTGACCTCCACATGCATGCAGTAACATGTCTACCTATATACACACAGTATAGGGACTAGACCTGGAGTGTTACTGAGTTAGATCCCTGTCCAGCTAGCTCACTTTTGGTCTGGACTAACAAGGCTTCCAAACAGGTTATCCATGTATTAACAAGTTTTAACATCAGAAACATGAGTAGGGGTGAGGCTCAGTTGTACAGGGTTTGCATAACATGCCCAAGACCCTAGGAACAGTGTGACTTGTGCCTGTCTCTCCTTGATCTGCCTCACACTACTGTCTGCTCAGTTCAGTGTTACATATCCTTTCTCCAAACCATCTCCCAAGCCCCCGGGGCTCAAGCCAGTCTTCCTTTAGGAGGCAGCTGCCCTTTTTTGTGAAACTTTCAACAGACTTGTTTTCCTTTTGAAACTTATTACAATATGAATTACTAACTCAGACACATTGAAGAAAGCATGAAAGAACTCCGGAGTGGGAAGAATTCCAAGGGAGGATAGCTCACAATGGAAGTGACGTGGGTTAATGAGTTTTCTGAGCAGTATCTACTTCTCAAAATAGACTGTGAGCTCCATGAAGGGAGGAACCCAATCCCAGGTGACCAACACACAGTAGGTGCTCTAATTTGTAACAATCTACATATTTTTTAAAAAAATTAAAAAGACTATACCAATTTCTAGGAAGAAGCTTATTAAAATCCTTTGAGGGGCTAGAGATGTGGCTGTTGACAGAGCACTTTCATAACACATACAAAGCCTTAGTTTCAAAGAGGTGAAGACAGGAGGACCAAAACCTTAGAGTCAGCATCACTACACCACAAGTTCAAGGCCAGCCTATGCTGTATAAGACTGTTTTAAAAAACTAAAGAGGTCTTACCAGAGTCCAGTGTATTTCCTTCTCTTTCCTCACACACCCTACCTACCCAGCACCACTGAGCACTTCCTCAAAGTGGGCTGCTTCCCTCATTCTTCAAAGAGCTGGGCGACAGAGAATGCTCAGCTTACATCTAAACTGCTGGAGTAGACCATCCTAGAAAACGTGTCTGTATCTAACCCCAAACTTGTCCACCTCAAGCGTCACATAAATCATAGTATCAGGGAAGAGATGGGGATACCGTGATATATAAAGGCTGACAAAGGGGCAGCCAACAGATATCTTAACACAGTATTAAATCTAAACTAATTTCTGGTTATATTTACTGACTCATTGTTGCCAAATGGCCTGTGGCTCACTGCCCAGAAACACCTCAAATGATCTGATTTTTCCAGAGACCCACAACTTGCACAGGGCCTCCTCCAATCTAGGTGGGTCGCCTGTGTCACATTGGAGAACTCTACGAAGCCCAAGGCAATCCCTGCAGCACAGGCTGGCAAAGGCAAGGATAGATGCCATATCCATGGTCACGGAAAGCCAGACCTGGGCTGGAGAGGCGGTACAGTCGTCAAGAGCACCGCCTGCTTTAGAGAGCCAGGGTTTGATTGCCAACACTCGCATGGTAGAGCACAACCGTCTTGTTTACTCCAGCCTTACCAGTCCCAAGATGCTCAACACCCTCTTCTCGCCTCCACAGACACCAGACCATCACATATGGTTCACAAATCTATCTGCACTCAAAACACCCAAATACAGAAAACAAGCCTTCTAGATAGATAGATAGATAGATAGATAAGAAGAAAGAAGGAAGGAAGGAAGGAAGGAAGGAAGGAAGGAAAGAAGGAAGGAAGGAAGGAAAGAAAGAAAGAAAGAAAGAAAGAAAGAAAGAAAGAAAGAGAAAGAAAGAAAGAAAGAAAGACAGACAGACCGACCCACCCAGTCATGGTAGCACATGCTTTTAAACCCAGCACTTGGGAAGCAGAGGCAGGCGAATCTTGTCAAGTTTGAGGCCAGGCAGTGATATAGTCACAACCCTATCACAACAAACAACCCAGAAATTTTGGAGAAAACTTTGTTTAAAACAGGTTTCTTCGTGCTGTCTAAGCTGACCTTTAGCTAGCTATATAATGAAGGCTACCCTTGGAGTGCTAGGATTACAGGTGCACCACCATGCATGGCTGTTTATTTAGCGTCCACGTATATGCTCTTCCTACCTATTAAGTCCAAGTCCCTGCTAGACACAAGTCTGTCTGTAAGCTAGTACAGGCCGGCCTCTCATCTCCTGCTTCTGTCTGCTGAGTGCTAGGGATTATAGCTGTGAGAAAACGCAGCCTTTCTTCTGTAGGAGATGCAGTTAGCAGAGTACTAGAAAAATGTGTACTTGGCCAGCCCAGGGTATGGAAAATTGCTAACTGGACCCACCTGGTCCAGGAGGCAGTGCTTACACCATAGAAATTCTCTGCTGAAGGACCTAGAAAAAACCAGTCCTCCTCCTCTAGGTCTGAAGACAAGAGAAGGGTAATTAGGCAGTGTAATGTACTTCCTCCCCTCCCCCCAGCAGCTGCTGTCCCACACAGCTGTTTCCAGCCTATCTAGTCCATGTTATTAAATATTCATCAGATGTGTGCTAACTCTAAGCATGCAATGACTATTAATCTGGAATCCAAGAGTGCATGTGAGTCTACAGAGGCTGTAAATTCCTAAGAATTCAAATCTTTTAACTACAGAAATCTAGAAGCAAAGTCAGAAGCATGAATTCTAAACACCATAGGTGGGAGCACCTTTCAGTAAATTTATCTTGTGGCTAACCAAACAAATTACAAGAATCCAGAAGGCAACAGTTAAGTATGAGTCTGAGACTCAAGCCTGGATTTTAGCTCTGCAATACTGTGATCCTCTAAATCATTGCACATTAGAAGAATGCTCAATTAGCATAGTGTGGGGAGCTATAAACCAGCAATATCCTAGCTTCACATGGGAAACTGTGAGAGTTAAATGGGATGCTGGTATGGTATGCCCAGGAAAAAGCATATAACTGAGAATTTAAGATGGACAAATTGGCCAGGCACAGTGGCACATGCCTTTAATGCACTCTGGAGCCAGAAGCAGGTGGATCTCTTTTGAGTTCAAGGCCAGCCTGGTCACAGTGAGTTCCAGGACAGCCAAAGCTACATAGAGACCATGTCCTTTGGGGAGGGGGGAGAATCCCTTGAGAGTTTCTCTTAGATAAAACTCCAGAGTTTTAGAGGTAAGTGCCAGATGTGGGAAGCACACACCTGTTAAAGTACAGCACAGGAGACAAGGGGCAGGCAATTCTCTATAAATGGGGCTAGCCTGGTCTACTTAATAAGTTTAATGTCAAAGCTAAATGGTAAGACCCAAATTAAGTTCAAATAATAAAAAAGAGATGGTCACCTCAACCAACAGTTGAGCTTTGGATGGAAGTGCGGATGAAGATCAGAAGTTCAAGGTCACCCAGAGAAACATTGAGAATAGTTTGGGCTTCGTAAAGCATAGGTTACTAAGAGACACACAAGGGGAAATGCAAACTTCCCATCCTTACAACACAGCCCACATCAATGTATGAGAGCAACGATTCTCCTTCCTGTAATACAGGAGGCAGGCAGCAAGAAGTACAGATGTGAGGAGAGGATCTACCCAACCCTTCATTCTCCAGCACAGAAGTGGTACCACTTTAAGACCCATTCTTTCCCCTACTTTGCTAGCACAATTGTCAAACAGGCATGGCTCTAAAAACTCTGTCCTACACCCTAAAATTTTTCTTAAATTTCAACATTTTGAAACCAGCACTAAGTTATTCTTATATTACAGCTACATATTATCACTATGCCCAATTTATGTGGTGCTAAGAACCAAAGGTTTCGTGTACATAGTCAAGCTCTCTGTAACTGAGTGACACCCCTACCCCATTCAGTTACAACAATGCTGCAATGTATGCGACAATCAGCAAAGTGGAGACTTGAACAAGTAACTCACCTAGAGTTCTAGGTGTAAACTTGCTTTGAGGGGCTGGAGAGCTCACCTTTGCTACATTAACAACTTTGTGACTTTGGCTGCCACTAATATTTTCTGGTGCTAAGGTTCTGTCATATATACAAATGAAGACGCTGGCAATACCTCGGTGGGTAAAGGTAGACGTCTGCAGGCAAGCATGGTGACTTGAGCTCAATCCCATGAACCCAGGGGTGGGAGAACCAACTGCACAAAGTTGCTCAAAGGCCTCCACATAACACAGTAATGACCAAGGCCTCACCACATGAATGCTACATCTGATGTAAGAGGAACGACTCTGCTATGACAGCGGGCTTTTGTTTTATTTTTCCCTGAGACAGGGTTTCTGGGTAGCTCAGCTGTCCTGGAACTTGCTCTGTAAAATAGCCTGGCCTTGTTGTATTATATTTTGCCAAATTAAAGCCTTATTTATGTTTAAAAAAAAAAAATAGCCTGGCCTTGAACTCAGAGATCCTCCTGCCTCTGCCTCCCAAGTACTGCTACTACCATCCAGCTTACAATCTTTACTGTACATCTGTACATAAACAGCCTCTGAGAGAATACTGAGTATGATTATGGTCTTAAAGAAGCAGTTGTTCCAGAGAATGGATGCTTGACCTGGAGAAGTGTTGGTATGTTATACTCTCGACTTGCTATAGAAGCAACAGAAATTATCTTACCATTCCCACTACCAGTTGTAAATGTAAGCAGACACAGTAGGCATTCAATTTGAGTTCTCTTCTTCCTTAGCCTACCTTTGTTCTTGGGACAAAGCCTTGTGGGCTACAGAACGCCAAAACCTGTAAGCCAAGCATTTATTACTATGCCAATCTCCTACCAACTCCATTTGCTAGGCTCAGATCTATGCTCCACTCCCATAGGAGAGAAGCCCAAGTTTTAATAGGCTGTTGCTCTTTTTCAGTGAGAAAACGGTGACTTGGCTTTATTGGTGGCAACCACAATAGCCTAGCATCTGACGCATCTTCATTCTTACCTGGAACACTGGGTAGCAACTGAGAGACAACGCCTTCTTCTTTGACTTACTACTTCACTCTCACCGTCTGCCTTTCCTAGTTACAGAAACAAATTGTTTTGGAACAAAAGACAGCTCTAGGTTTATCGGGCTCCAAGTCCATTCCCCTGCCCCTCCCAGCTCCACCTTTAAAGACAGTGTCTCATACAGCAAAGGCTGGCTTCAACTTGCTTTGTGGCTAAGGATTACTCTGAACTTCTGCTCCTGCCTCCTCTTCCTGAGTGGGAATCCCAGGTGTGCGTAAACCATGCTTAGTGTGTTCTTTTTTCTTTCTTTTTTCTTTTTTTCGGAGCTGGGGGACCGAACCCAGGGCCTTGCGCTTGCTAGGCAAGTGCTCTACCGCTGAGCTAAATCCCCAACCCCTCAGCAATCAACTCTTAACTTATGAAGTTGCATGACCTCACTGCATCTGTAAGTTACAGTAATTACACAGTTGTCCTTTTCTGTCTGATCTAAAATTCCCTTTCCTAATAACACTAATTCAACCCTACCCCCCTTTTGTGTTTAGACAACATCCCAGTCTACAGTCCAAGCTGGTCTTGAACTGGTGGCATTTCCAAATGCCTTAGACTCTGGAGAGCTGAGGTGACATTCTGAGCAACTACGCCAGATTGAATTTCAGTTTTGAGGAATTAGTTCTTTCTTACACAAGAGTATTATTAAAGTGAGGGCTTTAAGCTGACTCAAGATAATTCTGTCTGGTATTTCTTCTATGAAACTTGAGTGTTCAATAGAATAAAGCCAAACACAGGCAAAAGTTTACCTTTCTAGTAATCCTGACTAGGAAGTGACTCAAAGACCCCAGCCTGCTCCACTCTCCTGTATCCACTATGGTTCCCAAACCAGATTTTCTAGTCTGTGAAACCTATGCTTTCCTAAAATCCAGTAAAGGCCCTTTTATTTCCATTAGGCATACTGTGGCTTGCAAAAAATACACTCCAAATGAAACCCTGCGTCGGGATTTTTTGCAGAATAAGGTACAATTCAAGAGATGTAAGTTGACACTGGCTAGTCTTAACTACTTTTGCAAACTGACACAGAAGTGTGATTAAATATGGTAAACTGGGTTTAGGAAAGACTAAACTGTTAACCACCTCTCAGCACTACTACCTTGCCATGACACACAATGAAAACCACCTTCACATACCTGACATGGGTCTCCAATACCCAGTCTATTCCAGGAAAAGCCTCAGGAATTTTCAGTCACCTGAAAAATCGAGAAATAAGGAATGAACGTTTGGAAAAAGCTCTAAAAGACGTACAAAATCAGATAGAGATCCTGCATGCATTTTATACATTACAGGAAAGAAACATGCAACTTTTCAGGAAATTCAAACAACATTGCACTGTGAATATAAATAAGGAGTCTTGGGGGCTCATCCTTGTACATTTTAAAAGTAGCTGAGCAGAGAGCTTTACTTGGGGGTGCAGCAGGTCTTCTCATCTACAGGCATTGAAATTTTACAATGTGTCATTTAAGATGTCAGACTTGGTGCCCAGGTTACATTACAGTTCACTTGTGATGGGCAGGATTATTAAGAGTTATGGATAATTTATGCGGCAGCATATGGTCTTTCTTTTTACAGCTATTTTTATTAAACAAGTTTTGCAAAAATTTTAACATTAAAATTAACAACTAAAGAATTGTTTATGCAAGTTGCTGTCACAGGTTATATAAAAGAGAAATATGTGCTATTAAAATCAGACATTTAGGTTACCTTTGGTTTTTTGCGATGCATGTTAGCTTTACACATCCTGATTCTCTTGCGATAATTTTCCTTTAAAAAGGGGGGTATAGAGTGATCTCTTTTCATCAAAACAAGACATAATGCCCTGAAAGCTGACTTCAAACCACGGTGGAAAATTCAGTTATTTACACTTTATCACAATCTATAAATACAGTTTTTGTTGGTGTTGTTTTAAAAAGAAAAGAAAAATGCCCATCATGCACTGCTACAGGCAGCTTGGCACTTCACACAAGAGGATTTTTCACCCCCGAGCAGTTTAGGTGGCTCTTAGGGAAAGAATGAGGTCCCTGGGAATTGAGTGATTTTTTTTCCACAGGGACAAGCAATCCCACTGTTGAGTCTCCTGGGAGGGAGTTCAGGACCAGTCTGTTATCACGCCAGCTCTTTCCCCAGACCAGCTCGATTGTTACTGCATCTCTAAGATTGAAGGGTAACCCTCAAGGGCACCCAGGTTTTGCTGAACAGTGGTGTCTGAACACAGGTGAAATCAAGGTCTGAGCACAGATTTAGTGTCATTCTTTAAAGGCCACCTCGGGGCTCTACAGAAGCAGGAAGCCAGGGCGGCTGACACTTGGAGTACCTATGCCCTCACATGAAAACCAATCTGTGTAAAGTTGGGTTTTTCTCTCTAAAGATTAGAATTTTTTGATAGGAATGGATAAAACTGCTTTCAACAACTTCCAGGGGGTGAAAAAGCTTTGGTTCTTTTTAAACTAAAACTTAACAACTCATAAACTTTTTTTTTGGTAACCTTAAAAATAAAATCCCCACCACCACTTTTAAAAATGTCTCCAAACTTTTAACAAGCCCATTAACTTTAGAGTTAATTTAAGTTTAATGTGAAAGAGAAAACTATTTTATTGTCCACCCCCAAAAATAACAATTCATCACATTTACTTTGATTAAAAAAGGACTAAACTTTATTGACAAACTTGCTGCAGACATTTTGACATAGGTTAAGCTACCTATTTAGGCAGACTTACACATGTAGCATTTAATCTTCCAAAAACAAAATGGGAGGACGGTACAAATCCATTAGGACTTTAACTTATGTACAAAGTGGACTTTGATTCTCTTCTCATTCAGCTGCAGTGTCCCTTTTTATGTCATGCTAGTGTTGAGACATACTTAACTACCGTGGCAACAGTGCGAAACTGACAATGGTCAACTTAATGAACAGCGTCAGCTTTCGGCCCCAGTGTCCAAGTGAGTTTTTCATGGAGTGCAGAATCTCAGATGGACAAAATACTCTTGACATTTTAAATACTGAAAATTTGATTATTAGTACTATTATTGAAAAGACTGTGGCTAAAAAGAACTGTCAGACTCCATTTAGGCGGCCAGCTTCCCTCCCCAGCAACCTATTCAACCCCCCCCCCCCCACTAAGTATCTCTCAACACTGTATGTCTGGGGCTAGATTTCAAAACCCACAGAATGAAAAAGTCATTTTACAAACCTAATTTTGTTGTTGTTTTAAGTCAATTAACGTTAAAAATTGCATCAACTATTTAATTCATGAGGATCTTTCATATTAAAATTTAACCTTAAGATTCAACCGCCATGTGCTTTTAAAGGAAATGTTTTTAGAGACATCTGAGCTCACTTTTACATGGTGGCACCTACTGCCGTTAACATTGTGATTTTACAGCTTAAGCAGCCCTGAATTTTGAAATGTAGCCTAGTTTGGGATTCTGCAACTATGACTTTACGGGGTGCCTCAAATCAAAGCTAAGAAAACGTTGACAAGCCTTTACTTCAGAACCTTTAAGCAAGCAATGCCACTTTTGAAACTAACATGTTTGTGGTTTTTTTTAACTCAACTTTTTTTTATTATAAAAGGTACACTGTTTATATTTAAACAACAAAGAAAAAAAGCATCTACACACTTAAAAAATTAATTCGATATTCCTAAATCTATTTTAACTCATTTTAAAATACTACATACAGAAGCCAGAATGCAGAGTTAAGAATGGAGGAAGGTGGGGAAAAGAAAGGGACCACAAAGAAAAACACTTAGACAATTACTTGTCTGTTGTGGGTAAAGCAACAGGAATCCTGGGATACAAGAAATCAGTAACAAGTTTGCTCATAACTGATATTTTCCCCTCCTGTTTGTTTTTAATAACGTCCATATGGGTGCTCTCTGTATGCTCCCTTCACTGGCCTAGCTGGAGGAGCCTTCAGTGATGGCCTGGTCCCATTCCAGTCATCTTGTCCTGTGGGAAAAGCAAAATGGTTTACAGTATGTTACCCACAATACTGTTTTCTCTCTAGTATCATGACATACCCAAGCGTTCCTTGCTCTCCTCTTTACTTGTCCCTCCCCGAGCAGCAGGGGTAATCTCCCACCATTGTGAGTACCAGAGAATTCAAATAGCTAGCTCTACATTACTGTGCTGTTCGTTCCCTTGAGCAGCAACGTTCTCAATAAACCAACACGATTGGCATGCAGTCCCCAAACCTGGGTAAACGAAATACACTGCTCGAAGCAGTGAAGGAGTCAGTGAGTCTGCAGTAACTATTCCTGTGCCCAAAGTCATCTGGTAATCAGCCTCAGTGAAGATGGCAAGTCATATGCAAGGTTTCACTTAGCAGGTAGCCACCCACCGTCACTGCAAGAGCAAGTCAGGTTCTACTATGGAAAAATATGTTCTGCTTCTCCAGAAGCAAACAAAGGCCTCATTAAATGAGACCATCCACCACTTGGTACCCAAACCCTAGAGGATGAATGGCTACTCAAAAGCTGCATTATAAAACCCTTGAGAATCGTAGCTCCTTTCTCATGCAGACAGCCCTGACAGGCCACCAAAGCCTGAGATAATGATCACTTAGTTCTACCGCTGACCACCTCTTAGCAAGGTAAACTGCTTAAGCTTACTCTCCCCACTAATTCTCTCATCTTCACATACTAATTCATGCCTCCCTGTAAATACTGACTATGACTAACACAGGTCTTCCTTTTCTCTATGGACAGAAAGTTACATAGCATTTGTGGTCTGACTATGCTTGGTGCATAGCAAGTGGCACTTTTAGGAGGTGTGGCCTTATTAGAGGAGATGGTGCCTTGTTAGAGGAAATGTGTTGCTGTGGAGGCAGGGCTTTGAGGTCTCATATATATGCTCAAGTCTGGTCAGTGGAATCAGAGCCCCATCCTGTTGCCTGTGGATCACAGTGGAGAACTCTCGGCTGCTCCAACACAATGTCTGCCTGCACACTGCCATGCTTCCTACCATAATGGACCAAACCTGTGGAACTGTAAGCCAGGCCCAACTAAATGTAGTCCTTTGGGGCTGGAGGGATGGCTCAGTGGTTAAAAGCACTGACTGCTCTTCTGAAGGTCCTGAGTTCAATTCCCAGCAACCACATGGTAGCTCACAACCATCTGTAAAGGGATCTGATGCCCTCTTCTGGTGTGTCTGAAGACAGTGACAATGTACTCACATATATAAAGTAAATGTTTTTTTTTTCCCGGAGCTGGGGACCAAACCGCTTCCTGAGCTAAATCCCCAACCCCAAGTAAATGGTTTTTTAAAAAAATGTAGTCCTTTATAAGATGATATTTCTTCACAGCAATGAAACCCTAACTAAGACAGAATTCTACTTATGCTCCTAAGTACAATACACAAGGCCCACCTATTTTTGCAAGATGTTCCTGGATATCAAAGTTTATTTTTCTAATTCTCTTTAGAAAGGCAGATACCAGAAGATACTGGTAATAGCAACAGCAAACCAAGACCACAAGGATAATAGCCTGCTCTCCATTTTGAGACATGAGCTCACTGTGCACTGCATCTTGGATAGACTTGAACTCAGTACAGCTTAACCTGGTTCCAAACTCACAGTCTTACTACGTTAGTCTCAAGTGCCTAGGATTCAGTCTGAATCTCCCCCAGCCCCAAAACCAGGATCTCCTGAAGCTCATGCTGCTTTCACATCTGATATAGAGTGGACAATGGCCTCTACTGCCCAACTGCTAAGATTATAGTCATGTGCCTCCATGCTGGATTTCATGTTCTTTAGTTCAGTCTTTCCCCAGCCAAACAGAAATGCAGTTTTGCCAAATACATACAGAAACTCTTGTATTGTGCCTTACTAGGGGGGAAATACGGAGCTTCTCAACAGTGATACATGAGTGGAGCACTGTGATGTTACTATGGCAACAGTACAGTTCTATTTACCTAAAACTGGAAAAAATTGTGTGTGTGTGGAGCTAACTGGCTATACTGCCAATGGGTTAAACTTATGTTTCTTATGTGATGATTCTATGGATACCTTTTCTAACTCCTTCTGTAGAGCATCTTAAGAGGAACTGTTAGCAGCTAAGCCCCTTGGTAGGGAACTCCTCAAAGGTGCAGAAGACTCTGCGTAAAAAGACTGCTCTCAAGGCTGGAGAGATGGCTCAGCAGGTTAAGAGCACTGACTACTCCAGAGTTCAAATCCCAGAAACCACATGGTGGCTCACAACCATCTGTAACAGGATCTAATGCCCTCTTCTGCTGTGTCTGAAGATAGCTACAATGTATTCATATACATAAAACAAATATAAAGAAAAAAGACTGCTTTCTCTGAATTACAATGCTATATGACATTACTCTCAGAGACCTGTTAACAAAGAGCCATATTTAGCTCTAAGGGTTCTTGAGCAATGTGTTTTCAAGCAAACCTCAGAGAAGGTTACCTTCCAAACCTAACTGCTTTATGGGATTAGTAACTGAGCTGAGGACTAAGGATACAGCCCAGACGATAGAGAACTTGTCTACTAGACAGAAGTCCTGAGTTCACCTCTAGGTACCACGTAAAACCAGACATAGTAGAAAGTGCTGTAATGCTAAAACCAGAAAAATCAAGATCACCATCAGCTCTATAATGCAAACCAGCCTGAAATATCTGAGAAAAGGGAACTTGAATTATTTCCCAACTTAGAGGGAGCTTGGTGCTTCTAGTCATGTGATTTAGCCCCACCCCTGAGAACTTCTGATTTGATTCTAACAGGTACTATTTTCCCCTACTTGTCGGTTCTACTAAGCTGCTTTCAAAGCTGGCGTTTGCTTTGCAATGGTATTATTTTCAGAGAGTTCCTTTTTTTTTTTTTTTTTTTTAATGCAGGAAAGGGAGAATAGAGCTAAACAAATAAGATCTTACTATCTACCGACATAGCCAAGGTATAATAGCAAAAGGTCCACAACCAGCTGAGTTAGGTGTGCATTACCTAACAGAACAGTCAGCAGAACATGGGAAGTGCACAAGTCCAGCTAAGCAAGACTTGATAGAACAAACCATAGGAACTCCAAAGGCAGAACTCCAAAGTGACATCTAACATGTCAGCAGTCTTCTGATGGTATCATCTGAGGTAAGTGAGTGCCTCACTCCAAGAATCCATCAAGCAATGTTTACAGACACTTAATTGCACATTTACCCCACCACAGAAATAAAAACCTACCATAGGCTTCATAAGAATCTTGAAGCTCCCCATGTCCATAGTCATAATACTCTGACTCCCTGAAAAGACAAAAACACAATAGTAAAGGTTTTCATGTTACCATTCTTTTAATAGTCCACATCTCAGACAGTTTATTATCTATAAAATAGGGGGAAATTATACGTTCTGTTCCATTTCTAATCACCCCAACAGTTACAACACGTATAAACCATATATTTACCAAAAAGCCTAATTAAATATAGCAAGGAGAAAAAAACAATGTAGAAAACCACAATCTGCATTGAGATTCTTAAACTATAATCATCATGTATGTAAAATTCATACAGCTCATCAGTTTTGCCCCCATAACAAATATCTGAGATTCTTTTCCAAGCAATCATAGGTAAGACATATATATACATGAAAAATCAAAGCTGTATTTTAAGAGAAACCAAACAAACAACAACAACAACCCAGGTTAAGCTTCTAGCTTGTTCTTAGAATCATAGGCATCTCCAGTGTGGATGGGCTAAAGTGACTTGATTTGTTTGTCATGAGACAAAGCCTCCTGTATCCCAAGCTGTTCTTGAACTCTTGATCCCATGCTAAGATGACATGCAGGACAGCACTCTACCAACTGCATACTTCTTTCTTCCAAACCCGAGTGACATTTTTTGTTTGTTTGTTTTCCGGAGCTGAGGACCAAACCCAGGGTCTTGTGCTTGCTAGGCAAGCGCTCTACCACTGAGCTAAATCCCCAACCCCTGAGTGACGTTTCTTTTTTTTGTTTGTTTTGTTTCGTTTTGAATTTATTAGTACATTGTTGCTCTCAGATCTCATTACAGATGGTCGTGAGCCACCATGTGGTTGCTGGGAATTGAACTTAGAACCTCTGGAAGAACAGTCAGTGTTCTTAACCACTGAGCCATCTCTCCAGCCCCTGAGTGAAGCTTCTTAACAAACAATTATTTAATGGTATTTTTCTCTTCCATTCTATATAGCTCAGGAAATGTTCATCAATTAGTTTAAGAGCCTAAATTAGCATAAAATTCAGTTATCCAAATTCTCAGAGCCACAAATATGCCATCAAGTCATCAAAAGTGGAGGAAATACCTTTAAAACATTAGATTACACTATTCCTTAGGGTAGTGTTTGCCCAAATCTTTAGTCTCTCCAACTCTACCCACCATCCATCTCTACAGACACTGCGCAGACATGACTTCTTGCCTGACTCACTCACCCTTGACTCTGGCTGTAATAGCCTTCATAGCCTTCGTAGCTCTGTTCTGCATATGAATCATCATATCCCTGGAACGATAAAGTAGAAGGTCAGAACTGCATAAAGAGAATCACAGCCCATAGGGGATCATGGGCATTTGAATGAACAGGCTACGGAAAATCCTCAAAAATACTAATACCAACTGCAGAACAGAAAGACAAAACTCAAAAGGTTTTAGTATTACAATCTTAGTAAAATTCTGTATGTTAAACCACAACTTACTTATTTAACTTATACAGACAAAGTAATAATGCCTAAAATAGAAGAAAAATCGTCTCATACTTCAAAATTCAACTGAACAAGAACACAGATTCCAAATCTTAAAGAACTGTCTTCTATCTACACACAAGGGTAAGACCCTTATTACTTATCTGGCAACCTAGGTATGGAAGAAACAATACATTGTTCAAAACATTCTTACATAATCTTCGTATGTTTCTGGTGCAGGTGTTGGAGGCAAAGGTATTCTCTGAATACCAGCTGTCCGAGCTCTCGGTGTTGGAGCACCCCTCACAGTAGGTGGGGGTGGCACCCCTCGAGTCACAGTGGCACCTCTGGTGATGGAGCCTCTTACTGGGGTTCCACGAACCAAAGCCCCTCTAGGTGGCCCAACACCACGTCCTCTACAAATAGAAAATTTACATTAATTTGAGATTTTAATAATTAGGCCACATTCATATTAAGAACTGTTCATAAATTCTAGAAGTAGGATGATTTTTACATTTCGATTACTTACTCATTTAAGACAAGTCCTCCTATGTAGCTCTGGAACTCCACCTGCTACTGTCTCTACTAGGTATTAGGACTAAAGTTGTGTGTTACCACACTGAGCTAACCTTAACACCCCCCATCCCCCACATGACCCCCAAGACATTTCTGTGTGGAACTCACTCTGTAGACCAACAAAGATCTTCCTGCCTCTGTCTTCTTAGGGCTAGGATTAAAGGCATTTACCACCACTGCCGCTTAACTTTAATTTTTTCCAGTATATACGCACACATAGTTATTATTTTATAATTGTCATCCAATGTGTATGGATATCTTGCATGCACACATGGTACGCTTTGTGCCCACAAAGGCCAGAAGAAGGTGTCAACAAGAGTGTGCTGGGTCCTCTGGAACCTGAATTATAGATGACTGTGAACCACCATGTGGGAGCTGGGAATTAAACTGAGATCTCTGGAAGAGGAGCCAGTGATCTTAATGACTCTCTAGGTCCTAATTTTAATTTCTTAAAGGAAGGCTCTGCTGCCACACTTGGTAAGTCAGAGCCTGTATCCCTTGCTTGTCCTTTGGTTTTTACTTTTCCTTCCCTTTTCTGACAGGGTTTCACATAACCCAGTCTGGTCTTGAATTCAGCATGTAACTGAGGACAGCCTTGTACTTCAGCCTTCACTTCCTAAGTGTTGGGATTATAACTGTGTGTCATCATCCCCTGGAGTTTGCACAGTGCTAGGATCAAACCCAGAGATTTATGCATGCTAAGCAAACCCTCTACCAACTGTGGCCCTTCTCTAACCCTAAAACAGACGTTAAAGCACAGAATAGCATACATATAGGGAACTAGACTTCAAGATTCTCTGGGCTCAATCACGATCATAGCACCTCAGGCAAGTCTCGACTGTCTGAATATTACATAAATATTAACCACGAAAGGTAAAATTCTGGAATCATATATAGTCAGGCATGATGGCTCATGACTTTCATCACAGCACTTGGGAGACAAAAGTGGATCTCTTTTTGAGTTTCAGATGGGCCTGGTCTATCTAACAGGTTCCAGGGCCACATAGTGATTAATATTCTTTAAAAAAAAAAAAAAAAGGCAACTGGGGATGAATGAGACGGCCTAGTGGGTAAACACACCAGCTGATTAAGACTGACATTGAGTTCAATCCCCAAGACCAAAATATAGGATTCCTAACACACTGTCCTTTAACTAACACATCCACACTAATACACTTACACCCTCACACCCACCACCACCACCAAGCTCACAAATGGATGGATGGATATATGGATTTTTTTTTTTTAAATGCTAGGACTATCCAAAATTAAAAACCCTGAAGTTTCAGTAGGACTGCAATACCCGACTGCTAAGATTCCATACCTGATGTACTATATAAACCCTCTGACTCCTCCTGGGGTTAGTCAGATTTTCTTTTTAACTATTTTTACCTGGGAACAGGTGGAGGAGGAGGGGCAGCTCCTCGTCCTCTCACAGACACCCCACGACCACGAGAGGGTTCAGGAACTCCATTCAAGTAGGACAATTCTAGAAACTGCTCCTGGCAGATATCATCCATCATGTCCTGGGAATTAAAGACAGCAAAGAGCACCTGTAACATCTGCTCCTCCTCCTACTCTTTCTTTTTTTTTTTTTTTTTCCGGAGCTGGGGACCAAACCCAGGGCTTTGTGCTTGCTAGGCAAGCACTCTACCACTGAGCTAAATCCCCAACCCCTGCTCCTCCTCCTAAGACTCACAAGGCCCACCAGGTCTGACACTGGAGATGGTAGCACACATCTTTGATCCCAGCACTCCTGGATACAGACACAAGCAGATCTCTGATATATAGGCCAGCCTAGTCTACAATTTTGTTTTAGAACAGCACGAGCTACCCAGTGAGATGAAACCCCATCTCAAAATACCACTCCCAAAAAGAGTAGCCTTGAAAGGCTAGATGAAGTCTCAAGTCAAAATTCTTTGATGTCGAATTACACTGTCAGTTCTTTGAAGAAAGACTTGACAGCAGACCCTCACTAATGAAGTTCTTCAGAAGGTGCTTCCTTCCTAGCTCTCCCTTGACCACTCCTATCTTTATACACAAACTTTCTCAAGACAAGCCAAACCACCTAGAACTCGTCACCTACACTAGAGTCCAGTCTCCAGAGACTTCATTATGTATTTGGAAAAACTCCAAAATCTGAGGGGAGGGGGGATTCCCAAACACTAAAGGAGAGTTCACACAATTGACACTTAACCTGTTCTATAACCAGGTGACTCTTAGGAATCTACACCGTTTTCTAAGCATGGTGGAACACATCACTAATCACAGCACTTGGGAGGCAGAGGCAGGCAGACCTCTGTAAGCTGGAGACCAGCCTGGTCTACACAGTGAGCTCTAGGCCAGGCAGAGATGTACAATGAGACCCTATCTCAAACAAAACAAAAACCAACAACCACAAAAACCAGAGAAAATTAAATGCCATCAATAGTCATGCCTGTACCATACAGCTCTTCTGAACCAGACTCTGAGTAAGAAATCTCCACCGGAAGCTCCCTTCATTGCCTCAGTAGAAATTAGCTCATTAGCACTGGGTGCTCTAAGTTTCCGGCTGTTAACTCTAGACTGAAAAGTCTAGCACACATGCTCCTTAACTGAGGACCTACCCTTAGGTCGTTTTCCTAATACCATCTCCTGGTTCCACAGTAGTACCAGAAGAATGAATTAAATGAAGACCTTATTAAATCTGTTAACCAAATTGTTAACACATCAAGGACCCAAGAGACTGACAACAGATAGTAGCACATATTAATGAAGCCACATTAGACATGGAGGCCTTGGAGTACAATGCTTTGAGAATGAGAAATGAGTAGTGGGAGAAGCTTGGCAAAGTAAACAGAAGCACAGACCCTGGTCAAGAACCACAGCCTCTCCAACATTACAATCTTACTTTCTCCCTGCTTAGAGGATAGAGAATATGTATTTCCTTACTGGTACTAGAAATTTCTTGACTTCTTCCATAGCATGGGCCATAAGAGCATAAGCTTCACATGGGGGTCCAAAGACTTCAATGAAGACATGCAGATCCATATTTAAATGGGCATATTTGGGGTCTCCACCCTTGCGCAACTCTTCCTCCTATGGGAACAAGCAAAGAAATATCAACTCATATACAGACTAAACAAATACAGTATCTTCACATGTAAGTCAAAGAGAATAGCTTAAAAAACAAAACAAAACCCTTAAGCAAGTCCTAGAACTGATACTACCTGTTAAAACTGTAACTGATGTAGTGATTTAAATATGCTTGGCCAATGGGTACTATTAAGAGGTGTGGCCTTTTTGGGATAGGTATGACTCCCCCCCATTTTTTTTTTTTTTTGGTTCTTTTTTTTGGAGCTGGGGACCGAACCCAGGGCCTTGCGCTTCCTAGGCAAGCGCTCTACTACTGAGCTAAATCCCCAACCCGCCCCCATTTTTATTAAATTGGGTATTTCTTATTCACATTTCAAATGTTATTCACTTTCCTGGTTTCCTGTCCATCATCCCCCTAATCCCTCCCACTCCCCTTCGATAAGGGTGTTCCCCTCCCCATCCATTCCCCCTTACTGCACCACCCCCACACACAATCCCCTACACTGGGGGGGTCTAACCTTGGCAGAACCAAGGGCTTCCCCTTCCACTGGTGCCCCAACAAGGTTATTCACTGCTACCTATGCAGTTGGAGCCCAGGGTCAGTCCTAGGGATAACCTTCTAAGAGGAAGTATGTCACTGTGTAGGTGGGCTTTGAGGGTTTCTAGTGCTCAAGCTCCTCCCAGTGTAGAACAGAGTCTCCTAAGATGTAGAACTCTCAGCTCCATCTCCAGCACCACGTCTGCCTACACACGGCCATGCTTCCCAAGATGATAATGGACTGCACCTCTGAAACTGTAAGCCAGCCCCAATTAAATGTTTTCTTTTATGAGTTGCCTTAGTCATGGTGTCTCTTCACAGGAATAAAATCCTAACTAAGCTACTTGGTTGCCTGTTTCCTTAAACCACTGAAGTGTTCCCTGCAGTAAATTAAAACTTAATTTTAGAATCCACTCAGGTTAACAGTTGTTTGCTCAGTATTTAGTGTATGAATGCACGTATGCACTCATGGCCAAGCACTAGTCTTTAAATTCATTAGTACTCTTTATCACCACTGGCCTTGCTAAAGTGTTTACTGTCCAGGAGTTCCAAGGAAGGGACAAAGTCAGGACAGACAAGAAAATCTTTTAGAAATCTCATTAACAAAAATAACACACTTCAGACTCGTTCTATGTATCCAGTGTGAAAGGTAAAGGACAAAAGAAAAAGATGAGGAAAATAAGACCTATCAATTAAACTACCTAAAAGTTAGGCCCTCAAAAATATTTTTCTAGGGGTTGGGGATTTAGCTCAGTGGTAAGGCACTAGCCTAGCAAGCGCAAGGCCCTGGGTTCAGTCCCCAGCTCAAAAAAAAAAAAAGGAAAAAATATTTTTCTAGATTTATCAGTTAAGTCTTATCTAAGGGTAAACTATTACATGTGCTAAAAGTTTCTTGTCAATTGATTGCACACTGGGTAGAGTGCTGTGGAATGGAAAATAAAAAATAAAAACCCTTAAATAGGTTTTCTTTGTCAGGATAAGTCATGTTTAACTTTGGAATCTATCATTTTAGTAGGTCTTACATTCCTGTTGGCTAGATTTCAAATGATCTAACCCCAAACTCACCAGCATTGAACACGTATTCCCTGTCACTGGGAAAAAAGGTGCACTACTCACATTTTAATGTCTTCCATTGGGGCTGGAGAGATGGCTCAGTGGTTAGGAGCACTGACTGCTCTTCCAGAGGTCCTGAGTTCAATTCCCAGCAACCACATGGTGGCTCACAACCATTTGTAATGGAACCCGATGCCCTCTTCTGGTGTGTGTCTGAGGACAGCTACAGTGTACTCATATATAATAAATAAATAAACCTTAATGTCTTCCATATGGTTAAGTTTACTAAGTTCTCATTTCAAATTTCAAGAGGCAGTCTTACCAACGCCAACAATGCTACTTAATTATACCATAATATCATAATGCAGTCAAAAGAAAAAAACAAAAAAACAAAACAGAAACAAAAATGCTGGAGAGACAGATAGCTTAATGGTAAATAGCACTGAGTTCAATTCCCAGAACCCTCATGATGGCTTCTGTCTATAACTGTAGCCCTGTGGGATCTGATGCTCTCTTCTGGTGTGTAGATGTAAATGCACACAAAACAACCATATACATAAAATAAACACATTAAAAGGGGGAAGGGAACCATTAGGACATATCCTAGGCTCTTTCCAACAGTGCCAGTGAGTACTAACATGCAATGAAAGCTTGCATCAGTCATTGTATGCTGTGGGGGTGGGGCACAGTGGTGCATGTCTTTAACCCTAGCACATGGGAGGCAGAGGCAGGCAGATCTTTGATACCAGCCTGGTCTTTACAGCAAGTTCCAGGCCAGCCTGGATACACAGTGGGACACTGTATCTCAACAGCTCCCAAATAAACCTCCCAATGTTTGCTTGCATAGCATCCGTATCAGGCACTGGACAACTAGAAGGCATTCATTTGAACGTACCTTGGCTTTGTCTCTCATCGAACCCTTCCCCAAGACAGAGATCTTTGCACCAGTCTCTTCCTGGAGTCTTTTGATTGTATTTCCTTGTGGTCCAAGAATCTTCCCCACAAAATTGAACTGTCAGAAAATTAAAAAATAGAATTCTAATACACATGCCTCTATAAAAATGTAAATATATGTAACATGCCATTTGATCTTCAACAACCCTATAAAGAATCTTTTTATGTATGAGATCCCAATTTTACTCAAGATATAGTATACCTAGTATTTAATAATTAGTGATTAGCTTTAATTATATAACTAGAAGTGATAGTTCCTATCCCTGAGTTTAGATTTCCTGATAAAGTCTTGTACTCTTTCCACAACTTACTGCAACTATTAATACTGTTACATAAACATATAACATGCATAAACTCTTTTTATTAGTGATCATACTCAGGCTTCCTACTTCTGATTCAGCAGAACAAATATACCTACCTCATGGTAGCATGTATGGTAAACTAAAATCTAGCTACTTTCCTTTAAAAAGAAAGAAGATAAACATTTTTAAAAAATTTACATTTATGGGGTTGGGGATTTAGCTCAGTGGTAGAGCGCTTGCCTAGCAAGCGCAAGGCCCTGGGTTCTGTCCCCAGCTCCGGAAAAAAAAAAAAAAGAAAAAGAAAAAAAAAATTTACATTTATTTACAAGAGGGTGTGGAGTGCACCAGAATGGAGCACCAATCAGGTAAGCCACACAGGTGGTCAGGATGTTGGTTCTTTCCTACCATATGGGTTCTGGAAATCAAATTTAGGTCTTCAGGTGTGGTGACAAGAACTTTTACCCATTGAGCCATTTTTTTTTTTTTTTTTTTGGTGGTTCTTTTTTTCGGAGTTGGGGACCGAACCCAGGGCCTTGCGCTTCCTAGGCAAGCGCTCTACCACTGAGCTAAATCCCCAACCCCGAGCCATTTTTCAAAACCAAAAGAATCTACTTTTTTACTTGGGTTTTTTGGGTTTTTTTTTGGTTTGGTTTTTGAAGGCAGAGTTTCTCTGTGTACCAGAGGCTGTCCTGGAACTCATTCTGTAGACCAGATTGGCCTTGAACAGAGTTCTGCCTGCCTTGTGCCACCATTGTCTGGCAGCAGCCGCTTCTTTAAAAAAGCTAGTTCTTGGGGGCTGGAGAGATGGCTCAGCGGTTAAGAGCACCCAACTGCTCTTTCAGAGGTCATGAGTTCAATTCCCAGCAACCACATGATGGCTCACAACCATCTGTAAAGAGATCCGATGCCCTCTTCTGGTGTATCTGAAGACAGCTACAGTGTACTTATATATAATAAATAAATAAATCTTTAAAAAAAGCTAGTTCTTAGGAGACTGGAGATGGCTCAGGGGTTAAGAACACTTGCTGCTCTACAAGAAGAACCAGGTTAGGCTCTTGGCAACTACATGGTAGTTTATAACCATCTGTGCTTCCAATTCCAATGCATCCCATACCCTCTTCTGCCTTCCTCAGAAACTAATCACACATGTTACATGGACATACATGCAAACTATTCATATGCATTAAATAAAAATAAAATTAACTTCATTTGATTTGAGGATATGTTATATTTTATTTGATTTAAATTCTGAGTCACAGGCAGAAAAATGGCTCATGGCTATTATCTGTTGCTTTTTCAAAAGATTTGGATTCTGTTCCCAGCACCCACAGAGCAACTCACAACCACCTGTAACCCTAGTTCCAGGGACATCTAATATACTCTTCTGGCTTCCTTTAGCACAAGGCATGTACATGGTGCACATACAATACACATGCAGGCACTTATACATAAGATAAATTCTAGCTCAATCTTTTGATAAAGGGATCCAGATTTTTACTTGAGGCCTAGAGCCTGAACAAAACATAAGAAAAAAATTATTCTTGATTACTAAAGTATCTATTCCCTTCACTATAATTACGTTATAAGTTATGGACTTTGCTATTTGAACTCCCAGAAACAGGTACCTCAAGCACCAGGAAGCTTTACAGGTGGATGCATGGCCATCCCATCCCATCACAGCCAACAGCATATCAGCCTACAACATCAACTCAGAAGTGAGCCCCCTTCCCATTACCTTTGGATACTGCTTGACAGGGATCAGTACCCGCTCTTTCAGCTTCATGTTCTTATGAGAAAATAAGTCCAAATAATTCTCCTCGTCATCTTTTTTTGACTCTCCCTTCTGAATCTTCTCAATTTCTGAATAAGAGAAACAGAACTTAATTTCTGTACTTATAAAGTCATCTGGCAAGACTGCTTAAAGCATTATTGTGAAGTGCTGTGGAAAAACCAAACAGTTCAGACAAAATGTGCTAATTTTAGATAGACTGGATGAGGCTCCCAAAGCTGTAGGAAGTTCACTATGGGACCTGAATCCTGTTTCCCACTCTCACCAGAAGTGTCTACACCACTCGTTTACATGTTTCTTGCCTTACGAGAACATGTACTGGCCAAGCATTGGTGGTGCACACCTTTGTTCCCAGAACTTAGGAAGCAAAGGCAGGCAAATCTCCCGGCCAACCTGGTTTACAGAGCAGGTTTTAGGACATCCAGGGCTACAGAGAAACCCTGTCGACAGGAGAAAAAACAAAACAAAATTTAAAAAAAAGTATATATGTATGCATTTATATAAATTAATGCAGTAAAGTAGGAAAAATTTTTAAAAATTAGGATAAATCAAAATCTTTAACAAGAAAAAAAAATACAAAGAGGACTAAGAGATGCCTCAGACATTAGGAAGCCACACTGCTCTTCCAGAAATCTTGAGATCAGTTCAGTACTCATGGCAGAGTGACTTTCAACCTTCACTATGGCTGCTCCAGGATCCAAAACAGTCTTCTGGACTCTATGGGCATGGGCAAGCACAAAAATTGAAACTAAAATAAAACAAAAAAAAATTTATTTATAAAGGCTGAGCTGGGTACAGTAGCTATTTCCAACTAATTGATCACAACTAATTCAACTGTCTCTCCATTCCCATTGTTTCACCAGGCCAGATGAAAGATGTTTCTCAATAAAAAACGAGAATTACTGTTTAAGTATGATAACAGACATACATTACCATTTCACTATGGCAAGTGGTTTAATCTAGTCCTTAAGAGTATGAAAGAGTTCTTGCTCTATCACACATTAGTTGTGATCAACTTAGAAAATTATTTAACTTCTGCATATTTGTTTTCACAAATGTTAGCAAAATTAACCTATAAAGAATGAGGTGTCTGACTGTGGTCCCAGCACTCAGGAACCAATCAGGAGGATCACAAAGTTTGAGGATAGCCTGAGATAAATGGGACCTTTTCTAAAATAAATAACAAAACCAAAACCCAACCACCTAAAAAGACAAAGTAACATATATTCAAGATCAAAGTTTATTTCTTGGTATGTGGGTAATACATAATACATAATTACTATCTATACCAAAACAAGAAAATACAACACGGTAATTACAAAAAATAACAGAGAAGGCTGGAGTGATTGATAGCTCTGTGGTTAAGAGCACTTGCCACTCTTGTAGAGGACCCACAAGATTCTTTCTCAGCACCCACATGGCAGTTCACAACAATCTATTACTCCAGTTTAAGGAGAATCTAATGCCCTCTTCTGCCCTCTCCAGCTAAATAAACACAAGCAGACAAACACACATTCATATATTTAAAGGAAAACTCTCTTCTGAAGTCTGACACAATAATGCTATATACAGCATATACAATAACAAGCCCAGAGATAAGGCTCCCCCCTTAAAACCATCATAACCACCAAGGCCACAGACACAATCATCAGAACCAATATACTCTGAATTTGCAGTTTCAAAGGTGGATGGAACTCTTGATCATCCTGCTTACATCTCTCTTAAGTACAGGGCTCGTCTGTATTTAACTTCTGAGATGTAGTTAAGGCCCTTAAGTTTTTAACTGGATTGCAAAACTGATGGTAGGAAGGTTTGTTTACATAAATGTAGGGCCTCCCTATGTCAAAGAATTACTCTTTAGTACAACTGGGGAGATGTCTCAGTCATCTGCATTTGCTGCACAAAGATGACAATATGAATTCAATCCCAGCAGCAGCAGCAGCAGCAGCAGCAGCACTATGATAAGTGAGGTAGCACATGCTACCTATAATCCAGACTCTGCAGTTGTAGAGGCAGGGGGGATCCTTGGGCTTGCTGACCAGCAGTCTAAATCAGTGAGCTCCAGGTTGAGAGAAAGACTCTCTCTTGAACTCTTCCCCCCCCCCCCCCCCCCCCCGGAGCTGGGGAGCAAGCGCTCTACCACTGAGCTAAATCCCCAACCTCTTAAGACTCTCTCTTAAGAAATAAGGTACTGCCAGTTGTGGTGCTGAAGGAGGCAGAGGCAGGAGGATCACGAGTTGGAGGCCAGCCTGGGAAACACATTTGGGCTGGAGAGATGGCTCAATGGCTAAAGCACCGACTACTCTTCCAGAGGTCCTGAGTTCGATTGTAAGCAACCACATGGTGGCTCACAACCATCTGTAATGAGATCTGATGCCCTCTCCTGGTGTGTCTGAGGACAACAACAGTGTACTCATATAATAAATAAAGCTTAAAAAAAAAAGGTAACAAAATAAAATAAACAGAGTAGAGAAGAATTAAGAAAAACAACAGACACTGACCTTTACATACATGCAAAGGAGTCAGAACAGTTAAGAAAGCAAAAGTAGAAATAGAAACATGACAAGGGTCATCTTCAGGCAAGATGACAAGGGTCATCTTCAATATTTAGAAGTAGAACCGAACATTTATTCAATACCATAGCAAATATTACCTAATTTCCCCTTAAAAACAACTCACTATAGTTGCTAACTGGGAATTTAAAAATTGCAGAGGTTAATTACTTCTAGGTCACAAGCTGCTAAAGTACCAGAAAACAGACTAAACTAAGCTCGGGGCTGGAGACATGGCTCAATGGTTAAGAGCATTCACTGCTCTTGTATAGTACACTGGTTCAGTTCCCAGGACCCACTTGGCAGCTCACAGCCATCCTTAACTCCAGTTCCAGGGGACTCAGATGCTTCCTTTTGGCTTCCGTGAGCACCCAAATATACAATGTACATGTATACATGTAGACATTGTCATATACATAAAAAACAAATTAATAGTAACAAAACACTAGATATTTTCTAACTTCAAGTCTCACATCTGTCATATGGTCTCTTAGTGGAGGACAGAGGACACTTAAGCAATGAAATGCTAACTATTATGAAGTTTTACAAACTACAATTTATGCCTGGTGTGGGGGGCACAAACTCTTAATTCCTGTACTTGGGAAGCAAAGGCAAGCAGTCTATATTGTGAATTGTATACCAGCTAAGCATACAGTTTTTGTTCCCTTTAAAAGAAAATAATTTGAAAAGAAAGCTTCCCATGGATAGCCCTAACCAAATATGGTAACACGTGCACTCAAAAGGACTTCTGTGAGTTCAAAGCCAGCCTGAGCTACATCAAGAACTTGTTGAGAGAGAGAGAGAGAGAGAGAGAGAGAGAGAGAGAAAGAGAGAGAACTAACCGATCAACAACTAAAGACATTGTCTTACCCTCAGGCAAAAGCACTTTCTAAACAACATTTCTAAGACTGACTCCCTCAAATGATGTTTGCCCGGGCCTCTGAAGACCTTGGATGTCCCAAGAGCCAAAGCAAGAAAAGCTAAGGTATAAACAACTCAGAGATGTGACCCATCTGTTTGTCAGCATGGCAATTATAATCTCTCTTATTTATCTGGCATCTTTGATTTAGCAGTCTTGGATTATTAATTTTAACCAACACTATCCCCATTTAGTGGGCAAAGAAACCAGAATTCAGAAATGTTACAGAATTTGCCACCAAACTAACAGATCAATCGCACCAACTCATTGCTTTTAACATAGTGGAATTAAAAGCTTATGGCTTTTTTTTAACCTTTACTAATTTTCCTCCTTTCTGTCTCCCTGTAAACTACCAAAAATGAGAACCATTTATTGAATCTCAGAGCAAAGAATAGGGTTGTTGTTTGTTTAAGGGGGGGGGGGTCTCCCCTGGGTTCGGTCCCCAGCTCCGGAAAAAAAAGAAAAGAAAAAGAAGAAAAAAAAAAAAGGGGGCTGGGGATTTAGCTCAGTGGTAGAGCGCTTACCTAGGAAGCGCAAGGCCCTGGGTTCGGTCCCCAGCTCCGAAAAAAAAAAAAAAAAAAAGAACCAAAAAAAAAAAATAAATAAAAAAATAAAATAAAGCTCAACAGAGCTGTGGCAATGCCTGTCTTTGGTGGATCTGAATTCCAGGCCAGCCTAGTCTACAGAGCCAGTTTCAGGCCAACCTGATCTACAGAGCCAGCTTCAGGCCAGCCAGGCTACACAGAGAAATCTTGTCTTGAAAAACAAACAAACGAGCTAGAGAGACTGCTCAGCAGTTAAGAGCACTAGCTATTCTTCCAGAGGTCTTGAGTTCAATTCCCAGCAACCACATGGTGGCTCACAACCATCTGTAATGAGATCTTGATGCCCTCTTCTGGTGTGTCTGAAGACGGTGATAGTATAGTATACCCACATACATGAAATAAATAAATCTTTTAAAAAAAAAAAAAGAAAGAAAGAAAAGAAAAACAAAACTGGGGGCTGGGGATTTAGCTCAGTGGTAGAGCGCTTACCTAGGAAGCGCAAGGCCCTGGGTTTGGTCCCCAGCTCTGAAAAAAAGAACCAAAAAAAAAAAAAAAAAAAAAAAAAAAAAGAAAGAAAAAAAAAAGAAAGAAAGAAAAACAAAACTGAAAAAAAAAGGGAGAGAGAGCTGAGATTAGGGTTTAAAGGTAGAACTCTTCTTTTTTTTTTTTTTTTTTGGTTCTTTTTTTCGGAGCTGGGGGACCTGGGGGACCGAGCCCAGGGCCTTGCGCTTCCTAGGTAAGCGCTCTACCACTGAGCTAAATCCCCAGCCCCGGTAGAACTCTTCTTTAGCATTCATACAAAGGCACTGGGTTTAATCCTCAGTATCACCAAAACAAATTTTTTGTGTATATATGTAAAAATAACTGCAATGATTAAGAGACTACTATATACATTACTTAAATTTCTTAATATTTAAGAGCTAATTATAAAACAAAACAGTTAAGATTTTTTTCTTTTTGCTCAAGACAAGCTTAGCAAATCTGTTCCAAAGAATGAAATATGTCATCCTCTAGACCCCAGGTACACTTGGCTCATACTTTTAACCATAGCATCTCTTCTGCTGTTATTAATTTCTGGAATTCTACAATCAACAAAATAACTGCAATCCTTGAAGAGAAACGTCCTCATTCATTTGAAAAGGAAGCTTCCCATGGATAAGGCTAAACCAAATAAGGTAGGTGGCACATGCCTGTGATCATAGCACTTCAGAGGCCTCCTGTGAGAGAAACTTCCCTCATCGTGTATTATTTCCAGCCTCTACACCTTTTCTGTTAGTGTCATCTTTTGAAAAGCTAAGACAATGATCTTTGAGTAAAAGAACCCCACCCCAGGATTTTTACTTACCAAACTGTTTCAAGTACGAACACCTAGCAGCATATTATGTTCTTGACCTTTTCTTTGGGGAGGGGGTGAGGTCATGGACCCCCATCAAGAATTTGGGAAAAAGCTACAGGCTACCCCCTACCCCAAATATACAAAGTCACAACATGTTACAATATTGGCTAAGAACAGAGAAAATGGCCTTTAATCCCAGCACTCAGGAGGCAGAGTCAGACTGAGCTCTTGGGTTTGAGGGCAGTTTGGTCTACATGTTCTAGGACAGCCAGGGTTACACAGAGAAAACCTGTCATCAAAAACAAAAAAGAGGGGGTTGGGGATTTAGCTCAGTGGTAGAGCGCTTGCCTAGGAAGTGCAAGGCCCTGGGTTCAGTTCCCAGCTCCGAAAAAAAGAACCAAAAAAAAAAAAAAAAAAAAAAAAAAAAGAGGGCTGGAGAGATGGCTCAGCAGTTAAGAGCACTGACTGCTCTTCCAGAAATCCTGAGTTCAATTCCCAGCAACCACATGGTGGCTCACCACCATCTGTAATGAGACCTGATGCCCTCTTCTGGTGTGTCTGAAGAGAGTAGAGAGCTACAGTATACTCACATACATAAAATAAATAAATCTTAAAAACAAAACAAAACAACAAAAAACAAAACAAAACAAAAAACCACAACAACGAAGAAAATGTGGGTACTGGCTCTCCCAAAGCTGGAGTTTGGAATCCTTGCATAGAGGTTCAATTCTCATAGATAAAACCCTCCTATTATGGCCTATTTATCATGGCTTCCCAAATCCTTTCTTTAGGGAATGACTTTAAAAGGGAATTTTGTTTTTAAATTAATATAAAGAAAAATCTTTGTTTATGCATATTCTTTTTTTTTCAAAATGTTTTACCTTATGTGTATGGGTGTTTTGCAAGAGTGCACATATATGCACAGCCTGTTGACAGTGTCCGTCAGTAGAGAGTATCAGATTCCCTGAGACTGGATTACAAACAGCTATGAGCCACCATATGAATGCTTACACCATATGAGTCCTTTGGAAGAGTGCTTAATTGCCCAGATACCTCTCCAGCCACATTCTGCCTGTCTGTGTGTATATATACCTAATGCATGCCTGGTATTCAGAGAGACCAGAAGAAGGTATTAATCAGATCCTCTAGAACTACAGTTACAGGCAGTTAAGAGCTGAAATGTGGAATGCTGTGAACTAAACCGAAGCCCCATGTAAAAAGAGTAAGTGCTCTTAAATGCTGACCCATCTTTCATCCCCATGCTAACCTCGTTATAGGCTTAGTCATCACTTTCTTCCCTAATCACCAGTTACCTTCAATCTGTTGTCCATCCTCACTGTTTTGTTTTTTTCAAGAATGCGAGGGTCAATCAAGAGACTGAGAGCATTAAATCCACCATTTGAAGGCCAGCCCAAGCTAAATAGCACTATCACAGAGCATGGTAGCACACATGCCTTTTTTTCTTTTTTTTTTTTTTTAATTCTTTTTTTTCGGAGCTGGGGACCGAACCCAGGGCCTTGTGCTTGCTAGGCAAGTGCTCTACCACTGAGCTAAATCCCCAACCCCACACACATGCCTTTAATCCCAGTACTCAGAGGCAGAGATAAGAGTATCTCTGTGACCATGAGACCAAACTGGTTTACAGTTAGTTCTAGGCTAGCTAGGGCTCCACTGTGAGACACAGCCATGCTGGGCAAGCAGTTTACCACTGAACTATACACAGTTCCATTTTTCCATTTTCATTTTGAGACAAGGTCTCACTAAATTCCCAAGCTGGCCCTGTACTCTGCAGCTCTAGCACACCTTGAACTTGAAATTTGTTTGCCTTGGCCTCCTGAGCACCTGGGATTACAGGCCTGTACTAACAAGTCCAATTTTGTTGCTGAGCTTTAAAGAATTTGAATGTTCTGCTTTCAAATGAAATGTCAAACAGTTATCCAGTCATTGTGCCAACTACCAGCAATGTATGGAAACTCCTCCTAATGCATGGTCTCAGCCGTACTTCTTGGTCTTCAGTGTCTTCCTATCTGCTACTTTATATTCAACTTACCAAGACAAAAATCTCCCCTGAAATCCTTCCCTATGCTGAAGACAGCGTAGGCTCTTGTACATGTCAAACAAGCCTTCTAGAACAGAACTACATTCCAGGCCTTCAAAACAAAAAGCTAAATCTAGTTGGAGTCAGTTTACAAAATGCAAAAAACAGGCTAATGAAAAAGTCTTCTCTATAGCTTTAGTCTCCCTCCTCTCTGAGGATATGGCACACAAATCTGATTTGCATAAAGATCTTCTGATGACTTTTATTCTACTCAAAATGTTCACTATTTGAGTCATTTTCAATGTCTACTTTCCTATCTGTAAAGAACACTTAACAGACTAGCATTTTTATATAAATTTCCTGTCTCAAAAAGTCTAGCATGGCTATATCACTATATATATACAGTGATATATCTGTACTATATCACTGCAGCTGAACACCAATCTGGCCTACAGCAATGAATCTACGTTCAAACTCTACATTCCTTCTCAAAAATAAAATACGGGCTGGAGAGATGGCTCAGTGGTTAAGAACACCCAACTGTTCTTCCAGAGGTCATGAGTTCAATTCCCAGCAACCACATGGTGGCTCACAACCATCTGTAAAGAGATCCGATGCCCTCTTCTGGTGTATCTGAAGACAGCTACAGTGTACTTATATATAATAAAATAAATCTTTTAAAAAAAAAAAATAAAATAAAATAAAATACATACAGATAGCCCACACTCCTTAGAATTCTATATTTTCCCATCAAGGTAAGGCTTAACAGAGTGCAAAGCCACTCTGAGACGCACCTTCTAGGACAGAAAAAACAGTGGTGAGAAAGCAGACAGATCCCGTTACATGGTGGATCTACAGTCTAACCACGGAGATACTCAACAGATACGTAATTACAGCTGGACATGGTGGCTAATCCCCAACAAGACACAAAGGCAGGCACTTTGTGAGTTTAATGAGTTTCAGGACAGCCAGCACTACGTAGAGAGACCTTGCACATGCACACACAGTACATAGCACACCAGAAAATAATAAATACAAAATAAAACTGGGCAGTGTGGTGGTAACAGAAACCATGGTCTGCGTCTCATGCACTTTGTAGGGAATGGACAAGGATGCATAGAAAAGGCTGTGTTGGGCACCGCTCTCAGTATCTGAATCTCAGCTTCTTCATCCTCAGTTCCCTTACTAGCACTCCAGACTTCCCCATCCCCATACCTTTCTTATTCCAACCAAATGGGTTGTCTTTTTAAAATTCCATTTTTGGCAGGCAGTGTATAATGAGGGAGCAAGGAAGAACCTTTTAGCTATTGGAGGGAAAAAGGAGTTAAGTGTGTGAACCAAATGTAGATTGACTGTAAGTCCTGTTGATGTTGCTAATTTTGTTGTTTAGTCAACTATCATGTTTGCCTTTTATCTCCTCATCTGTACTGGTAATAGGATTGTCTTCTCAGCCATCCAGAGGCAGGTAGCTCTAAGTTTGAGGACAGCCTAGTCTACATAGTTAGACCCTAGCTCAAAAACAAACAAAAAACCAAAACAATAAAAAACAACAAAAATAAAAACTGGGGCCTGGAAGATGGCTCAGCAGTTAAGAGCACTGGCTGTTCTTCCAAAGGACCTGGGTTCAATTCCCAGCACCCAGATGGTAGCTCACAGTGGTCTATTAACTCCACACCCAGGGGATCTGAAAACCTCACAGTCAGACATACAGGCAAAATACCCATGCACATAGAAATTAATAAAGAAAAATTTAAAAATATAAATAAGGCAAAAGCAAAAAAGACCCAACTTTAAAAATTAAAGTGTTTTCTCTTAGTAACCACACTGAAGTTAAACCTGTGACTGCAGAGCTAAAAGAAACATTTAAAAACAATATTTAAGGGGCTGGGGATTTAGCTCAGTGGTAGAGCGCTTACCTAGGAAGCGCAAGGCCCTGGGTTCGGTCCCCAGCTCCGAAAAAAAGAACCAAAAAAAAAAAAAAAAAAAAAAAAAAAACAATATTTAAAAAAAAAAAAAAAACCCTGTTGAAAAAAGAATGATCACCTGCACTTGAAGTCAGAAAGGCCAAACTATGCCCTGTGTATATAGGAATTTATAAGCAGAAGAAAACGATGGTGACATTTTGTTTGGTGAGTACAGGTCAGAGGTAACTGGCTGATTTTACACACAACCTAGATCTCACACTCACCACTGCACAGATGACACTGCAGAGTTAGTTTCTCAGGACCAAGTAACTAGTTAACAGTCAGTTTCCAAAGTTAACATCTTCGACCTGATATAACTCTTTAGCAATTAACCTGACAGGTTATAAAGATTTGAGGAAATAAAAATAAGACTACCAAGTCAACCTTTCATAGTGATATTCTTCAGTCGGCAGGCACTTATCAAAGTCAATCAAACACAGGTGTTTGCTATTTGCAAGCCGGTATAAAAAAATATAAAAGATAATGGCCTGAAAATGTAGATAAGTTAGTAGAGTACTAAGCCTGATCCTAGGCACTGCACAAACTGAATGTGGTGGGGCACACCTCCCAAACCCTGGAGGAAAAGGACCACAAGTTCCGGGTCACAAAGGGCTATATATAAATGTAGATATATGTAAATACCCAGCCTCAGCTACTTGAGACCTGCCTCATTTAAAAAAAAAAGGGGGGGGGGTTAAAAATCCTTACAGTAACTAAGTTGTCAGAACAAAAGAACAAAAACATAAGAACCTGCGTGTTACAGAATGAAGGTCCTGAGCTGAAATGCAAACAATTGATGTTTCTATTTACTGACCACAAGTTTGGTTTACTGTGCTTCAAAGGTCCTCACTTATTTTTCCATTTGACTGGAAAGAAAAGCAGGTCTTTAAAGTCATTGTCCATCCACGACCTTTTTGCATTGTACAAACGGTAAAGCCCCTTCAACAACGCTGGGAGACAGAGAACAGATGAAGGAAAATGGTATTTTCCTTTTATTTCTTTTCGGATTTGTATTTTGAGTGCCTCTGTAGGACAAAAGAGAACATCAGTCCCCCAGTGCTGAAGTTACAGGTGTCTGAGAGCCACCTGATGTGGGCGCTGGGAACTGAACCCCTGTGGAAGAGCAGAAAGTGCTATTAACCGCTGATCCACCTCTCCATTAGATAATGGTATTTTCACAATGACCTGTCCACAGTACCATTCTGGCCAGAGTCTGTCAATCTCTCAGACGGTCTTTGATGAAATAACTTTATTCCTCGTGGATAGGGTCGAATATATATTTTGGAGTGGGTTGGGGTCTAAAAGCAGACGCTTTCTATTGGCTTGGACTGAGAGGTTAGACTCTCCATGGGGTGTCTTGGTCAAGTGTTACCAAGGTCCAGGACAGTTACCAGGTCAAGAGTGGGTTTCTGAATCCGCTCAACCTCTCCAGTTTTTGTCTGGTAACAAGGTTCCATCTGCCCCACAAAACTCCAACTATTCAATCAGTGAGACAGACTGTGATATCTAAAATTTAGATATCATAAAAAAATACTTACTAAAAACCATGTCTAACTACAAGTGAGGGTCCAATAGGCGGTTTGAATAAGAAAAATGTCTAAGTCGCTCAAGTCAAGAGAAGAGGGCTCACTAGTCTACAAGCAGAGAACAAAGGCTACCATTCTTAAACTATCTCTACTCAAGCAAGAACTAAAACAAAAAGACTAATTTCTCGTTCATCTCCCGCAAAAGAACCTGCCGTCCCTTACCTCCATCATTTCCCCATTTGCATAACTTCAAAAACACATTTTAAAATAAAGGAGAGAAAACCATCCGGGTCTGTAGCAATTCTTATTCGACAGGCCGAAACGGAAAACTTTGCTTGAGAAAACCTCAAGCTCCGGGATTCTCTGGTCGCCCCGACCTCTGATGAACTTAAACCCGAGTTCCCGCTAAATCCCGCAGCACCGCTCCGTAGAGGCGCCGCGCGGGACCGGCATTCCGGCAGTTTTTACCTTTACAACCCAGGTCAAGGCACTCTCCACCACCCGCGACCCCGCCTCCCCAAATTGTTTTCTCTTTGGGAAAGCTGGGAGAAGTAGGTTCATTTCTGGTAAGAGCTGGTCCTTGGCGCGCGGGGCAACTACTACCGGAGGAGAAGGGGGCGGGAGCACGGTACTATCCATCAACCTCTCCGCGCTCGGAGATCGCGAGTCCTCTTCGGGCCTCGACCGCGGTTCCGAAACCTCCCCTTATACCCTGATCCGGGGTGGGACTGAGGGTGCAGAATCTCTAAGGCTAGGTCGAGATGAGCACTCTCGATGCCTGGGCTCCGAGGGGGCGGGAGCAAGAACAAAGCGGCGGCCACCCACCGCCGGTACCGGGAGACCCCAAAGTACGCCAAGACCCGCTTACCTACGGACAGCAGCTGCATGGCGTGAGTGAAGGACGGGTCGAGCGAGTCCTTCTCAGCCATGAGTTCAGGCAGGTACTTATTCTCCGGCTCCATCTTGGCCGCGGCTGTGGCTGACGGGGGCAGTAGCGGGGTCGGCGCGGAACCCACCACAGTCGCGTCGGGACCCGGATTAGAGGGAGGCAGCAGCGGCGGCGGCTGCGTAGCGGGCGAGGCCCGAGCGCCTCCTCTGGGCCCACCTCCGCCTCCCCGGGACCGGTGAGGAAGCGGCGACGGCCGAGACGGGGTCAGACGCACCGAGGGGTGGGCACCTGACGGGTCCTTGGAGCAGCTGCGGCCCGAGGACCGGGTGAGGCGCGCGGCAGGGTCGTCCCGGCGCTGCATCAGGAATGATGTGTGGCGAGCGAGCGAGGAAGCGACGCGACGGCGCTGAGGCCCGAGCGGCGGTTGGCGGGGGTGGAAGAACGGGAGCGACAGCGACCGAAGCCGACCCGAGCGACCCAGCGAGAGAGCACCGGAAATGAGGCGGCGCGCGTGCGCAGGCGCCTACCGGCACCGCCCTTGAGTTTCTCCGCGGAGAACAAAGTCCCCAGTTGGGCCACGACGCCTGCGCCGACTGAAGACGTAGCCTCCCCACTCAGGCTCCGAGTTTATTGCGCCTGCGCAGACGCCGGCCGCCTTCGTTCGTTTCTTTTCCTTTTCCACGTGACCCGGCGCTAGCGGTACACGTGTCTCCCCTCCCCCTCCCTCGGGCGGAGTGCGCGGAGGGGGCGGGCGCCGTGGAATGTCTTTGTCTGCGCTCGGGCCCGCGGAGTGTGCGGCAGGAGACCTGTTATTCGTGGGCCACGCCTCCTTCAACGGCCGAGCCTGGGGAGGTCCCGGGGGAACGGTGCTGCTGTGTGGTTCGGGGGCCGCCTCTCCAGCAAGGAAATGAAAGGAACGCTTCTGGAGAGAGGGGAACGCGAGGATTAGAGCAAAGCGAGGCCGAAAGAGAGGGAAAGACTGCGCGAACGGGATGGGAAGATGGGGATGCTGGGAGAGGCTGACCCCGGGTGGGTGTGAGAAAGGGAAGCCAGGAATGGGAAATAGAAGACTAAATGCTATGTATTGCAGAACTGAAACTCAGAAGGGGTCAGTCAGAGACGCAAACAACGGAAAAAAAGGGCTCCCTCCATTCCCAAGTAGAGCATCCAGGAAGTCAGACACCAAGATTTCTATTAGAGCAGGTTCAAATTTGGTGAGAGAATTATTAAAAGATACATTTGGGGCCAGAACAACTGGCAATACTGTTTGTCACCTGTTTGGTTGGAGTCCCCAGCTCCCCTACCCCCAGTAAATTCCAATTTTCTCTCTCTCTCCCTCCAACCCCGCCCACTTAGAAAGCCTCAGAACAGAAAAAGGCGCCAAAAAACCCAGTCCCGAATTCTTGACTGTCCTAATCCACCTCATCTGAAGTCACCAGCTACCCAAATCTCTCCCTCTCCCTTGATGACCCCAGCCCAGCCTGTGGTAGACACATCATTTTTATTGCCTACACTCTTATTGAAAACTTACCAGCCATAGTCTGCCCCTGATTTATTCCGGTACTCTGAGGCTGGTGGTCTCGCCTGGGAGCCCATTCCCAAATAAACATGCCTTTTTTATTTTTTTAATTCGTCTTGAATTGACTTAGTTCATTGGGGGAAAAACTATCATCAACCTGAGTTCTATCCCCTGGCCCAAAATAGGAGAGAACCAATTCTCCCAAGTTTTGACCTCTACATGCACATAGTGGCCTTCACGTCTACCCCTACTAAGGGAATGAGGTGGTTATCCTTCATAGTGTTCTGAGGAGGGAGAGCCACAGAATTACCTCAAGTTTGAGACAAGTCTGGCCTACATACACAGCTCCAGGCCACCTAGGATATCGAAGGGACACCCTGTCCCCCAAAAGCAAACTAAGAAGCTTCTCAGGTCGCTGGCATACACACAGTCCTAGCACGGGTTAGACTGAAGCATTCTGTTGCCACCTTCCGTTTATTCTGTAAAACAGTGAGTACGGGCCCAGTCTTAGACCATGTTGGCTGTCTAGTTCTCAGAGCTCCTACTACTGGTATGAATGCTAGTCTTTCACTACGGATCCTATTGCCCTCTCTCAAAAAGACAAACGCGTTTTCTTCCCTTAACATTTTCACCGTAGAGTCCTGGCTGTCCCAGGACTCACTCTGAAACCCCAGGGTAGCTTTCAACTCACAGCAATTCAGTCTTAATCTTCAGAATGCTGGAACAACAGGACACAAATCACCATGAGACAGACACTACTGCTCTAATACCTCACAGTCTCCAGGGTATTCCCTTCATCCTGGGGTGATGTATGCAGATGGAGCCCAAATCTCTCCCATGAACAGTCTGAGGCAGAGACGTCAAGATGGCTAAGCTGCTTAGACTGTTGTCAGGCCTGATGATCTGAGTCAATCTCCAAGACCACATGCTGGGAGGAGAAAACTGACTCTCAAAAGCTGTCCCCTGATCTATGCGTGTGTGCCATGGAACAATACACACATGTGCACAGACAAAAAATTAAGATCTAAGCAAAACTTTAAAAAATATCTATTAACAGGGCTGGAGAGATGGCTCAGTGGTTAAGGGCACCGACTGCTCTTCCAGAGGACCTGAGTTCAATTCCCAGCAACCACATGGTGGCTCACAACCATCTGTAATGGGATCTGATGCCCTCTTCTGGTGTGTCTGAAGACAGCTACAGTGTACTCATAGATAATAAATAAATAAATAGATCTTTAAAAAAAATCTATTAACATAGTTTTTAAGATGTCAAGTGACTTAAAAGGTTGGTGGGGTTTTTTTTTTTGGTTTTTGTTTTTGTTTTTGTTTGTTTTTTTTTGTTTGTTTGTTTCTTTTTAGTTTGGATTCGTTTAGCTCTTGTTCAGGGTTCTTACTATGTATGTAGCCCTGGCTAGCCTGGAACTTTATTTGGAGACCAGACCAGCCTATCCCCCTCTGCCCCTCTCTGTCTCTCTCTCTCTGCCCCTCTGCCCCTCTCCCTCTGCCTCTGCCCCTAGAGTGCTAGGATATGCCACCACAGCCACCTGAAAAAGATCTCTAAAATGTAAATTTATAAATTTTATCTCTGTTTTAGTCACCTAACTACTTGTCTCTAACATTTGTGTTTGAACCACTCATTAAAGCTACCCAGAGAAAGCATTGAAAAAAGGCCATCCCCAAATATTTCGCCTTGATATATTGATTACCAATAGGCCATCAGGTTAAAGTTTTCTGAATTTCCCTAACCTGCCCAAAGACAGAGCTTTCAATAAGAACTCAATTGTCATCAGTTCTTTCCCCGGGAAGTTCTAACAGGAACTTTTACCACAGGAGGGGAGACTTCCCCACACAAAGATTTTTCTTTTTTTTTTTTTTTTTTTTTTTTTTTTTTGGTTCTTTTTTTCGGAGCTGGGGACAGAACCCAGGGCCTTGCGCTTCCTAGGTAAGCGCTCTACCACTGAGCTAAATCCCCAGCCCCACAAAGATTTATTACAAATTATCACACCCTTTTTTTCTGAACAGGGCTTCATTTGTCCCAGACTGGCCACTATGTAGCCAAAGATGATCTTGACTTCTTTTTTTTTTAAAGATGGATCTATTTATTTTATGTATGTGAGTACATTGTCCCTGCCTTCAGACAGTGTCTGTGTAGCTGTGTGTCTGTCTGTCTGTCTGCCTGTGTGAGTCGACACGTGTGCTGGTACCAATGAAACCAGAAGAGGACATCATCATTAGGACCCCTGGAGCTGGACTTACAGGAGATTGTGAGCTATCCAAAGTGCATACTAGAAAAAGGAATTCATCCTGTTTTGCTTTTTGAGACAATCTCACTTCAAAACCATCCTGGCCATGAACTTGCCTTCCTGCCTCTGTTTCTTGGGTGCTGGGATTATGAGCATGAGTCACCCCCTGACTTCTAGGGAACCCCGAATTCCTCTACCCGAATCATTTACTCTGAGGATCTCTCTTCACCCTCTAACCATCATAGTCACTCGTCTTCGGGTTTCTATTACTGTGAAGAGGCACTGTGACAGACTGTGGCAATGCTTATAAAAAAAAAAAAAAAACAAAACATTTAATTTGGGCTGGCCTATGGTTTAGAGGTTTAGTCCATTAACATCATAGCAGAAAGAGAGGGAACCACTGGACCTGGCTTGAGCATCTGAAACCTCAAAGCCCATCCCCAACAGGGCCACGCCTACTCCAACAAGCCACACCTAATAGTACCACTCCATGAGTCTATGAGGGCCATTCCTATCCAAACCACCATTACTACACCACCACAGTATAAGGGACCCTTATTCTTGTCTTGCTTGATGACTGGTCTAATTCCTTTTTATATTAGATCTTAGAGTTTCTTAGAGCCAAGCAAAACCTAAAAAGAAAACACCGTAGAATTGTACTGTGTGAAGACCCTAGTATATTTTGTTCTGCATGAACTTTATTTTTCTTTTTAAAAGATTTCAGCTTAGGTTTGTGATACACACCTTTAGTCTCAGGATTGCAGGGGCAGAGCCAGGCAGATATCTGAGTTTAAGGCCAACCTGATCTACATTGCCGAGTTCCAAGCCAGCCAAGTCTTCATGGACCCCATCTCAAAAATCATTTTATTGTGTGCCTGTGTGCATGTACATGTGTATGCACAGGACCTGTAGCGTCCAGAAGGGGGCCTCTGGTTCCTTGGGGCTAGGGTCACAGCATTTGTGAGCCACCCAATGTGGGTGCTAGGATCTGAACTTCTGTTCTCTGTGAGAGTGGCAAGTCCTCTTTAGCACTGAGCTGTCTCTCCAATCCCATGAATGTTTTCATGACACTGATGGACGACCTATGGCAAGTACCGTCTTCCATGACCAGTTGGTCCTTTCATGGAAGATTTGCCATTGAGCACGATGCTACTTCTTTTTTTTTTTTTTTTTTTTTTTTGGTTCTTTTTTTTTTTTTTTTTTTCGGAGCTGGGGACCGAACCCAGGGCCTTGCGCTTCCTAGGTAAGCGCTCTACCACTGAGCTAAATCCCCAGCCCCTACGATGCTACTTCTTAATGTTCTCACTAGTCAGGCTGTGGTTTTGGCTCTCTGAGGTCTCCTTGACCATCTAGCCAATAAATCCCCCGTAGGAAAGTGAAGCAAAGAGGGACTGGAAATACAGCTCAGCGGTAGAATGCTTGAATGTGTGAGGCCCTAGATGCTGTCCCTAGTACAGCAGAGAGAAAACTGGAGTTCACATCGTCTTGGTGCCATTTATTGTCTGTTTCTATATCCAGACAGGCATTTTCCTTATAAGACCCTGTAACATTCATGCTTACGTCTTGACTGCAATTTTTTTTTTTTTTTTTGGACAGGATCTCACTCTGTAGCCCTACCTGGCCTGCCTGGAACTTGCAATCTAGACCAGATTCCCAGATTGGTCTAGAGCATCAGATCCCATTACAGATGGTTGTGAGCCACCATGTGATTGCTGGGATTTGAACTCAGGACCTCTGGAAGAGCAGTCAGTGCTCTTAATCACTGAGCCATCTCTCCAGTCCTGAATTTTTTGTTTTTAAGCATGTGTGCATGTGTGTGTGTGTGTAGGTATGTGCACATAAATACAGTGCCCACAGAAGCTGGAAGACAGAGTAGGAGACCCTGGAACTAGACTTACGGAGTTTGTAAGATGCCCTATGTGAGTTCTGGGAATTGATCTTGAGTTTCTGCAGGAACAGAAGGTGGTTTGTTCTTGTTTTATTTTGTTTATTTGTTTGCTTTTCAAGACAGGAATTCTCTGTGTAGCCTTGGCTATCCTAGAATTCTCTGAAGACCAGGCTGGCCTTGAACTCATAGATCTGCCTGCCCCTGCCTCCCGAGTGCTGGGATTAAATCGTGTGCCACTGTCTCGAAGGCCTCTCCAGCCTCTAAAATCTACTTTTTTATTCTAATTCTGTGTATATATTTGGGGCACCTTTGGAACGTGTAAGACTCTTAATTGGCTTTTTTTTTAAAAGATTTATTTATTTATTTTGTAAATGAGTACACTGTAGCTGTCTTCAGACACACCAGAAGAGGGCGTCGGATCCCATTACAGATGGTTGTGAGCCACCATGTGGTTGCTGGGATTTGAACTCAGGACCTCTGGAAGAGCAGTCGGTGCTCTTAACCACTGAGCCATCTCTCCAGCCCCTTAATTGGCTTTTATTTGTGGTCCTAGACTCAGGCAACATCTTATTCCATAAAATAGAGTGAGTGTTCCCTTCTCGAAGAATGGATTCTGATAATTGTGATGAATAATGTAACATGACAAGCGCCAAAATGTGGGTGAAAATGAAGTGCTACTGGAGTTGAGAGCGGAAGGTGGGTTCTAATCAGGGGAGGGTAAGTTCCCGGAGGGAGGGTGTGGGAATAAGTGTGCAGGGATGAAATGTGAGACTCGCTGTCAGGGCTGGGAGTAATCCAATTTCAGAGCAGAGGAATAGGTAAGTAGGTTGAGAGAGCAAATTCCAGAGGAGGGGACAGGGAGAGGAGGATTTATAGGTCCCCTGCAATTCCCGTGCGCCTCCATCCATGAAAATCCTGCTTGGGTGGTGGAGTTTCAGCTGGCTGGCTTGTCCTTGCTCTGTAATGAGATGCCCAGATAGAGGAATCTTGAACTGAGGCTGATAACACTTTGATAAAGATGTGGCTGGGAAGGAGCTGAGAGGTGCTTTCTGTGGGTTTTCAAGACTGGCACCGCTCTTCATTGCATATCAGAACATCATGCAATACCCTTTATTTTACAGTTAAAGAACAACCAAGCGGCAGTCCAGGTTGACGCCATATCTTTATTCGTTTGACAGTAGAATTGGGAGCAGGGGGAGCGTGAGGTCTTTTTCCTAGTGAGAACACAGACTTAAACCTCTGAGCAGCTTAATTGTGGAGGCCGATGTTGTCCTAGGGGCGGGGCCGATGCGGGGTTTTCCTCAGCAGGGAAGCAGACTCCCTCCCCTGAAGCAAAGCAGTCTGGACTTCCACAGGTTCAGCCGAGGGTTAACCACCTCCTGAAAAGAAAAGAAAAGGCAAAGTAGTGCAAACCCAGCTGTGGTGGCTTGAATACTCTGTCCCCTACAGTCTCAGACATTTGAATGCATGGTCTCCAGTCGGTGCTGCTGTTTAGAGAGGCTTAGGTGGTGTGCCCCGTTTGAGGAAGTGTGTCACTGGAGGGGGGCTTTGAGAGTTTAAAGGACTCATTCAGTTTCTGGCTCACGGTCTGCCTTGTGCCTGGAATTCTCTGTGAATTCTCTCGGCTGTTCCTACCACCTCAGCACACTTCCTGACCATGATAGTAATAGACTCTTATCCCTCTGAAACCCAAAAGAACCGTTAAAAAACCCCTTCCTCCCCTAAGTTGCCTTGGCTATGATGTTTATCACAGCCACAGTACAATACCCAACGCTTACTCCTACACCCGTAGGGCCTAGTGAGGCTTTCAAGGTGCTTCCGGCTGCTACGGACCCGAGAGGCATGGCCTCAGGTCTCTATCCTTTTCACCGGTTTTTAACTACACCTTGTTTTGGAGGTGGGGAAATTCCAAAAAGCCAGGGTGTTTTGTTTCCTTTCTATCCTGTTCCCTCCCAGTGCAGCTCCTCAGAGCTGTTTACCTGCTGGGTGAATCTGCCTGCTATTTAACTTCCTTCTGCCCCCTCCTCTTTCATCAAACAGATACTAACAATACCCATCTGAGGGCTCCGGGGTTCAAAGAGTCAGTGTCAGTAAAGCACACAGCAGGGGGGTGGAGGGGATGGGGGGATGGGGTGGAGCCCGGGAATTAGGAGCTGTTTGACAGGTGATCATCAAAGCCATTGTTAGTGCTACTGTAAACATTTATCTAGTGCCTTTGCCCTGCAGACTTACCCTTTCTCTTGGGTTCCTAATGTGAGGGTGAGGCTTGCGGTGTTTGACCTCCGTGATCTTCCTGGTGGTGGGGGCATCTTTGTCTCCATACTTCCCCTTCATTTCAGCAAGGAGAGTTTCTCTTCCAAGCAAGGAGTTCCACTGTTCAGTCTGGAAATGAAATGCCTACTTGGTGCCAAATCCGTGGCATGAGACATGGCAAGGGACGTGGAAAGTGGGCATTGATTAAGAGAAGCCCTGTTGTCACAGAGGAGACAGCTTGTTAACCAAGCCAAGCATGGGCGCTCACATTGACTGACCTCAGCACTCTGGAGGCTGAGACAAGAGGACTGAAAATTTGAGGGCAGCTAAGTTTACAATAGTGAGTTGCAGGCTCACCTGAGCTACATAACAAGAAAGACTAAAACAGCAATAAAGGGTGGGGGATATAGGCCAGTAATCCAAAGCTTGCCCACCATGTTCAAGACCCTGGGTTCATTCTGAGCACTGTAGCAGGATGGGGCCCAGGGGCAGTCTTGATAAAAGTGTACAAAGAGCTGTGGGAATCAAAGGGAGAGGAGACCAACCTCTTGGAATCCAGACCCAGGAAGAGCAGCATAGGCACATATTTTACCTACCAGGGTGGACTCGCCTCCAGGTTCTCCCAGCATCCCTCAGTCCCTACCTGTTACAGGGCGTGGCTGCTGTGCCTGCCCTCTGCCTGAACGCTCTAGCTAGGGGCTGGGCTTTCCCTCCCCCAGAAGCTCCCCTCTATATAATCCAGGCACTTGGGTCTCTCTCTTTCCTTCCTTTCCTCCCTCTTTCTTCCCCCCTTCCCCTTTCCGTTCTTTTTCCCTCCCCTTCTCCTCACTCTGCTTCCCCTTCCCCTTCCTCTAATTTGACTTGAATTAATTCATTTCACTGTCTAGGAGCTAGGGAAGTGTTTGGGAAGTTGCCAGGTAGGGTGGGAGCAGGGTATGTCCCAGTTCTGCCCCCAGGAGAGCTTAGTCCCAACCCGGGTTCCCTTCCAGAGTTCTCAGCTTTGGAATTTAGAGCTCTAGCTCGGACTTCTGAGTTGCAAACCCAGAATCATGGGTGTTTCAGGAGCTCTTCAATCTCAGCATCCCCGGGAGGAAGCCACTTACAGTGACTGGTAGCACTCTTTCAGGGCACAAACAACAGCTTCACGGAGTTTTCACTGTGAAGTTTTTCCTGTTTCCAGGACTGCTTCTGCGTCTCACCTAGAGAGAGTGCTCAGCCAGCTAGACTGCAGGGGCTGCTCCGTGTCTGTCTCCCTCCAGTCCTCACGGAAGCCATCCTTGGTAAGGGGCAATGGGCAGAGGCGTTGGGATCAGAGAAGAGATCAAAGGCATGTGCCACTGTGCCCGGCCTCTCTTTTTCATGTATGTTAAAATATGGAACTTTGGGCTGGTTGTGGTGGCACATGCCTTTACCCAGTCCTCAGAAAACTGAGGCAGGCAGAGCTCTGTGATTTGGGAGGCCAGCCTGGTCTACATATTGAGTTCCAGGCCAGCGAAGATTACATAGTAAGGTTCAAATGAACTAACAGTCAAGCAAGCTAACTAGCTAATGGAACCATTAGTGGATGGTCTCATAATATAATAAAGCAGGGCTAGGGGGACGGCTGTTCCAGGGGAAGGAAGGACGTTCCCAGCACCCACATCAGGCAGTTCACAACCGGGATTTTATGTGCCCTTCCAACCTCAGCAGGCAACTACTCTTGTGTGGACATACAAGCACACATGGTCTTTAACCATGACAGTAATAAATTACATTAAACCAGCTTCTGCTTCCCACGTGCTGACGTCAAGGGCCTGAGCCACCTTGCCCAGCCCTGCCTCTGCACTCTTTTTTTTTTCCCCTTTTTTTTTTTTTTTTTTTTTTTTTGGAGCTGGGGACCGAACCCAGGGCCTTGTGCTTGCTAGGCAAGCGCTCTACCACTGAGCTAAATCCCCAACCCCCTGCCTCTGCACTCTTAAGTCCTCCTGTCCAAAAAAAAAAAAAAAAATCCTCCTGTCATTTACCCCGCAGTGTGGAAAATCCCACTCAGATTTCTCAGCCTCTGCTGCTGCTGCCTCTATCGGAGAACACATTATTTGGCCTCTAAATCTAAAAATTCCCACCCTTACACTTTGTTCACTATTCTCAGCCCAGAAATCGGCACACTAAATTCACAATGCAAGTCTGGGAGTTGGGCCTTTTAGCTCACACGTGTAATTCTAGCACTTCGGAGGCTAAGACGGGGTTGGACCTAAATTTAAATTCTAGGATAGCCTGGGCTGCAGAGTAGAAACCTGGCTTACAACAAAAGTTTCAGTCAGGGTTACTTTTACTGTAATGAAACCCCATGACCACAGCCAACTGGAGAAAGAAAAGGTTCATTTGGGTAACATATCCTGAATCACAGTCTGCTGAGGGAAACAAAGCAGGAACCTGGAGGCAGGAGCTGATGCAGAGGTCATGGAGGCTGCTGCTTACTGGTTTGCTTCCCCTGGCTTGCTCAGCCTGCCTTCTTATAGAACCCAGGACCACCAGCCCAGGGATGGCCCCTACTTACAATGAGCTGGGCCCTTCCCCACCAACTACTGATAAGTTATTTTTTCACTGGTAAAGTGAGCCAATTTGAGCCAGATTATAGTATATAAAGGCAGATTTATTGGGAAGTTGCTCTCAGATGAGTTCGCTGGTTCCCATCTAAGCCAAGAAGGTTGCCATGGGGAGGAAGACACAGGAGAGGGGGAAGAGAAAGATCCTGTCCTTGCTGGGAGAGAAAAAATGCAGAGAAGGGAGAGAAGAGAGAGGGAGGAGAGACTGGAAATGTCTGGATCATAGAGGAAAGAGCCAGTGGGGAAGGGGAGGCCTCAGGACTGGAAAGTTCAGGGTAGAGGGCAGGGTATGCCAGGTAGGGACTGAGGGATCCTGGGAAAGCATGAAGGCCAGTCCACCTTGGTATGTTAAATATTCACCACAGCTGTTTGACCCAGGTCTGAATACCAACAATTACTAATTAAGAAAATCTCTACGGGCTTGCCTGTCACCTGATCTCACAGGGTTTTGTTTTTCTTTTTTTTTTTTTTTTTTTTTCCGGAGCTGGGGACCGAACCCAGGGCCTTGTGCTTGCTAGGCAAGTGCTCTACCACTGAGCTAAATCCCCAACCCCAGGGTTTTGTTTTTCAACTGAAGTTTCCTCCTTTCAGATGACTTTAGGTTGTGACAAGTTGACATAAAAGTAATTAGGACAATACTCAAAATGCAAACCGGAATTTATATTTCAATCTCCCTTGTGTGTGTGTGTGTGTGTGTGTCTGTCTGTCTGTCTGTCTGTCTGTCTGTCTGTCACAGGTCAGACAGCATTGGATATCCTCCTCAATGGTTTTCCTGAACCTGGAGCTCTAAGACTGACTAGACTGGCTTTCCAGGGATCCTCCTGTCACTGCCTCCCAAGAGCTGGGGACTAGACATGTGTCCCTGTACTTGATATTTTATGTGAGTGGCAGGGATCTGAACTCAAATCCTCCTGCTCATTTGAGAAGCACTTTCCCAACAAACCATCTTCCCACTCTCTTTTTTTATATATATTTTATTTATTTATTATATATGAGTACACTGTAGCTGTCTTCAGACACACCAGAAGAGGGCATCGGATCCCATTACAAATGGTTGCGAGCCACCATGTGGTTGCTGGGATTTGAACTCAGGACCTCTAGAAGGGCAATTGGTGCTCTTAACCGCTGAGCCATCTCTCCAGCCCCATCTTCCCACTCTTTAGTTCTCTTTTATACACAGACATGTAGACATAGACACAGAGACACACACAGAGACACACACATATACACACATACCCACACAGACACACACACACACAGAGACACACACAGACACACTCAGACACACACACACAGCCACACACAGAGAGATACACATACACACACAGCCACATATAGACAAACACACAAACGCACACAGACACGCAGTGACATGTAGACATGGACACACATACCCACACAGACACACACATGCACACGCACAGACACACACACACACACACACACACATACAGACACACATGGCACACACACAGAGATGCAGACACACACACAGCCACACACAGACACACAGACACATACACATACAGACACACATGGCACACACACACACAGATGCAGACACAGACACAGACACATGCACATGCACGTACACACGCACACAGACACAGACACCGTTAACCTTTTCGGGAGCATTGCGTGTTTGATCTGGTCCTGCCTGCATGGCTGTCCCTGCCTGGCTTGCTTCCTTCCTGCTAGTAGCACCTCAGTTCCTGTGTTCAGCAACCCTGGCTTTTTCAGTTCCTTAATCAAGCCGGCCTCCTGCCTGCCTCCCACACGCTGCACGCTCAGCCCCAGACTCCCTCTCTGTTCCTTTCCCCACCCAGCTCAGCTCTGTCTGGGACTCTTTTCTATCCTCCCGACACATCCACAGCCTCTTCTCTGGGAGGGGGCAGCTCACAAGGGCAGGACAGCTTCGCTTACATTGTTCTGTGCAGAGTCCTCCCCTGTAGAAGCAAGCTCTCTACTGCAGACTTACACTTTCACCCACCGTGAGTTGTTTGTTTTGTTTTTTTTAATTCTTTGACACCTTCCTCCATACTAAATGCATTTTGATTATATGTACCCCATTATCCTCATCTCTCCTCCTAGTCCCTCTGAACCCCTTCTTCTCAGCAAAGTCTAGTAGTTTTTCTTGATGAGGAGGAAACACCTCACCAAACCTTTGGCCTGTAGATGGTAATGCAAACTCCCCAGGGAAGCACACATCAGCCTATGTCCTTAAGCGTTTGAATTAATGACCGCTGTGGTCTAGAGGGAGCATTCCAGCTGTGGGGTCAGAGAAGAGGCTGAGGACGGATGCAGGCTAAACGCAATGGCAGTTAGACGCTCCCAGGAAGAAAAAGGAGTTCATATTCAAGTTGAAGACACCCGGACACTGACTCTGGGTTCCCTTAGCCTGGGCTAAGTTAGCCAGTCTTAGGATCAAAGATAGGATTAGGGCTAGCTTCAGGAGATAGGGTCCATCTTCTGTCATCAGAACTTCTGTTTGAGGTCTGTGAGAAGAAAGGCAAAATAGGAAGTTGACTGATGCTTGGCTGATCGAAGAACCAACTGGAATTTCAATGAGATAATACCTTCTAGCCACCCACCCACCCCGGCCTTTCCATTATTCTTCACAAAGAGAAAGGGGAGGCTGTTGTGTTTTCTTCATAGGAAATAGACAATCAGGGGTGCTGGAGAGATGGCTCAGCAGGTAAGAGCACTGTCTGTTCTTCCAGAGGTCTTGAGTTCAAGTCCCAGCAACAACATGGTGGCTCACAACCATCTGTAATGAGATCTGATGCCCTCTTCTGGTGGGTCTGAAGACAGCTACAGTGTACTTATGTATAATAAATAAATCTTTAAAATAAATAAATAAATAAATATTTGGGCTGAAAGATGGCCCAGTGGTTAAGAGCACTGACTACTCTTTCAGAGGTCCTGAGATCAATTTCCAGCAACCACATGGTGGCCCACAACCATCTGTAATGAGATCTGATGCCCTCTTCTGGTGTGTCTGAAGACAGCAATAGTGAGTGTACTTTTATACATTAAATAAATAAATCTTAAAAAAAAAAGAAATGGACAATCTAGGAGTATCTTTTTGTTTGAGAGAGGGTCTCACTGTGTAGCCCTGGCTGGTCTGGAACTTTCTGGAACTTTCTTTTCACACCAGACTAGTCTTGAATTCACAGAGATCCATTTGTCTCTGCTTCCTACATACTTGGATTAAACACCATGCCTGGGTTATTTATTTATTTATTTATTTATTTATTTATTTTAAAAGATTTATGTGGGGTTGGGGATTTAGCTCAGTGGTTAGAGCGCTTGCCTAGCAAGTGCAAGGCCCTGGGTTCGGTCCCCAGCTCCGAAAAAAAAGAATTAAAAAAAAAAAGCAAAAAGATTTATGTATATTATTTATGTATACAGTGGTCCATCTGCATGTATGCTGCAGGCCAGAAGAGGGCATCAGACCCCATTACAAATGGTTGTGAGCCACCATGTGGTTGCTGGGATTTGAACTCAGGACCTCTGGAAAAGCAGACAGTGCTCTTAACCACTGAGCCATCTCTCCAGCCCTCATTTATTTATTTTGAAACTGAATCTCACACTGTAGGTAATGCTGGCCTGGATCCCTGATGGCTCAGTCTGTGAGTCCTGGCTGTTCCTCTAGAGGAACTAAGTTCAATTCCCAGCAGGGCACAAAAGAAAATCTGTAACTCCAGTTCCAGAGCCTTTGAAGCTTCCTTCTGGATTCTCTGAATTCCAGGCGTGAACATAGTATATAGATGCAAGTAAAACATACACGAGAGAGGGGGGAGGGGAGAGGGAGGGGAACAGGGAGAAGGAGGGAGAGAGAAAAACCACACAGAGAGAGGTAGGGGGGAAGAGAGAAATAGGGAAAAGAGGAAAATTTGTATTCTTCAAGCAACCGATGGCAATGGGGATACAGGTAAGAGAACTGACAGCTGTCAATCACTCGGTATGGTATATGCTAACGTGAGAGTAAGGACAAGAGCCTGGAAAGATGACCCAGCTCTTAGGAGCACTTGATGATTTTGCCAAGGACCCATAGCGAGTTCCCAGCTCCCATGTAATGGTTTACAATCACCCTCCAGTTCCAGGGGATCTGGCGCCCTCTTCTGGCTACTGCTGGCACTGCCTACATGTGGTGCTCAAACATACCTGCAGGCCATAAAAGAAGAAAAAGAGTCTTTTTTAAAAGGTGGTTTTGTCGGTCCCCAGCTTCCAAAAAAAAAAAAAAAAAAAAAAAAAGTGGTTTGGTGGCTGGAGAGCTGTCTTAGCGGTTAAGAGCACTGACTGCTCTTCCAAAGGTTCTGAGTTCAATTCCCGGGATCTGATGCCCTCTTCTGGTGTGTCTTAAGACAGCAACAATGTACTCACATACACAAAGAAATCTTTAAAAAAGGGGGGGCGGGGTTGGGGATTTAGCTCAGTGTAGCAAGCACAAGGCCCTGGGTTCAGTCCCCAGCTCCGAAAAAAAGAAAAGAAAAAAAAGGGGGGGGCGTAGGTTAAGGACAGGTATTATAACAATATAGAGGAGACTTGCCTAACCTAGTCTTCAGGATCCAGAAATGCTTCCTGGAGATGGATGAAGGATGGTCTTCAGAATCCAGAAATGCTTCAAGGGAAGGATGAAGAGACTCAGGAAGCCAGGCATGGTGGCACAGGCCTGTCAGTCATCCCAGTCCTTGGCGTGCCGAGGCGTACGGCCAGTGAGTTTGAGGCTCACCTGGATTGTAGGGGTTAAATTGCTAGCCTAAGCAACTTAGCAAGACCTTGTCTTGAAAACGTGGGGGCTGGTGAGATGGCTCAACTGGTGAAGGTACTGGCCTTCAAGCTGCAACCTGAGTTTGATCCTCAGAACCCACATGGTAGACGGAGAGAACTGACTCCCCAGAGTCATCTTCTGGTCTCCACGTGTGGCTGTTAGCACTCCTGTGCTCACCCAAATGCATAATAAGTAACACGTAATTTAAAGGTCGGGGGTGCTGGTGAGGTGACTCAGTTGGTATTGTTTCCTCTCCAAGGGTGAGGACCAGCTCAATCCCCAGCAGTCTCCCAAAAGCTTACCATAGTGTAGTTTTAGTACTGGGGAGGCAGGGCAAGGAGGATGGGGGTGGGGGGTTGGTATATAGTCACTCTGTGCAGATCGGTAAGCCTCAGGTTCACTGAAAGACCCTGTCTAAGGAGCTAAGGTGGAGGATGATGGAAGGAGATACTCAGTGCCTCTCTCTAGTGTCCACACCCACATGCACACACTGGGTTGCACGTCCACTCCCACACATTCCCACACTGGCCCATAAACACAGTACATATGGACTCACACAGTACATATGGACTCACACATATATATGGACACACACAGTACATATGGACACACACAGTACATATGGACACACACAGTACATATGGACACACACAGTATACATGGACACACACAGAACATATGGACACACATGTAAGGACACATACAGTACGTATGGACACACACGGTCACATACAAAATGGAAACCGAAAAAAAGACCTGGGTACTGGGTATTTGTGGACCGGTTCTAATGCTCTTTATGTTAATTTTTCTCCCATAATCACACGGGAATCTTGTCCAGACACTGAGGGTCCCTGCCCCCAGTAGGCTGTAATTGGTAAATAAAGTTACCAGTGGCCAGTGGCTGGGCAGGGATGGGCTTTATAATTTCCCAGGCAAGGGACCATGAGAAGAAGGAGGTTTTAGAATTGTCACAGCCGGGAAGCAGAAAGATCAGACCTGAGAACTGCAGGAGAGAAAGCATAGACTATGTAAGAATCAGGGTAGAATGGCCTCAGGGGTGTGAGATAGCAGAGATGGAATATAGATTTCGGAAAGTAATAATTCAAGAATATTGGTGGGGGGGTTGCTAGCAGCAGAAAGCTTTGAAAGTGCCCAGCCATTGAGCTGCTTAGGGCATATTAAAAATAAGACTCTGTGTGTGTGTGTGTGTGTGTGTGTGTGTGTGTCTGTGTCTGTGTGTCTGTGTATGTGTTTGTGTGTGTGTCTGTGTGTGTGTCTGTGTGTGTGTCTGTGTGTGTGTGTCTGTGTGTGTGTCTGTGTCTCTCTGTGTGTCTGTGTGTCTGTGTCTGTGTCTGTGTGTGTGTGTGTGTGGTGTGTGTGCCTGTGTGTGTGTGTGTGTGTGTGTGTGTGTGCGCGTGTGAACTGGGCGGGTGTAGTGGAGCAGCGCACGCTGCTGGGGAGTTTAGAGCGGATTAACTTATTACAGCTTCACCTGGGAGTGCACTCAGTGTGTGAGGCTAGGGGTTTCATTCTCAGTACTGAAGAGAATCGCTGCAAGAAACAAGAGACTAGGGGCTGGGGATTTAGCTCAGTGGTAGAGCGCTTACCTAGGAAGCGCAAGGCCCTGGGTTCGGTCCCCAGCTCCGAAAAAAAGAACCAAAAAAAAAAAAAAAAAAAAAAAAAAAGAAACAAGAGACTAGGGCTTAAAGGGAGGAGAGGAGCTGGCAACCGTGAGGACTCATGAGTAGCTCAGCGTGTCTGGATCCGAGGGATATCCCTTCTGTTTAAAACGAAATCCGTTTAAGTTGATTTTATTTTATTTTTATAAGCCTCTTGAGCGTGCATAGGAAAGGCATTCGAAGGTTTCTAGGCAGCTGGAGGATGGGTTCAGGGCCTGCCTAACTCTCAGCTGCTTCTCGCTAATCGCCTCAAGTCAGTCTTAATGATCATCCGTCCTCCTGGAACTCCGAGCCTGACACCAGACTCCTTGTGTAAAAAAGCAAAACATGCCGGTTGAACACCTCCATTATCCCCTAATACAATGAAGGCTGCGCGGGACAGGAAGTGAAGGTGTGAATGCTCTCGGTGTTGGAAACTGCCTGAGTCGCCACAGTGCCAGGGGGTGGTCTAGGAAAGCTTTTTTTTTTTTTTTTTGGTTCTTTTTTTCGGAGCTGGGGACCGAACCCAGGGCCTTGCGCTTCCTAGGTAAGTGCTCTACCACTGAGCTAAATCCCCAGCCCCTTAGGAAAGCTTTAAAAAGGTTTTTTTTCTCATGTGCTTGTACACGTGTATGCACACGCGCACACACACACACACACACACACACACACACACACACACTATGGCGTTTACCTATGCACATAGAGGTCAGAGGACAACATGCAAGACTTGGTTCTTCCGTCCTCGCATGTGGGTTCCAGGCATCGGACTCATTGTTATGCTTGGCAACCAAGCACCTTTACCTAAGGACCAATCTTGCCAGCCCTCCAGAATTTTGAAGGGACTTTCAAAAATAATTGGTTTGTCAAATGATGGGACTGGTTAGTCCAATTCTACCCCAATGGGCTGATTCCTTGCATTTACCCTGACCTCCAGGGACACGTGCTCACACAGATTATATCATGTTAGCACGACTTGTGTTGCTTGGGTTAGTGGCTCACGACCTTTACGAGTGGGCATTTTCTGTAGAAAAGCTCATTAGAACACTTGTGATTTTGAGGTACTCATCCCCTGACTCCCCATAAGGTGTTGAGCCTGTTCTACTGTCTGACCGGAAAACTAGATGATGCGCAAGCTAAGGGAGGAATAGGCCGAAGCCTCCTCTAGATCACCAACCTCTCAGCGTCCCTGGTTGATCGTCATGGTGTTTCCTTTTCACGAGGCCTGGACAGCCACCACCCATGTATAAAGTTAGTTCACTTCCCTGGATATAGCAGATAAGGCAGGGCCGTGGTCTCGACACCTGCCCTGAGCGGGTGCCAGCATATGGGCACACGGGTGTGGAGGATGGACATGGTCAAACCAAGTCTAGATTTACCACGCCCTCTTCCAGTACCACATGAAGCCGTTGAAGCTGAGTATTGTGGCTTTGAACTTGCTGTGGGTATCAGCAGCCCCTAGTGCCCTATGGGTATGGGCTAGAGTGTATTTGAGCCTGTTGTCATCTGACCACCCACTTTAGGCAGGATTTCCCTGAGGGCCTCCGTGGAGTCACATAAGTTTTACAACAATCTCAACTGGAGTCTACCAGCCTGGTACTCATTTCTGAGATACTTACTATAGGGTTGGTTTTGAGCAGGGTCTCACTGTGTAGCAATGTAGACCAGGCTAGCCTGGAAATCGTAAAAGATCTGCCTATCTCTGCCTCTCCTGTGCTGGGTTTAAAGTCACGTGCCACCACAGCTGGCTGGCTTTTGTAGATTTTTTAAAAGATTTATTTATTTATTATATGTATGTGACTACACTGTAGCTGTCTTCAGACACACCAGAAGAGGGCATCAGATCAGATGGTTGTGAGCCACCATGTGGTTGCTGGGAATTGAACTCATGACCTCTGGAAGAGCAGTCGGGTGCTCTTAACTGCTGAACCATCTCTCCAGCCCAGTATGCTTTTTTTTAATCCTGTGATTTCTTTATAGAAAAATTTCAATACCCTACAAAATATACTTATAATTCATAAAAGCTCAGGTCAACCTTAATGAGCTGATTAATTCAGAAACCATTGAATTACTATGCAAAAGCTCAAATCAAGGGGCTGGGGATTTAGCTCAGTGGTAGAGCGCTTACCTAGGAAGCGCAAGGCCCTGGGTTCGGTCCCCAGCTCCGAAAAAAAGAACAAAAAAAAAAAAAAAAAAAAGCTCAAATCAAGTCATTAAGCCTCCTTTCTTGGCTGGTGGTCATGGTGACCCATGCCTTATATTCCAGCACTCAGGAAGCAGCAACTGGTTCTAGGCTAGCCTGATCTACAGACAGAGTTTCAGGACAGTTTTGGCTGGTGGAGCTGGCGCCTGCCTTTAACCCAGCACTTAGGGGGCAGTGACAGGCAGATTTCTGTAAGTTCGAGGCCAGCCTCGTCTTCTGGGTGAGTTCCAGGACAGCTAGACCCACATAGTAAAACCCTGTCTTGGGGTTGGGGATTTAGCTCAGTGGTAGAGCGCTTGCCTAGGAAGCGCAAGGCCCTGGGTTCGGTCCCCAGCTCCAAAAAAAGAACCAAAAAAAAACCAAAACAAAACAAAACAAAACAAACAAACAAACAAAAAACCCTGTCTCAATGCTCTCCCAACCCCAGAGGCACCAGTCAACATGTCAGAACGCAAGGTTCCAGGGTGGAAATCGTCGTGATCTTTTTTACATTTGTACTTAATAATTCACCTGATTTTGGCTTTTCTGTTCAGCAGGTTTGCAGAGCCTGTTTCCCAGAGACTCAATGCTTCCTCCAGGGAAGACACACAGTAAATTGCTTCTTTCTGTTTTACAAGCTCAGGTGTCCCCCCTGGTTATCTCCTGATCCTCATGCTATTGAGTTGGTGGTAGAAAAGGAGTTTGCAATATTGGCTGGCCCGATTGGTCCTCGTCGTCCTGTGGAAATTAAATTGTAACGACTAAAGGGACAAAGGATATTTTGTTTCCAGTGGATCACCAGGGAGCCTCTGAGTATTCCCCTCCTAATAACTGTTGGGATAAAACTGTAGCAAAGCAATAAAGGGACCGCTAACAGCTTGAATCCTGTGCAAACGAAGGTCAGGTCATTCTAAACCAAGCAAAGAATCGCCCGTAGCAATGTGTTGGCAGTGGTAAAGGGAACATGGAAGAAGGCAGCAACGAGTTCTGCTTCAGCGTCCTCCTCCTTGCGTTGCCTAAGCCATATGAAGATGTGAAGTGGAAGTTAGATCTTACTGAGAGTTTGTGGATTACTTATTTGTGTGAGAGTTGGGTTCTGGGAGTACAAGAATTAAAGTTTAAAAATTGCCTGGAGTCCAAGCTATCTGTGAGATGTGTGTAGAGAGGCCACATGGTGTGCTAAGCACTCCCAGTCATGAAGGGCTGGGAAGGGAGTTTAGTCATTTCACAACTCGGGTTTACTGTATTCAGCCCTCCACCCAATGGCCACTCAGGGACATCTAAAATCTTAGAGAAACGGTTATTCTAAAGGGATCATTCTCTCTTTTAAAGAAGATTATTTTCATATTCAATCTCCACATAAGATCATTCCCAGTGTATGAGAAGAAGGTTTGTAGAGACCCCCACACACGTTTGAGGCTATTACCTCTGAGAGCAGGGAACGAAGGAACAACACTCATCGGGCTAGGTGTTTCTACAGTGTTTACGTTTCTTTTCCATGTCCAGTGTAAGGGCTGTGGTTAATCCCTGTGCGGTCACATTTGTAGATGAATGAGAAGTAACCCTATGGCTGACTTCAGAACGAGGAGAATGAATAGGGCTCCTTTCTTTCATGGGGTGGAGGAAAAGCATAGAGTGTGTCCTTTTTTCACCTTGTCAGACTTTTCACGCTTGTCCCCATAAAACTGTTGATGAAATCCTCCCAGAAAACAAACACAGCTTCATGTTACCATAATAAACATCAAGGCAGTGTCCGGCATTTACCATCCCTGTGGGAGAGTCAGGACATCCCTCAGACAGTCAGAGACGGCCCATGCATAAGTGCCTACAGGTTTGATCCATGAAAGAACAGGAAAGAAAAATGAGTATTTAGCCAAGGCTTGTGCCTGGGAGCTTCGGAACAGTGATGTCATCTATAAAAATGGAAGGTTGGGACGAGAGAGAGCTGTTTTAGAAGCAGATAGAATGAACTATAACAGTCTATGTAAATTACCGTTTGGCTATGCAAATGAGCGAGCCGGGCTGCAGGAAGAATGCCAGGGACTATAATAATCACCACCTTTTATTGAACACGGACTACATGCCAGGCGCCGGGTGGTGCAGTTTGCATATGTTATCATTTGATCTCGATGACACTATGGGGCCTTTAGGACCCCAGTTTTCCGTGTGAGGAAAAATGAGACTTGGAGAAGTCGTCAAGGCTGCACAACAGGTGAGAAAGTGACAGAGAGGAACGGAGCACACATGTGTTCATCTCCAAATCACCATGCTCCGTCATTCGGGGGAAGCGGGGGATATTGTCTCTGCTGTCAGGTATAAGTGAGCGGCCATGGCACACGTGCCGACAAGCATCAACCTCACAGGGCCATGGACTATTGATTCCTGCATTCTCTGCACCTTCCCAGGGAACTCAGCGGCAGTGGGTGCTGCCCTCTGGGATGGTTAGAGAAGGCCAGGGGGAGTTCTGAGCCAGGTTTTGGAGGATGGGTTTGGATAGGAGAAGAGATAGCTCGTGCGAAGGGAAGAGAACAGAAGATGACTGGAGATTGGGTGAGTATGGAATGGAGACTATGGGCGGAACTTCATGGGAAAAAGAAGCCACAGAGAAGGGTGTGGATGCCTCCTGTAAGACGGAAACGGGGTTTAAAGCAGATAACAGGGTAGGTGAAGGCTAATCTCCTGAATATTTAGTGTAGTCTTAGTGATATGTCTACCCATGTCCCTACCCCCACAGATAAATACATATATGTAATTTAGCAGGGCAGTAGAGGCAAGCGCCTTTAATCCCAGCACTTGGGAGACAGAGGCAGACCGATCTCTCTGAGTTCGAGGCTAGCCTGGTCTACACAGAGAGTGCCAGGACAGCCAAGGCTACATAGAGAAACCCTGTTTCAAAAAATAAAATTTCTTTAAAAAATTTGTTTAATGTACATTGATGTTTTGCCTGCATGTATGTCTGTGTGAGGGTGTTAGATTCCCTAGAACTGGAATTGCAGACCATTGCGAGCTGCCGTGTAGGCGATGAGAATTGAACTTGGGTCCTCTGGAAGAGCAGCCAGTGCTCTTAACTGTGGATCCATTTCTCCAGCTCCAAATTAGAGTTTATTAACAAGATGGAGAATGAGTGAGTGACGGTGAAAAGCACTTGATGTGAATGAAGCTCTGGCCTGTACACACGTATGTACAAGCACTCACACACATTTACACATGCACACACACACTCACACATACATATGCACACACACATACACACAGGAATGCACACATATACATACCCACATGTACCTCCCCACATGCACACATGCACACACACACACATGCACACACATACATATGCACACACACATACACACAGGAATGCACACATATACATACCTACATGCACCTCCCCACATGCACACATAAACACACATGCACATACCCCAGATGCCTGTATACATACACATGCACACATGTATCCATGTACATGCACACATGAGCAACCCTACACATAAGCCTACCTACAAGTGAACATGTATACACATGAAGTAAATAGATATAGGAAACTGAGGTTCAGAGAAGTCAACTTGAGACAGGATGGAAAGACAGGGGCATGGTGGGCATAAGACAGAGAGGAGAGGCTGGATAGATGGCACGGTGGCTGCTCTTGAGTTGAGTGTGGGTCCCAGCTCCTTCAGGGTGGCTCACAGTCTCCTGTAACCCTGGTTTCAGAAGGTCTAATTTCCTTCATCTGGCCTCCGTGAGCTCCTGTGTCCATGTGGTGGTACATGTACTCAACATAGGCTCACATACACTACATGTAAATTTTTTTTTTTTTGGTTCTTTTTTTCTGAGCTGGGGACCGAACCCAGGGCCTTGCGCTTCCTAGGTAAGCGCTCTACCACTGAGCTAAATCCCCAGCCCCGTAAATTTTAAAAATATAAGGTTTGGTTTTGTTTTTGAGACAGGGTTTCTTTCTTTAGCCCTGGCTGTCCTGGAACCCCACGTGGAACCTGCTCTATAGACTGGGCTAGCCTGGAACTTAGATTTGTCTGCCTCTGTCTTACAAGTGCTGAGATTAGGGATGTGTGTCTCTTTCTTTCTTTCTTTTTAAAGATTTATTTATTTTAATTATATGAGTACACTGTTGCTATCTTCAGACACCAGAAGAGGGCCGGCGTCAGATCCCATTACAGATGGTTGTGAGCCACCATGTGGTTGCTGGGATTTGAACTCAGGACCTCTGGAAGAGCAGTCAGTGCTCTTAACCACTGAGCCATCTCTCCAGCCCGTGTGCCACTTTCAACGAGAAAGTCAAAAAAAAAAAAAAAAAAAAAAAGAGGAGGAGTGTCCCTTATGCAGAAATCCAGCTGAAGCCTCTTACTGGCAGAGAAATAAGACTTTTAGCACAATTGATGATTTCCCAAGGCCTTTCTCCCTTCCCAGCTACAAACCTGCGATTTTCTAGGAATCTCCCCAGGAACCCCATTTACCAGGAAAGAACATGCAGTAAGCCCCGTGTGCAACTCAAGTGACTCACAGCTTTGCCTTATTAGATTATAATTCCATCCAAAACATCGCTGGAGCCACACAGTAATCTTCCTCATGAAAGGAGAGAGGAAAAGGGAAAGGCAATGTCTTGGCAACCTTTACCCCTACTTCTTTCTAAATTAATTCTTTTTTTTTTTTTTTTTTGGTTCTTTTTTTTTCGGAGCTGGGGACCGAACCCAGGGCCTTGCGCTTCCTAGGTAAGCGCTCTACCACTGAGCTAAATCCCCAGCCCCAAATTAATTCTTTTTTTTTTTAAGAGACTGTGGGGGACATTTTTTTAAGGTTTATTTATTTATTATATATAAGTACACTGTAGCAGTTTTCAAACACACCAGAAGAGGGCATCAGATCTCTTTACAGATGGTTGTGAGCCACCATGTGGTTGCTGGGAATTGAACTCAGGACCTCTGGAAGAGCAGTCAGTGCTCTTAACCACTGAGCCATCTCTCCAGCCCCAAATTAATTCTTTTTATATTGAGGCTATCACACATGCGTAGAATGGGTTTTAATCAAGTCCATCTCCCATTCGCTCCCCTCTAACTCCTCCCTTATCTTCCCATGGTTTCTTCCTCCCAACTTCATGGGCTTAGTTTTTACTCATGGAGTTCACTCAGTGCTTGACTGCGTGTATCCTGGCTGTCTTACATATCTACAGCATGTGTAGCCTCTCCAGGTCATGTTCCTGAAGGAAATACCCTTTCTCTCTTCAGGGTTTCTCTATATAGCCCTGGCTGCTGTGGAGCGCTCTCTCTCTCTTTCTCTTCTCTTCTCTTCTCTTCTCTTCTCTTCTCTTCTCTTCTCTTCTCTTCTCTTCTCTTCTCTTCTCTTCTCTTCTCTTCTCCTCTCTCTCTCTCTCTCTCTCTCTCTCTCTCTCTCTCTCTCTCTCTCTCAGGCTGGCCTTGAACTCATGAGATCTGCCTGCTTCTGCCTTCCAAGTGCTGGGATTAAAGGCATGGGCCGCCACCACCTGACTTTAAAAAAAAAAAAAAAAAAAAAAAGACAGCCCTGGCTGTTCTGGAACTCACTCTATTGACCAGGCTGCCCTCACATTCACAGAGATCTGCCTGACGCTGCCTCCTGAATTGATTAAAGGTGTGAGATAGTACATACGCCCAGCTGCCCTTGAGCCTTTTAATTCATGACCTTGCCTCAGTTACCCGAGTACCTTGTGATTTATTTTATGTATAGAAGTACACTGTAGCTGTTTTCAGACACACCAGAAGAGGGCGTCAGATCCCATTACAGATGGTCGTGAGACACCACGTGGTTGCTGGGAATTGAACTCATGACCTCTGGAAGAGCAGTCGGTGCTCTTAACCACTGAGCCATCGCTCCAGCTCCCTCCTGGGATATCTTTTTTTTTTTTTTTTGGTTCTTTTTTTCGGAGCTGGGGACTGAACCCAGGGCCTTGCGCTTCCTAGGTAAGCGCTCTACCACTAAGCTAAATCCCCAGCCCCCCCTCCTGGGATATCTTAAAGAAAATTTTGTATATGGGATCCGGGAGGTGACCAGCAAGTGTCCTGACGCTTTCTAAGTCATCAATCATTTAAATCAGTGTTAAAATTGCCCCGCGTGGGTGGTTCCCACTGGCTCGGATGTTGAGCTTCTGGTGGTAGGCTCTGTTACCCTCAGTACCGTTTAAATCGGCTCTATTGAATTACATAGCTTCCTCTTAACACAGTCCTGGCTTCGCCCCAGGGGTTAGAGACAGTGTGGTTTTTAACATAAAGGATGCTAAGAGTTCATCCACTCCCTTAATTGTCAGAGTGTCCAGGCAGAATTAGGGACATGTGGCTGGTCAGTGTCTCTCCCTGGTAGTTTCTACGGCGGGTATTACTTTTCTCCTCTGAACTCAGCAGGGAGAGGCTGGCTGAGTCAGTAGCTTCCTCCACCTGGCAGTCGGGGGTTGGGGGGCGGGGGAGGGACGGCTGTGCGACAGCTCCAGTTCTCTCCCAGCAGTCTTAGCTGTGGCTTGGGCAAGACCCAGTGAAGGCACGATCTTAGTGACAGCCGCCCGGGTAGCGAAGAGACTGGCACACAAAGTTCCCTGCGGGGTTCTGGACAGACACAAGAGAGTGAGCTTGCAAACAGTGCGCGATGGGTAGGGCAGAGCGAAAAGAAGGGGCGTGAGGCCAAATGCCTCTCTCTTCCTGGGTTGTTAGTCAGAGGGCCTCGGGGAAAATGTCAGCCATCCCGATCTGATATAATTTCAAACCCCCTGCTGGATAACTGAGCCATTTTCTGCGCGCACGGTCAGCGGCAGATTTTTTTCTCAAGGTGAAAGCAATTAGGGCTTCGTCCCTCCCCCCCCCCCCCCCCCCCCCCCGCTTCTCCAGCTGCTAGAAGAAAAGATGGGAGCAAAACAGTGTCTGCCTGCCAAGGTCAGCCAGGGTGCCTGGCGGCTGCAGTAATTGGTTGGCCACCTGCTCACACCTTCTCGCAGGTTGGTGGTGTCCCTCAGGGCTGAAGCAGCGAAGGGCAAGGGCAGCTGGTTTCCACTTGTCTCCAGAACAAGAAAAGGCAGCTTGCCCGCCCCGGGGCCAGGGGAATTAGCAGGAATGCTGGAGCCAGGCCTGGACGGCACACACAGGTAGTGCGCAGATGTTCTCTAGGCAGCAGAACACTCTAGAAAGTCAAGGGATTCACGCAGTTACTGTAGTACGCTTTGTCAGGAGGTCCTGGTCCCTGTGGTTTGACAGTTGAAGGGAGCAGGTGGGTGGGTGCAGAGGTGAGGAGAAGAGGCCGGCCATTGACAGAGCTGCAGAGACCCACAGAAGGAAGGTTGGGATGCTAAGGAAAACCTGATCTACCACAGAAGTGAAGACAGGCCAGGGCTGGAGAGATGGCTCAGCGGTTAAGAGCACTGGCTGCTCTTCCAGAGGTCCTGAGTTCAATTTCCAGCAACCACATGGTGGCTCACAACCATTTGTAATGGGATCTGATGCCCTCTTCTGGTATGTCTAAAAAAGAAGAAAGAAAGGAAGAAAGAAGACAGGCCACTGGGAGGGAAGCTCTATAAAAAGAGGATGAAGACCTCATAGTATCGCTTCTCGGCCTTTTGGCTAAGATCAAGTGTGAAGACCTCATAGTAGATGGTTATAAATGGATGGGAATAGGCTGGATGGGAAACAGACGCTCCAAATTGCTTCTGCCCTTTAGCATTGTTTTAGGTACTTTTCTACCATAATATCCAGATGGACATGTATCTCTGTCTGGCTTTTTGCTGATATATATATATATATATATATATATATATATATATATATATATATATATATATATATCATGCCAGGTGTCCACAAAGGACAGAAGAGGCAGAAGAGGGCATTAGATCTCTGGAACTAGAGTCACAGGCAGCTATAAACCACAATGTGGGTGCTGCAAATTGAACCTGGGTCCTTGATAAAAGCAACAACTGATTTTTTCTTTTCTTTTTTTTCTAAAAGATTTATTCTTTTTTTTTATTTTTTTGGTTCTTTTTTTCGGAGCTGGGGACCGAACCCAGGGCCTTGCGCTTCCTAGGTAAGCACTCTACCACTGAGCTAAATCCCCAGCCCCGATTTATTCGTTTTATTTATATGAGCACACTGTAGCTGTCTTCAGACACACCAGAAGAGGGCATCAGATTCCATTACAAGTGGTTGTGAGCCACCTTGTGGTTGCTGGGAATTGAACTCAGGACCTCTGGAAGAGCAGTCAGTGCTCTTAACTGCTGAGCCATCTCTTCAGCCCAAGTGCTCTTTGTCATTGGCCCCCATGATACCACATTTAAAAAGGAGAGTACGGGCTGGGGATTTAGCTCAGTGGTAGAGCGCTTACCTAGGAAGCGCAAGGCCCTGGGTTCGGTCCCCAGCTCCGAAAAAAAGAACCAAAAAAAATAAAAAATAAAAATAAAAATAAAAAGGAGAGTAGAGGTCTGGAGTTTCAATTCCCTGTACCTACTGGGTGTCCCACAGCTGTTTGTAAGTCCTGTCCTAGGGGGTGTGGTGCCCTTCTGGCTTCTATGGGTATTGAATGCTCACATATGGTACACAGGCATGCAGGCCGAACTCCCATACACATTAAAAATAAACATTACAGTTTAAAACAATCAAAAGGAGACCATACAACTGGGTATGGCGGCTCATGTCTTTAATCCCAGCACTCATGAGGCAGAGGCAGAAAACGCTGAGTTCAAGGCTAAGCTGGTCTACATAGTGAGTTCTAGGTCAGCCAGGGCTATAAAAGAAAAGAAAGGGGCTGGGGATTTAGCTCAGTGGTAGAGCGCTTATCTAGGAAGCGCAAGGCCCTGGGTTTGGTCCCCAGCTCCGGAAAAAAAAGAACCAAAAAAAAAAAGGAAAAGAAAACCAACATTTATGATAAAGAAATAAGCAAGGGATGGCACACGCCTGTCATCCCAGCCTTGGAGATGTGGAAGGAGGATCAGGAATTCAAAGACAGCCTGATATACATGTGATCCCGTCTCAAAACAACCTCTGTCTCTCTGTGTCTCTCTGCCTCTCTGTCCCCCCCCTTCTGTGCACGCATGTGAGAGTGTGTGTGCACACACGTGCATGGTCGAATGTCTTGTATTGCTCTCTACTGTCTGCCTTCTTGCCTTGAGACGGCATCTCTCATTGAGAATGGCAGGTTCACCTTTTAGCTAGGTTGGCTGGCCAGTGAGCCTTCTAGATCTTCTGGTCTCTGTCTCCCAGTGCTGGGGGGACACACACACACAGCCACATGTGGCTTTTTATGTGTTTGATAGGGATTCGCACTCAGGTGCTCCTGCTTGCAGAGCAAACCCTCTTGGCCAACCCAGTCATCCCCCCAGTCCCAACAGACACATATTGCTCAAAGAAGAGTGGTTCTGGAGTGTACTATGACAGGAAGGTGGCAGACTGGGAGGTCACTAGAAGCCTGTCTGCAGCCAACAGATGTTTTCAAAGGGATTATATAATGTACCTAGTCTCCTAGTTGCTCCCCTCCCCTCCCCTGACTTCATAATATAGCCAGTGCTTTCCTTATACACAGTGTCTGGGAACATTTCCTCCTTCTCTTGAAGGTGGTAAGACACAAGAAGTGATTTGTTTCTTTGTTTTAAGGTGAAACTTGAAGGATAAGGGAGATTAGCCAGACACAGGGGCCATTCTGTGTAGAAGGGAGCCTGGGAAGGCAGCAGCAACAGTTCCTCCCCCACCACCATCCACCACCACTGTACAGAGCCTCCAGCCTCCCCTCCAGTTTCAGCTCTCTCTGCCCCTCCCACTGCCAATTTCCCCCTCTCTAATTGGCAGGGTCTTGCAGCCCTCGGTCTTGCTCTAACCCCGGGGAGCTTCATTCTTTATGCCCAAGCAACTTAGTGTTTTCCTAAACAAAGAGCCATCTACCCAGAGAAAAAAAAAACGATGCCGCTCCCAGGACAGACAAAAGTAGCTGCAGGCAGTTGCGGTTTTAAATAGCAATTAGAAAAAAAAAATATCTGGTGTAATGCATAAAGCACCTGGCAGTTCATAAAGGGTGGTTGTTTGTCTCCCTGATTATTTTCCATGGGTTTCTGGTTGTGTTGGCTGCGGCAAAGATCCTGCCTCCCTCCTTGCATACCGCCTCCCTCCTGAGGAATCCTTGCTTCCCTCTAAACAGCCCATCCTTCACTAAGGCACTCAAGACAGTTACCTTGGACAGAGGTGGAAGGGTGGTGAAGAATTTGAGGCTAGCCTGAGTTCCCCAGTGAAACTTTGTTTCAAACAACCAAGGGCAAGGGGTGTGGCTCAGTGGTGGAGTACCAGGCTGAGGGGCCTCAGGATGTGCCTGTTTCTGTCCCCTAGTGCTTGGGGTTACAGGCATGTGCAGCCAGACAGACTCTGAGTTCAATCCCTAGCATTGCAAACAAACACAAGGTTTTATTTTGTGATGCGGGAGATCAAGCCTTGGGTCTCCCATATGCCCCATGCTCTCCCATTGACTCCCCCCCACCCCCGCACCTCCCGCCCTGGCTTCCACTTCTTGCTTGGCTGCTTTTAAAAAGATGAGGGAAAGCCAGGCATGGTAGCCCATGCCTTTAATCCCAGCATCTGAGAGGAAGAGGCAGGTGGTTCCCTGTGTGTTCGAGGCCAGCCTGGTCTACAGAGTGAGCTCCAGGAAAGCCAGGGTTACTCAGAGAAACCCTGTCTTGAGTAACAAAAAAACAGATTACAACTAAAAGATGGGGGACCGGAGAGACTGCCCAGCAGTTAAGAGCACTTGCTGCTCTTCAGAGGACTGGAAGTTGGTTCCTGAGGCCCCACAGTGGTTGGCTTGTGGTTGTGACTCCAGCTCCAGCGGGTCTGACACCCTCTTCTTGCCTCTGAGGGCACCCATGCCCATGTGTCAAAAAAGCACAGTAATGATGTATGTATTTATTGTCTTTGTATCTCCAGCGCTCTCAGCAAAGGCCTGGCCTAGAGCAGACACTGAGACGGTGTGGACTTGGGCTGTTCTGAGCTCATAGGTGGCTCGTAAGTGCTGTGGGTAAGCTTTTATCTGAGCCCCAAGGTGAATACCTCGGACAGCAGAGGGAAGATTAAAGGAAGCCTCTGGCCTTGAGTTTTTCATGATCAAGTTGGATCAAGGTATAGACTATAAAATACCTAGAGCCCTTAACTCTGCACCATCTTCGAGGGGAAGAAATGAGCCCTCACAGGTGCAGAATGGATACAGTAATATGCACTTGGCCCACGTGTGGAGGTCAATTTTGTGAAGTTGTTTCTCTCCTTCCACCTTTATGTTGGTCACACCAGGCTTGCCCTTCAAGTGAGGGCTCAGCTATGTTTTCATGATGGTGGTAATGATAAAACTCACAGTCTTCTGCATCCTAGGCAAGCACTGAGCCCCAGCTGTGTGTCAAATTCTTTATATTTTGAAACAGAAAGAAGGCATCGGTTGTGAGACACCATTCAGTGGCTGGGAATTGAACTTCGGGACCTCTGGAAGAGCAGTCAGTGCTCTTAACCATCTCTCCAGCCCAGAAAGCACAGATATTTTTCTTTCTTCTAAGACTTACTTATTATGTATAGTGTTCTACCTGCATATATGCCTGCATACCAGAAGAGGGCACCAGACCTCATTATAGACTGTTGTTGGGAAGTGAACTCAGGACCTCTGGAAGAGCAGCCAGTAATCTTTTTCTTTTTTTTTTTTTTTTTTTTTTTTTTTTTTTTGGTTCTTTTTTTTCGGAGCTGGGGACCGAACCCAGGGCCTTGCGTTTCCTAGGTAAGCGCTTTACCACTGAGCTAAATCCCCAGCCCCAGCAGCCAGTAATCTTAACCCCTGAGCCATCTCTCCAGCTACATTTTTTTTAAGATTTCTTTTTTTTCAAATTTATGTTTAATTACGTGCCTGTGTGTGCCTCTGTGTGCATGTGTGTGTGCGTGTGCATGCACTCAACTGTATGGGTGGGTGCATATGAGTATTGAACCATCTCTCTGGTCACACAAATCTTAAATGACCAACTAGGTAGACTTTCACACATATCAATAACTAGGTTGAAGTTTATACCTCCATAACTACCGCCTCGGTCAAGACACAGGACCTTTATAGCACTCTAGACGGTTTCCTTCATTCCTTCCAGACTTAACTCTTCCTGCTGTAGAGGGAATTATGCCAACAGTTAGTTATACCTGTGTGGTGGCTTGTATAGGTTTGGCTCCCATACATTTATGTGTTTCAATGCCTGGCCATAGGGAGTGGCAGTGGCACTACTAGGAGATGTGACCTTATTGGAGTAGGTATGGTTTTGATATATATATATATATACATATATATATATATTACATACATAATTATATATAATGCTATATATAAATATATAGTAAACATTCTATATATGTAAATTTTGATCGGGGTTGGGGATTTAGCTCAGTGGTAGAGCGCTTGCCTAGCAAGCTCAAGGCCCTGGGATCGGTCCCCAGCTCCGGAAAAAAGAAAAAAAATTTTTTGATCTGGTTTCATTTATTCAATGAAGACTCATTCATATAGTACTTAATTCTTTGGAAGGTGGTAGGTGGATGGGTGTGGGGGTTTCTAGTCTCTCAAATGCATATGTATGAGCAAAAGGAGCTTCCTTCTGCCACCTGAAGGCTCACTAATTAAATCTGTGGAAACAAACTGACTAATGACCAGGTGTACAGGCTATTGTGTGTATGAGAATATCATGGGGAAGGGAGAACTCAATAAGCTGCTGCGATTTAGAAACTTCTACTCACTTCACAGGAGAGGGACATGGACTCTATAGGTAAGGAAGAGTAAATTGTTCTTTTTAGGGGGGATAAATGACCTTCAAGGATGGACAGAGAGCGGGTGGGGACAGATTGGCTGGGCTAGAGTTATAGAATCTGTTCTTCCTTCTTTTTTTTAAAAAAAGAAAAAAGACTTTTTTTTTTCTCTTTTCTTTTTTTCGGAGCTGGGGACCGAACCCAGGGCCTAGCGCTTCCTAGGCAAGTGCTCTACCACTGAGCTAAATCCCCAACCCCTTATTTATTTATTATCTATAAGTACACTGTCGCTGTCTTCAGACACACCAGCAGAGGGCATCAGATCCCATTACAGATGGTTGTGAGCCACCATGTGGTTGTTGGGATTTGAACTCAGGACCTCTGGAAGAGCAGTCAGTGCTCTTAACCACTGAGCCATCTCTCCAGACCCTGTTCTTCCTTCCTATGGTCCAGTTCAATATTCCTGGTTTGGTGAGAAATCTAGGAAAGGAGTTCTGTGGTTGCGTGTTGTCAATACAAGCACAGGCATGACATAGCCTACCCAATCCTGTGAGGCCAAAACAGGGACAATCACCTCGCAGGTTAAGGCTTCTGTTTGCACTTACGACAATTAAGAATACCTTCCTGTTTGTCCTATGTTAAGCCCTTGCAAATTAAGGTTTCTTTTTGTAATAATTAAGAAGTGCCTGTTGTGGGCTGGAGAGATGACTCAGTGGTTAAGAGCACCCGACTGCTCTTCCAGAGGTCCTGAGTTCAAATCCCAACAACCACATGGTGGCTCACAACCATCTGTAAAGAGATCTGATGCCCTCGTCTGGTGTATCTGGAGACAGCTACAGTGCACTTATATATAATAAATGAATAAATCTTAAAAAAAAAAAAAGAAGTGCCTGTTGTCCTGTTCAGGTTACAGTTTCTGTTGGTAGTTAAAGAATGCGTTCCTATTTGTGCTGTGTTAAGTCCTTGCAAGTTCTTATTTGTAATTAAGAATAAATTTCTGGGGCTGGAGAGATGGCTCAGCGGTTAAGAGCACCCGACTGCTCTTCCAGAGGTCCTGAGTTCAATTCCCAGCATCAACATGGTGGCTCACGACTATCTGTAATGGAATCCGATGCCCTCTTCTGGTGTGTCTGAAGATAGCAAAAGTGGCTCACATATATGAAATAAGTAAATACATTTTTTTTTTTTGGTTCTTTTTTTCGGAGCTGGGGACCGAACCCAGGGCCTTGCGCTTCCTAGGTAAGCACTCTACCACTGAGCTAAATCCCCAGCCCCATAAATTTTTAAAAAAATGTTTTAAAAAATTAGGCTAGAGAGATGGCACTGGCTGTTCTTCCAGAGGTCCTGAGTTCAATTCCCAGCAACCACATGGTGGCTCACAACCATCTGTAATGAGATCCAATGCCTTCTTCTAGTGTATCTGAGGATAGTGACAGTGTACTCATATACATATAATAAATAAATATTTTTTTAAAAGAGAATAAATCCCTGCTGGGTGGTGGTGGTACACACCATTAATCCTAGCACTCCAGAAGCAGGTGGGTCTCTGTGAGTTCAAGGCCAGCCTGGTCTATGGTTTACATGGTGAGTTCCAGGACAGCCAGGACTAGACAGAGAAACTGTCTTGAAAAACCAGAAAATAAAGTTCCTTTTTCTTATCTGATGTAAACTGCAAAATACAACCACACTAAACTTGCAACCCCATTCACATGACTTTATTCTTCCCTTTCATTGTATCTAACAGTGTGTAACAGCTGACTCTCTTGCCCTTGTGGACACCTTACCTCTCCTATAAAAGGAACTTCAAGAGGCCAGCAGGGGCTGCTCTCTCAAATCCCAATTTAGGGTGACCAGGCAGTTAGTCAATTCCTAGAGACATGTAACATGTGTTTCTCCATAACCCCAGGTCTTTGAGAACCCAGCCTGGGAGGTAGACAGGTGACTCTAGAAAAATCCTTTCCGTGCTTGCGCCGTTCCCAGGGCCTCAGTTTGAGGCACAGATGGTATAGTTTGAAGCTCATTTCCGAGAACCAAGGAACACACGGCAATGGATGTTTGGTCTGCTCGCAGCTGTCGGCCGTTGTGAGTGGTGACTTGATGAGCATTGTCACACATAGCTTTTGGTAGACGTGGCCCTCGTTTCTCCTGGCTGCGTATTTGAGTGGAATTGTTCAATCTTCATGGGTGCTTAGTTTTAACTTTAGTTATATTGCAGGCCTTCCAAGGCGAATGTGAATGTGCTGATTTATAGTCCCATCTGTAGGGCCTGGGAATCCATCTCTTTACCTTCTAATTTCAATCCTTTACATTCCGCCTCCAGACTCCAGAGTGCTGGGAGGACAGGTGTGAGCCACCACAGCCAGCCCTGGGCATGCTGTGGAGGAGCTTACTTACCTTAAACCCTTTCACCCAGGACCACCTCTTCTCTTGTCAAGGACACTCCAAGTTCTCCACTGGTCATCTTTGTACTCATTGCCCTGAGAGCTCTGTCCAGAGACTATTCCTAAACGCCCCATCACACAACCCACTTCTCTCTCTTCTCTTTTTTTTTTTTTCGGATCTGGGGACCGAACCCAGGGCCTTGCGCTTGCTAGGCAAGCACTCTACCACTGAGCTAAATCCCCAACCCAGCTATTTTATTCTACAAAAACTCGTTGTTTGCTGTCCTCAGTCACACCAGAAGAGGGCATCAGATCCCACTACAGATGGTTGTGAGCCACCATGCGGTTGCTGGGATTTGAACTCAGGACCTCTGGAAGAGCAGTCAGTGCTCTTAACCACTGAGCCATCTCTCCAGGCCACCCTGTGGGTTTCAAGTGTAACTTTCAGTTTCTGATCATCTTCAGTTGAGCACAAGTTGTTAAAAGCGGATGAAGGGTTCCAACCGGAGAACCACCTCTTGCCAGCTGTAAGATATAGAACAAGAATACTCGGGGCTGGGGATTTAGCTCAGTGGTAGAGTGCTTACCTAGGAAGCGCAAGGCCCTGGGTTCGGTCCCCAGCTCCGGAAAAAAAAGAACCAAAAAAAAAAAAAAAAAAAAAAAAAGAATACTCACGGTTGTGAGAATTAAATGGTTGTGAGAATTAAATGCGCTGTTCATGTAAAAAGACTTGCTGGCACTGGGGTTAGGGTGGCTATCAGCTGGAACATTTAACCAAGCAGCAAGGACTTGGCCAGGTTTCCAGGTGGCTGAAGATAGCTTTGTTTGAAGTGAACATTGCAGCCACTTACTGAAAACTTCCAGTGGGTTTTCTGCATTTCATGTGTCACTGTGTTCTTAATCTCACACTGCCATCACTAATGGGATTCCTTCTCAAGTGTTTGGTATCACTCTGGGGGTCCAGAGCCACAATGGCTGCAAATGAGTTTTACCTACAAAAGGATGATGGCTGCGTTTGCTGTAAAACCCTGAGAGCATTGTGGACGAGGTACATGGTGCTTTATTTGTGTGGAGGAATTGGCCTCTCTGGGATGCCAGCACTGTGTAACCGCATCAGAGTCCATCCGGAATCCTTCCAGCCATTATAAGCTATGCTACTGTGGGCTGCACATGCTCCAGTCACAGCAAAACACTATAGGTCTAAGACAGAGGACCTGGGCTCCGTCAGACCTGGCTTTGGGTCCTATCTCTGCTTTTGATTGCTTGTGTGCACTTAAGTGAGGTGTTGTTTTGAAACTAATTTTCTCAGTCATAGAGACGGATAAGGGCGTGGCTCTCGGGATTACCTCAGGGCACTGTGTTTGTGTTTGAGTTTGGGGTGCCAATCACCGCATACCCTGTGCATTGACAGAGCACCTACTTCACAGAGCTCCTATGAGGACTGAGATGGCTCCTTTCCAGGAACTAGCTTAGATGGGCAGCAAATACTAGCTGCTATCGTGGTATTATTAGGTGTTTTGCATGCAGAAGCACATCTGTGTGAGAATGAGGAAGACCTTCAGGGGAGGTTCTAAGGGCTATCTAAGCTGGATTTGAGAGGTGAGGTGAGCTGGGGGAGCAGCACAGAGGAGACTTCCTTATGAGGCTCTGGGCTTAATCCCCAACACTGAAAAGGGAGGAAGGGAAGAGGGAAGAGGGAAGAAAAGGAAAGAAGAAAGGAAGGAAGGATATAGAGAAGTATGAGGGTCATTCTCTCTCTTTTTTTAAAAAGATTTATTTATTTTATATATGTGAATACCCTGTCATTGTCTTCAGACACACCAGAAGAGGGCATCAGATCTCATTACAGATGGTTGTAAGCCACCATGTGGTTACTGGGAATTGAACTCAGAACCTCTGGAAGAGCAGTCAGTGCTCTTAACCACTGAGCCATTTCTCCAGCCCAAGGGTCATTCTCTTCTTTTTTTTTTTTTTTTTTTTTTTTTCTTTTTTAACTTGAGTATTTCTTATATACATTTCGAGTGTTATTCCCTTTCCCGGTTTCCGAGCAAACATCCCCCTAATCCCTCCCCCTCCCCTTCTTTATGACTGTTCCCCTCCCCATCCTCCCCCCATTGCCGCCCTCCCCCCAACAATCTAGTTCACTGGGGGTTCAGTCTTAGCAGGACCCAGGGCTTCCCCTTACACTGGTGATCTTACTAGGATATTCATTGCTACCTATGAGGTCAGAGTCCAGGGTCAGTCCATGTATAGTCCTTAGGTAGTGGCTTAGTCCCTGGAAGCTCTGGTTGCTTGGCATTGTTGTACATATGGGGAAGGGTCATTCTCTTAAAGATGTCAGAATTCACTTTGGCAACAAGGAGGACAAATGTTTGGGGAGAAAAGAAGGGACAGGTATCTGTGTGACCAAATGAGACAGTTGGATGCAACTCAGCCCTGTCCTCAGGGCACCACTGGACCCCTGTCAGTAGCGGGGGAATCCCAAAAGCCTCTCCTGCGGAGAGAAAGGGAAGTTGTGAAGTTGCTGTCTGGTGGTGCTGGCGACTGGGACCACACTGGCCTGAGGACAGATTTCTGTGGGGGTCATGGAGCTGGCAAAGCCACAGCCTGAAGGTAGCACAGAGCTGTCTGGCCAAGGCAGGAGGAATGGCAGTCGCTGAGTCGGCCCAGCACCTGGCATTACTAGGTGAGTCACAATGAGGAGAAACATAGGAGTGAATACAGCTGGGATTGCTTTCTAGCAGGAGGGAACTGACCGAATGACGCTCTGCTGCTATTTTCTGGTGGAGGAAACCGGAACACCAAGTCAAATTTAGGGCCAGGCCCACACTCCGCTGCGTTCTTTGTTATATACCTATGCATTGGCAGCATCAAGACCAACCCAGCTGGGCTGGCTGCCTTCCTCTTCCCTGCAAAGTCAGGGAGGCTGGTTAAATGGCTTCTTCCTAGATACTCAGAATCTAGAGTGTGCCCTTCAGTGGGGTCATCTCTAAAGACCACAGGGCACTATGTGACTTCCAGAACTCTGATCTGTGAGTGAGATGAGGGGAGGGGAGGCAGAGACAGGGGGACTGAAGATCAAGTCTAGTCTGGCCCACATAACTAAACATTTTGTCGTGAGAGTCCAGATGACCCGTATGTAGGGTTGTGAGAGGCATCCAAGGCAGGCTGTCTGCCCCCTTTTTGGAAAAGATAGCCATGCACTGTGTCCTTCAGGTCCACCCTTGGCTGCTCTTGGCCCCATTCTGTGTCTGATTCGGTCAGGATGTGTCACCCACAGCCTTCTTTACCTTCTGGCTGAGCTCAGCCAATGAGATGGGAGTCTGAGGTGAGAGGTGCCGAGGGCTTCAAGTTCATTGCTCTTCCTTCCCAGGCTGGCAGGTGACTTGCCTGACCATCACTGGCCTTCACCCCCTCCCCCTGTCCCCTCAGGCCCTAGGGTAGTGACAAATCCTCAGCTGTTTGTAGCCTCAGGTCACCACACCATCTCTTCTGAGTTCCCCTACACCCGCCCACACTGTTGTGAATAAATCCTCTTCAAATTATTCTAATTTGAGTTCACCATCTGTTTTCAGTTGGGACCCTGACTGATACATTTGCCAAATAAGGATTCTTTTGGTTGTTAGGGAGGGAGAAAGAAGAGGGAGAGAGGGAGAGAGGGAGAAAAAAAAAAAATATATATATATCATGTACCTGAGCTTGAGCCATAAACTTTAGACAAATCTATCCAAGAGTTGAGGCTTGAGTTTAGAAACAAGCTCGTAGGCCAACAAAGTGTCCACATCTGTTGGCTCTAGTCTCCTGATTTGCTCTGTGTTCTCCTGGTGGCACAGGTCTAGAATCTTCAGCAGTTTCGATGTCTGAGACAGGACTCAAAGTGAAAAGGTTAGGGGTTGGGGATTTAGCTCAGTGGTAGAGTGCTTGCTTAGCAAGCACAAGGCCCTGGGTTCAGTCCCCAACTCCGAAAAAAAAAGAAAAGAAAAAAAAAAAAAGAAAAGGTTAAAAAGGAAAGCTGGGAGGTGGTGGTGCACGTATTCGATCCCAGCACTGGGAGGCAGAGGCAGGCAAAGCTCTGAGTTCAAGGCCATCCTGGTCTACAGAGGGAGCTTCTGGATAGCCAGGGCTACACAGAGAAACTTTGTCTCAAGAAAACCAAAAACAGGGCTGGAGAGATGGCTCAGCTCAGTGGTTAAGAGCACTGACTGCTCTTCCACAGGTCCTGAGTTCAATTCCCAGCAACCACATTTAAATAATTCTTTTTTTTTTTTTGGAGCTGTAAATAATTCTTTAAAACACACACACACACACACACACACACACACACACACACACACACACACAAAACAATCTAAAAAGTGCTCAGACAGCATGCATCAGGTTTTGAGTTCAGTTCCCAGTACTAAAAAGCCTCTAGATGGTCGGAGTCACAAACCCACTTCATGGCTGAAAGGGGCTGGAGAGATAGCTCAGCAGTTAGGAGCATTTGCTGCTCTTCCAGAGAACCTGGATCTGATTCCCAACACCCACATAGTGGCTCACAACCACCTGGAACTCCAGTTAGGAGATCTGATGCCCTCTTCTGGCTGCCCAGGGCAGCCAGACATATCACAGACATATGCAGGTGAAACACCTATACATGTATAAATACAATTAAGAAAAGCAAACCAAAAGTTACACAAATCTTTATAAAAATGCATGCATTATCTTAATGACTTGTATGCACGTTACCCCCTTAGTTTTATTTGTTTGTTTTTATTTTGGGTGTGAGTGTGCATGTGTGTATATGTGTATGTTCTCACGCCTGTGGAAACCTTGCTCGGGGTCCTCCTCCCTTACTCTCCACCTACTGTGATGTGACTTGGACCAGGCTAGCCTCAAACTCCCGCCATCACACCAGACTCCACCTTGTGTTTTGAGACAGGGTCATTCACTTGGTCTGGGGTTCACTGATTGGCTAGAAGAACTGGCCGATGAGCCTCCAGATCCTCCTGTTCTCACTTCTCAGTGCTGGGTTTACAGGGGAGCACTGCCCTGCTCAGCCTGGGTTTACAGGGGAGCACTGCCCTGCTCAGCCTGGGTTTACAGGGGAGCACTGCCTTGCTCAGTACAGGGTTTACAGGGGGGAGCACTGCCCTGTACTGCCCTGATCAGCCCTCTATATTGGTGCTGGGAATCTGAGCCCGGGTCCTATTTTATCTACTGAGCTGCCTCACTAGCCCTTGATCTATTTTATTTTTGAGGCAGGGCCTCATTCTGCAGCCCAGGCTGGCCTGAAACTCACTTATGTTACCTATGCTGACCAAATACTCCCAGAAATCTTCCTGCCCCAGCTTCATTGTAGGTATGGGTCCCAATACCTGGTTTCTGGATCCTCCTTTATTTTTAGGTACATCTTAACAACACATCAGAAAGGTCGTCCCACAGCAGCACACGCATGTCTAATTTATTACTTATATTTCTTAAACTGGGTGGTGGTGAAGTATGCTTTTAGTCCCAGCACTCGAAAGGCAGAGGCAGGTGGATTGCTGTGAATTCAATGGCAACCTGGTCTACAGAGTGAGTTCCAGGACAGCCAGGGCTACACAGAGAGACCCTGTTTTCTTTTTTCTTTTTTTTCTTTCTTTTTTTTTTTTTTTTGGTTCTTTTTTTTCGGAGCTGGGGACCGAACCCAGGGCCTTGCGCTTCCTAGGCAAGCGCTCTACCACTGAGCTAAATCCCCAACCCCGAGACCCTGTTTTCAAAAGAAAATAAAACGGGATTTGTATTTGTCTCAGTTAGGGTTACTACTGCACTGATGAACCTTGGAGAGGAAAGGGTGTATGTCACTCACAGTCCCATGTGACTGCTCATCATTAAAAGCAACCAGCTTAAGAACTCAAGCAGGGCAGGAACTGAGGGAGTCTATGGAGGGGTGCTGCTTACTGGCTTGCTCCTCATGGCTTGCTAAGCCTGCTTTTTTGTTTGTTTGTTTGTTTTCTGCCTGTATCCCTGCAGGCCAGAAGAGGGCACCAGATCTCATTATTGATGGTTATGAATCACCATGTGGTTGCTGGGAATTGAACTCAGGACCTCTAGGAAGAGCAGCCGGTGCTCTTAACCACTGAGCCATCTCTCCAGCCCTCAGCCTGCTTTGTTTGTTTCTTTCTCTCCCCACTCCCCCGCCCCGGAGCTGAGAACAGAACCCAGGGCCTTGAGCTTGCTAGGCAAGCGCTCTACCACTGAGCTAAATCCCCAACCCTCCTCAGCCTGCTTTGTTATAGAACTCAGAACCACCAGTCCAGGGATAGCACCAATCACAATGAACTGGGTCCTCCCCTCATCAATCACTAATTAAGAAAATGCCTTACAGGCTTGCCTACAGCCCAGTCTTAAGGAGGCATTTTCTCAATTAGGGTTCTTTCCTCTCAGATGACTCTAGCCTGTGTCAAGTTGACGTAAAACTAGCCAGCACAAGTGACCCCCTTGCCCATTTGACATACAAAAATCTATGGTGTCTGGTCAGCTGGGGCTGAAGAATCAGCAGCCATGATTAAGAAGAGGTCAGCATCATTGAGGTGAAACCTTCTGGGAAGTGTTCCCTCAGAGTCAGCACATGCATGTTTAGAGGTAGCCAAGGTTGTACTTGTGCAGTCAGACGAGCTTGGTCATGCATTAGAGTCTTCCAGGTGGTACTGGTTTTGAAGACATCTGAAGGAATCAGTGGGAGGAGCTGAGACTTGGCACTGTGAGGCCACAAGAGGCCACTGGAGGTGGGGGGGGGAGACTCAGCCAGAGTAACGGTGTAAACCCCAGGATTAAAGGGGGTCATGGAGAAAAGTTGAAGCTTTGCCCCATGAAGAGGGCCCAGGAGAGGCTATTAGTGAAAATGCAGCCGACTTGGAGTGGAAGACTCCAGCACTTTGGAGATGCCGACACCATGGGACGACCAACAAGAAGAGCTGCAGCACTGGAATGGAGCCAGCTGGAGCCTAGGAGACAAGCTGCGTGTGCTGCAGAGGGCAGAGTTGGAGAAGTGACCCAAGCCCCTAGGAGGAGCCCAGAAACCGTGAGTGAATCCCAGACAGTGGACAATTAATTATTTACAGTGGTGGAGTGTGGTTTCGCTTTGTTCAGATTATGACTGTGCTGTGGTTTCCCCCTCTTCTCTCTCTCTCTCTCTCTCTCTCTCTCTCTCTCTCTCTCTTTCTCTCTCTCCCTTCCCCCTTTCTTCTTCCTTCCTTCCTCTCTTTCTTTCTTTCTTTCTTTCTTTCTTTCTTTCTTTCTTTCTTTCTTTCTTTCTTTCGTCCTTTCTTTCTTTCAACTTTTTGCTTTTCCGAGACAAGGTTTCTCTGTATAGCTTTGGCTGTGCTGGAACTTGCTTGGTAGACCAGACTGGCCTTGAACCCACAGAGCTGTCTGTTTCTGCTTCCTCAGTGCTGTGATTAAAGGCATGAGCCACCGCCGCTCAACATGGTTCTTCCTTGTTAAAATAAATTATTTAAACTTATTTTTATTTTATAGGAGTCTGCAGTTGAGAGACTTTGAATTTTTTTTTTTTTTTTGTTCTTTTTTTCGGAGCTGGGGACCGAACCCAGGGCCTTGCGCTTCCTAGGTAAGCGCTCTACCACTGAGCTAAATCCCCAGCCCCGAGACTTTGAATTTTTAAAAGAAATTTTGGGCTTTAAAAGAGACTTTAGGGGCTGGGGATTTAGCTCAGTGGTAAAGCGCTTACCTAGGAAGCGCAAGGCCCTGGGTTCGGTCCCCAGCTCCGGAAAAAAAGAACCAAAAAAAAAAAAAAAAAAAAAAAAAGAGACTTTAGATTTTTTTTTCCAGGCAGGGACCACTCAGCTACCTGCTTCATCTAGTACCATTCTGACTCATCTTCTACTCCAAGAATCTTAGGTACTATGAGCCTTTGGATTTTTATAGAAACTAAACTTTAAAAAAAAATGGTTATGGGGTTGGGAATTTAGCTCAGTGGTAGAGCGCTTGCCTAGCAAGCGCAAGGCCCTGGGTTCGGTCCCTCACTCCGAAAAAAAGAAGAAAGAAAAAAATATTTATTTATTTATTATATATAAGTACATTATAGCTGTCTTCAGACACACCAGAAGAGGGCATCAGATCTCATTACAGATGGTTGTGAGCCACTATGTAGTTGCTGGGATTTGGACTCAGGACCCCTGGAAGAACAGTCAGTGCTCTTTTTTTTTTTTTTTTTTTTTAAACATTTATTTATTTATTATGTATACATCATACAGCTTTCTGCCTGCATGTATGCAACTACAAGCCAGAAGAGGGCACCAGACCTGATTATAGGTGGTTGTGAGCCACCATGTGGTTGCTGGGAATTGAACTCAGGACCTCTGGAAGAGCAGACAGTGCTCTTAACCTCTGAGCCATCTCTCCAGCCCCAGTCAGTGCTCTTAACCACTAAACCATCTCTCCAGCCTGAAATTAAACTTTTAAAGTATTTAAACTGGTAAGGACTGTAGGGTTTTAAAATTTGCAATATGTTTTATAATTGTGATGTTTATTAATCTGAGATCTTGGGGATGAACTAAAAATAAAGAAAAGATTATGATTTAAAAGTATTATATATCGGGGCTGGGGATTTAGCTCAGTGGTAGAGCGCTTGCCTAGGAAGCGCAACGCCCTGGGTTCGGTCCCCAGCTCCGAAAAAAAGAACCAAAAAAAAAAAAAAGTATTATATATCAAGCCAGGCTTGGCACAGGTTTTTGAAACAGCAAAAGCCACTCCCAATAACACACTTCCTCCAACAAAGCCACTTCTTAATCCTTCTAATCTTTTTAAATAGAGCCACTCCCTGGTATGAAACATTCAAATATATGAGCCTGTGAAGGCCACAATTATCGAAACCACCACAATTTTATTGTCGGGACTTCAATCCTAACACTCAGGAGGCAGAAACAGGTAGATCTGAGGCCAGCCTGGTCTACATTGATAGGCTAGCTCTGACTCCAGGAAAGAGATATGTAATAGAGAAACCCTGTCTCAAAAGACAGACAACATCAACAAAAAACTTACTCTATTTGGTGAGTACCAAGGCTTTGCCTGCATGTGCGTAGTATACAATCTACATGCCTGGTGCGTACAAAGTCCAGAATAGGGGATCAGATCTCCTGCAATTCCGAATGATCCGGAGCCACGTGTGGGTGTTAGGAATCCTCCAGGTCCCTTGAAGGAGCATCCAGTGCTCTTAACCTGTGAGCCATCTCTCCAGTCCACACAAAGGTAATGATGTCATGATTAGAAAGACTGTCTTCATGTAGCCTGCTTTCTATTGTCCATACCCTGGACCACAGTCCTCTTTACGGATATGAAAGCTGCCCATTGTTTGTCCTAATGGCTGCCAAAGAGCACTTAGGAGTCTCTGCTTTGGGGAAGACAGTGTTCACACTGGCCTGCAGCCATTGGGTTGAGTCTAGGTAAAGCAAGACCATGATCTATCTGAGAGCTGGTTTCTGATCTCCTGATGCCGGCTAACAGTGATGGGAAATCAGCCTTTCAGGATAACCTTGGCTGTTGACTAGAATTGTTTAGCACTGACATATTATGCCCACTAGAGAGCACTAGTGAGCCGTCTAGCATTTCCACCAGGCTCATGGATGCTCTTCTTCCCTGTAAGAAAGGTTACAGCCTGAAGCAACCTCACTGAGGACAAGGCAACCAGGTAAATTCTCCTACTCCAGGAGAATGATGATGTATCAGAGGAAATCTGGCTAAACACACTACGAGGACAACACAAGGGAAAATAAAATCGAGGTGTATTGTCCCCCATGTAAAAACCTTAGTAATATTTGTCATGTACATTATAGAACCTTCTAACAATATGTGAAAATACAGGCAAGAGAGGAGAACCTGAAGTGCTATGACCTGAGACACGCACCATTCATCGGTTTGGCCATCCTTTTGAAACCTGATCTTTCGCTTGGAGTATATGCGGTGGGGATCTATCCTTGTCCATATCTTTAGCATTGGAAGCCTCAGAACAGGTGCTTACATAAATGCTTCGTGCTTTTTTTTTTCTACCCAGGTAGCTCCAACGGCAGAGAAAAATGAATGTTTTGAAGGGCAGTTGCTCTGCGGTGGCTGTGTGGGGCTAGGATGTAAAAACAGGAGGAAGTTCTTTGTTAGATTACATTTTTACCTCAAACTTCTTTCCAGACAAACTCTGTCTGAATTCCAATTCAATATAACATCTTGAATTCTAGTCCATGCTTGTTTTTATTTAAAAAATATTGTGGCTTGGGCTGGTCAGATGGTTTAGGCTATATCCGATGACCTGAGTTTGATCCCCTGAACCCATACAGTGGGAGACAAAAGTGGTGTCAGAAGGTCATCCTTAGAGTATTGTGTGCATACAGAGACATGTGGGCACCCCTCACCTCCCCAGACATGCACGTGCACACACAGAGCATATGTGTGTGTGTGTGTGTGTGTGTGTGTGTGTGTGTGCACCTATATAAATTTGGGAGACTAGTTTTCACTATGTAGACCTAGCTGTCCTGGAACTCACAGAGATCTTATTGCCTTTGTCTTCTTAACCATTCTTTTTTTTTTTTTAAGATTTATTTATTTATTTATTATATATGAGTACACTGTAGCTGTCTTCAGACACACCAGAAGAGGGCATCAGATCTCTTTACAGATGGTTGTGAGCCACCATGTGGTTGTTGGGATTTGAACTCAGGACCTCTGGAAGAGCAGGCAGTGCTCTTAACCACTGAGCCATTTCTCCAGCCCCCGCCTTTGTCTTCTAAGTGCAGAAATTAATGTGTGCAACTATGCCTGACATATTTTAAAAAATTGTATCGTATTTATCTATTTATCTATTTATTATTATTTTTTGAGACACGAGCTCTCTACATAGCCCTGGCTGTCCTAGGACTTGCTATGTAGACCAAGCTAGCCTCAAAGTCAGAGGAATCTGCCTACCCCTTCCTCTGGAGTGCTGGGATTAAGGGCATGTGCTACCATGCCCAGCTATTTATTTTAATTTTAATGTGTATGAGGTGTTTTGGAATGTTTTGTTTTGAGATAGGGTTTCTCTGTGCAGTCTCGGGTCTCCTGGAATTTACTCTGTAGACGAGGCTAGACTCAAAGTCAGAGATCTGCCTGCCTCTGCCTCCCTAGTGCTGGGATTAAAGGCATGAACTGCCATGCCAGGTTGAGTTTTTTGTTTTTAAAAAACGTATGTATGTATGTATGTATGTATGTATGTATGTATGTATGTATATATGTATGTATGTGCATCACATGTATGCCTGGTACTTGCAAAGGACAGAAGAAGGCATCGTATCTTCTGGGACTGGAGTTACAATTGTGAGTTTCTATGTTGGTGCTAGGGATTGAACCTGGGTCTTCTGCAGAACAACCAATGCTCTTAACCACTGAGTACGAGCCCCGTGTATGAGTGTTTTGCCTGCATGTATGTATATGTGCCACATGTGTGTGTGCCACATGTGTGTGTGCCACACGTGTGTCTGATGCCCACAGAGGCCAAAAGAAGGCATCAGATGCCCTAAATCTAGAATTATGAATGGTTGTGAGCTGTCATGTGGGTGCTGGGAACCGAACCAAGGTCCCTTGCAAGAGCAAGTGTTAACCACTGAGTCATCTCTCTAGATCATCCCCAGCATAATTTTTTAGAAATTAAATACTGTGTCTTTTCTCCTCCATATCTTTTTTTTTTTTTTTTTTTTTTTTTTTTTTTTGGAGCTGGGGACCGAACCCAGGGCCTTGCACTTGCTAGGCAAGCGCTCTACCACTGAGCCAAATCCCCAACCCTCTCCTCCATATCTTTTGTTTGTTTCATTTTAATTTTTTTGGGCAAGGTTGGATTGGCCTTGAACTAATTGTGTAGCTAAGGATGGTCTTGAACTCCCATCTCTACCTTCCTAAGGTTGGATGTACAGGAGGGGACCACTGTCCTTCACATCTCTGCGACATTTTATAATACGGGCAAAGCAAAGCAGAGTGTTGGACATTTAAATCACCTGCAGTTTTTCCTTCGTACCACAGCATTGCAGTGACCATCCTTCGGCCTGTGCATTTTCTCTAGTCTGATGATTTCGGTAGAATAGAGCTCCAGAACATTCCTTTGCTCCTTGCCGCTTTTGAAAACCTGATACAAAAGAGATGAAAAGGTGGTAAAGAGGGAAGAGTGTGTCCTTTTAGGCTTCTGTTTGTCGTTCTTGCTGGGCCCTACCAGAAAACTGGTTCCAGCCTTGGGCCTTGCCTTTCTGCACTGGCCACGTGGGTCCTCTGTCCTCAGAGCTCCTATCTACCCTTACCTCTCTGAGTCTTTCAAAGGACTCCATAGGCTCTTACAGAGCAGGGGTCCATTACTGTGAATCCAGGTGTTTGGATGTTTGGGTGTCTGGATCACTGAGCCCAGCTTCACCAGCAGGAGGGCTTAGAGGTAATAACCTTGTGGTGGCTGTCTGCAGTCTAAAGGCCTTCTCCTGGCCACAGAAAACAAAAACACAAACAGCAGTAGGCTATTTTAAGTTTAGGGAGGACTGGTGGGAGAGGTGATTTATGAACAAAAAGAAGTCTCCTGGAGCCTGAGAGGAGAAGTAATTAGTCTCGTGAGGAATGTGGAAGTGGTGCTCTGCTCTCTCCTTTTTTTCTGTTTCTTTCTCTCTGGGAAACCATGGCCTCAGACTCTCATTCTGCGGTTCCTCTTTACTATCCTTCAGCTGCCCAGCTTCTCTGTGGTTCTGGCGCCGAGAACATGCCCTTCTCCCACTTTGGAACTTCATAACACTTTTGTTTAAAACTGCAACCTACCTAGATCTCTAATCTTAAACTCTAGTCCCCAGAAGGAAAAATCGAGTTAGGTATCTTTGAACTGTGTCCACTTTCTGGTCTAACCAGTTATAGTCTTGGGGAGCAGGGCTGGGTGGCCCCTATGTGGCTGTTAGTTTGCTCCGTGGGTGGAGGATTATTTTGGGTTCACAAACTGTTACAAGGGTGCAGGTAGATATCCACTAGGACTGTCTAGAGGACCTTAATATTACCCAGGAATCTGTAACTGACAGAAATTGGGTTCAAGTTGAGCAAGAAAGCAAAATAAATAAACAAAACCCCAAAGGGAATTGATGATCTTTAATAGAAAAGTCAAGGGCTTAGTTTTAGGCACTTAGGCACAGCCAGATATACTTTCTCAAAGACATTGTCAGAAACTGACCTCTGTGTGTGTGTGTGTGTGTGTGTGTGTGTGTGTGTGTGTGTGTGTGTGTGTATGTGTGCGTGCGCACTTCATGCCTAGTGAAACTCTTTCGTGTGGTGACATCATCGCTCTGTCTTAGTCTCTTGACTTAGCTTCCTCAATGGGAAAGTCATGTCTTCTTTCCAGTGGTTTTAGTTCTGGTTGTATTTGACTGAGCCTTCAAGTCCTGTGACAATTCCATCTCTGATTGGCTAGCCCTAGGTCATGTGACAGGCTCAGCATGGAGGATGGGGTGTGGTGGTTTGAATGAGAATGGACCTCATAGGCTCATATATTTGAATACTTGGTTCCCAGTTGGTGGAACTGCTTGGGAAGGACTAGGAGGTGTGGTCTTATTGGAGGAGGCGTGGTCTTGAGGAGGTGTGGTCTTGTTGGAGGAGGTGTGGTCTTGTTGGAGGAGGTGTGGTCTTGTTGGAGGAGGTGTGGTCTTGTTGGAGGAGGTGCGTCACTGGGGGTGGGCTTTGAGATTCCAAGGGTGCTCTCTACCTCCTGCTTGTGGCTCAGTGAACTCTCAGCTGTTCCTGCTGCTGCGTCTTCACTTCATCATCATGGGCTCTAATCCTCTGAAACCGGGGTTGGGGATTTAGCTCAGTGGTAGAGCGCTTGCCTAACAAGCACGAGGCCCTGGGTTCGGTCCCCAGCTCCAAAAGAAAAGAAAGAAAAAAAAGAAAAAAAAAATTACTACACTAATCCTCTGAAACCACAAGCCCAATTAACTAAGAGTTTTTCTTTTATAAGTGCTATTGGTCGGGTTGGGGATTTAGCTCAGTGGTAGAGCACTTGCCTAGCAAGTGCAAGGCCCAGGGTTCGGTCCCCAGCTCCGAAAAAAAAAAAAGGTGCCATTGATCGTAGTGTTTTGTTTACAGCAAGTGAAACCCTAACTTATACAGAGGGATGCATCTTCAAAAGAAAAATAGAATGGCAGTGGGACCAGAGAGATGGCTCAGTGGTTAAGAGCACTGGCTGCTCTTCCACAAGACCTAGGTTCAATTCCCATCACCCACATGGTGGCTCCCAACTGTCTGACTAGCCTCTGCTAGCCAAGGCTGGACAAGGCTGTGAGAAGCCATTCATTCTTTTATTGAATGTTTATTTATCAAGGGTTCTCTGTGTGTCTGGGAGATATAAGAGTAAATCACACAGACAGATTCTTCTTCCTGTAGAGCTGAAATTCTGAGTGCTGGGCCAACAAGCCATGGTTATTGAGTACGTGCCATGTACAAAACACCTTCCCACCTCATTCCCACCCCACCTCATACAGAGAGAGACAATGGGGCCTCTCCCTGAAGAAACTTACAATTGCCTGGCAGGCGCAAGGCCCTGAGTTTGATCTTCAGCACTGATTCTTCTTTCAAATTGTAGGAAGGCAGGCACAACAGTGATGCATAGATCAGCGGATGATACACGCCCTGTTATGCAAATGAGAGGGCGGGGCTGAGGAAGAATTCTACAGCAATAAAGATAAGGAGTATGATGGGTGGTTAGTGGATGCTGAGTCCTGTGTTTGAAGCTTCCTACGCAGTATCTCATTTAACTCCGATAGCCAGCTCAGAGAGGAGCATGACTGTCTCAAGACACACGGCCAGAGGTCCACGGACTGAGCATTTGAACTCAGCTCTGTCTGACTTCAGAGTGAAGAACATTTACCTGTTATGCAGCCCTGAGCAGGGGAGGAAGAGCAGGAGGAGTTAGACCTGGGCACACGCATGTGGGGACAGTCAGCAGTGTGGGTTCTCTTTCCTCTGTGTGCAGGGCTTTCTCTGCCTCTCCAGAGTGCAGCAGGAAGACGCAGTCTCCACCTTTGGGACCAATGCCTGAAGCTGACTCCATGGTACCAATTGCCAACAGAAGGCCAACCGTGAACCAAATACGGCGAGAACGACAACAGCAACAGTCACAACGACAGTAGCAACAAGGACAACAATTACCACAATGACTGGTTAGCCTATGATATTTAAGGGCAAGAATTAATCCCTGGGATTTAAAAACCGGGGGAATTCTACAGAAAATCAGACTATCTGACAAGGGCCTGTGTTTCCATGGCAACCATCTGCTAGTGCTGAGTGACAGCTGCTGCATATAGCCACGGCACAGACTCTCCAGTGCCGCAGAGGCTGCCAGTCCCATTCACCACTCCTGTGACATTTGAACTGCAGTCACTCTGACCCAGTTTCAGACTCCAGCTTGGGTGGAGCGTGCACCACTGGTTCCCGACCCTGTGGCCACCGTGGGGAAGGCTTCAGTGAGGTCAACAAGGAGTCCCATGGCACTCGTCCAGCAAGGCCTGTGTGTCTTAGTAGTAGATTCTTACAGACAGGGCTGTCATGGGGAGACACCCCAAGGGCCATTTCGTTCAAGGGAAAGGAAATCAAGGCCTAGAGCCCACTTACTACACAAACCATGTAATAATCCAGGTTCTAGGTCACAAAGGAGGCTTCTACAAAAGAAACAGTAGGCCTGGAGGGAAGAAGGGGAGATTAACTTACACAACATTAAAAACATGGTTTTTATGAGTTGGACCGGGAAGTGACTGTAGGGAATGGGGCTAAAAGGTGGTGTCATTCATCACCATAAGACAAAGGGACAAGGTCCAATGCTTGCAACTCCAGTATTTGCATTTGGAGGATGTTGACCCTGAGTCTGCCTAAGCTACAGAGTTGAGACTCTGTTTCCAGAAAAGAAGTGGGATAGGAAGGTCTAGGGAAGAAGTTCAACTGATGAACCCAGCATGCATGGCGACGTTCTGTGTTTGTGGATCCCTGGAACTGCGTATGCCAGGCCTGGGGTCACCTGCCTGTAACCCCAGCTCTTAGGAACTGGAAACATAAAGGTTAGAAGTTCAGTCATCCTCAGCTATACCGTGAGTTCAAGGTCAGCCTGGGCTACAAGAGACCCTGTCTCAGAAAACCAAAAACAAGCCAGCACACACCTCTCATTTCGGCACTCAAAAGGCAAAGGCAGATGAATCTCTGAGCATTCTAGCACAGCGAGGGCTACACAAGGAGACCCCGTCTCAAAACAAAAATGGAAAGAAACCCCCACGCAAGCAAAACATGACAGGTGGAGAACACAGGAGAAGAGCAGGTCTGGGGCGGAGAAACAGAGGCTGGGTTTGGTGACTCTTTTTGGTGATTTTGGCAATGTTGAGTTTTCCCATGCCGTGCCTAGAGTCATGCAGATAAGGCGGCTTGCCAGCAAGCATCCTCTGGAGGAAAATGTGAACTTGAGATGCAAACTAAGTCACCACAAGGAGGGAAGAGTCAGGGACACAGACACAGGCTCACTGTGGGAAGGATGAGGAAGGCAAGGGGAGGGGATTGTGAGGAACAGTGCTTAGAGTTTGGAGCAAAAGCGCACAGTAGGACAACCAGGGGCAGAGTCCTTGCAAAAGCCCAGCAGGGAAAGTTTTAAAGGCGTGGGGTTTGGTGGCTTACATCTGTGATCATACTACCTAAAAAGCTGAGGCAGAAGGATTGCTGAGAGTTTAAAGCCAGCCTGGGTTACAGAGTGAGACCCTGTCTCAGACACCAAAACAGAGACTGGGTAAAAGTGCTTGCTGTTCAAAACCGAGTTCAAAGCCAGCACCCACAAAAAGCAGGGGGTGGTGGCATGCTCCTGTCATCCCAACACTGGGGAGGAGGAGACTGGCTAAACCATAGTCCAGGTTCAGTGAGAGACTCTCCATCCAAAAACATGGAGAGCAGTTGATGAAGCTATCCATCAACCTCTGGCCATGTGCATTCATACAGCACCCCCCTCCCCCATAGACACTGTTCATAGTGCCAAGTGCTTAGAGAAGCTAGAACAGAGAGGATGGGGGTGGCCTTTAGGTCTTGGCAATTAAAAGACCATCGGCGAGTGCGTTCAGAGAGTGTTAGCGGGATGGCTGAGCGGAAACCAAAGGGGTTTGGAAATGAGTAGAGATGAGAGTTGGGGTGTCAATTCTTCTAGCAGTGGGGTATGTGGGGTGGAGGGAAAGAGAGTCCTCTAAAAGCAAAGGTCCGACACTCAGGAGTCAGAGGCAGGAGGATCTATCTCTGTGAGGTTAAGTCCAGCTTGCTCTACACAGTGAACTCCAGCCAGAGCTACAAAAACTCAGTCTTAAAAAAAAAAAAAAAAGCAAAACAAAACGCACAAAAGTGGAATTTACATCAAACCAGGGAAAGGCGTGGCTGTTGGCTAGGGAGCCAGGTGTCACTGATACCTAACTCTGTGAAGTCCCAGAGCCTGGGAAGGACCCAGGTGTCAGGTGCTGGTTGCTCGTGATGGCCACAGTGAGTGTTCATTGGAGGGGCCTGCAGTGGGAACTGTCCTATGAGAAGGCCCTAGCCCTGTGGCTGGGTTTTCCCCTCTGAATTGAGTTTCCTTGATCTCCCGATTAGCTTGGGCTGGTTTTGCTGCATGACTCAGGAGCTTGGAGCAAGCTTAGGTACTAGGTTTCACAGCTCTGGGGGCGGGGAAGCCTGATCTCTCCCGATAACTGGGAAATAGTCATTAGATATTGACAAGAGCACCACTGTTGGGCCCCGGCTTCAGAAAAGACTCTAAGGCTCGATTCCTAAGTAAAATAAAATAAAATAAAATAAGAATACCATCATCTGGGGTTGCGGATTTAGCTCAGTGGTAGAGTGCTTGCCTAGCAAGCGAAAGGCCCTGGGTTCGGTCCTCAGCTCCGGGTGGGGTGGGGGAGGGATGGGGGTGGGGAGAATACCATCATCTAATGCAATGGTTCTTAACCTGTGAATCGCACCCCCCCCAGGAGTCGCATGTCAGATATCCTGTGAAACAGATACTCAGATTATGATTCATAATCGTAGCAAAATTATAGTTATGAATTAGCAATGAAAGAATTATATGGCGGGCGGGGGGGTGCGTTTCACCACCACATGAGGAACTGTATTAAAGGGCTGCAGCTCTCGGAAGGTTGAGAACCGCTGCTCTAATGGCTGTTGAGAGATTGTAAACCTTGCCAGGAAAGTTTCTGATCTGCGAGGTGAACTATCACCATTTTGCCAGGAGGCAGTTGAGAGCCCGATGAAATGACTTGCCTGGGACAGCTAGCCAATACCTGTCCAAATCCCACTTCCCGAACCACTATGCACCCAGCGCTTCGAAGGATGTCTCCAGGAGAGACCCATCGGGTTAAGCCTGTCTTTGAGGAGCAAGCAGCCGCTCAGATGAGTCTTGGGCAAATGACTAGAAAACAAGGCGCTTGCAAGTAGCTGCTTTTCTGTTGGGAATTCTTCTGGCAAAGAAGAGATGAGCCTCTAAGCTGCCTCGCAGCTCTCTCACTGGAGACCCCTTTTGGTAGCCTCCTCCGCACGGCTCAGATAAAGAGTCTATTTATTAACTTCCCCAGAGCGGGTTCTGGAAGCTGGATCTGGCATGAGGCAGTTCAGTCCTTCAGCCAAGCCTCCTCTTTTCCTGTCTACCTTCCTTACCCCTCCCAGTGGATTCTCCTGACACTGGTTTCTCTCTCCCGTATCCCCGAGCCCAGGGCACAGTGTCACGTTCTTCCTAAACTTATCGTGGAGCAGGGACTGCTTTGCACGCTGCCTGCCACTGTTGTCCCGACACACTTCCAAAGGTTTTTTTGTGGAATTCAGGCTTCAGTAAACACTTGAGGGGGAGGAAGTGGGCCAAGAAATGAGTGTAAGATTACATCAGGACTGACGCACAACCCTCTCCCTTCCCTGAGAAGCCCTCCCTCCTTGGGGGGCGGGGCACAGATGCAGCCCCTGGACCAGCCCCAAGCTATCTTTTCTTCCTTTGGCCCAGGGGAGTGGCTAATGCTAGTGAAAAGGGTAACGCTGAGGAGGGAGCCTTAGGTATGAACTGTATCCTTCATGGCCTGGAAGAGAGCTAGCTAACAGCATGAAAGCCGGAGAGAGGGCAAAAGTGAAGTGGCCAAAGGAAAGAGTCCAAAAAGGTTGCGAATCTGTGTTCCGGAAGTGTCAGCCAGAAGCTAGGTTCCATGTGGGAAACAGTAAGACCGGTGGTATCTTAGGAAACAATGGCTGCTTGGTCAGGGACTCCACTTCAGAAGCAGCTATCTTTTGTATAGGGACCCTGGATGATTTATGTCATTGTATCCTCCTGAATTCCAGCAACACTGCTCGGGACTGGTGTGGTTATGATCAACCGTCCTTTTACAAATAAACACACCGAAGGGGTAAAGTTCAGAGCTATCTAAGGTTACTAAATTGAGCTTTGAGTAGTCTGGGTCTGGGTCTGGGTCTGGGTCTGTCTGCGTCTGGCGTGTGTGAGTGTTTTGTGTTTGTTTTTAAGGCAGGGACTGACTGAGAATTCCAGGCCAACTTTAAACTCATGACCCCTGCCTTGGCCCCAGGATTATAAGCAGACACAGGACTATAGGCTCTTTTGCTCCCCCTTTGTTGACCCTGCACAGTTAACTCCTAAGTGTCTGGGTCTTCCCGAGTCCCTCTCAGTTCAGTTTGGGTTTCATATCTTTCTGTCTTCCCAGGAAGTGACAGAGCCAGCCTAGAGAGCCCGGGTGGCCGGCTGGAACAGGATTGCTAGTTCGAGGCTAGCCTGAGTTATGCAGTGAGTCACCATCTCAAGATGAAAAGTCAAGAGAAGACATGGGAGAGGTGACTCAACTTAGTAATACAGGCTAGCAAGCCCTGGGCCTGGAATCCAACCCCAGGTACAGAAATAATGATAGATAGATAGATAGATAGATAGATAGATAGATAGATAGATAGATAGAAACATACATACATACATTCATACATATATACATAGCTGGATGGATAAATGAATAGATGGAAGGATAGATAGGTAGATAGATAAATAGATAATAGATAGATGCATGGATGGATGGATGGATAGATAGACATATAGATAGATACATAGATACATAGCTAGGTGGATAAATGAATGGATGGAAGGATAGATAGGTAGATAGATAAATAGATAGATAGTAGATAGATGCATGGATGGATAATAGATAGATAGACATATAGATAGATACATAGATACATAGCTAGGTGGATAAATGAATGGATGGAAGGATAGATAGGTAGATAGATAAATAGATAATAGATAGATGCATGGATGGATGGATGGATGGATAGATAGACATATAGATAGATACATAGATACATAGCTAGGTGGATAAATGGATGTATGTATGGATAGATAGATAGATGGATAGATAGATACATAAATACATAGGTAGACAGAGAACACATCCCTGTTTTGGTGTCTTTCATGCAGGCTCCTGTCATCTGCCCACTTGGCTTTCTCTAGGCACTTCCAGCTTGCTCCCTCACCAACTACTACTCCCTTAGCTCTGTGGATCTATTAGCACCCGCCCTGGGGCAGGTTTGAATGAAGAAACGTGGATCCTTGAAAGAGTTTCAAATTTGAATCTAGGTACATTAGGCTCCATCCTTCCATCCTCTGCCTCCATCCCAGATCCCTTGGCCAGTGAGGGCCAAGAAAGGGAACTGAAAAACAAGGAGCCAAGAGGCAGGCAAGGGCGGTCGATCAGAATCCTTCACCCTCCTCTCTCCTTCCATTTTCCAGAAGCCAAGGAGAAATAGGAAAGCCCAGCACAGTCTCCGCCCCCAAGTTAAGGAATGCAAAAGGTGAGGGGTCACCATGGAAACGGCCGAGCCAGGTGTGTTGGTGAATACTTAGCTTTTGCAGCATGGAGGGTCGGGTCGGGAGGGCCTGCAGTGCCCAGCTGAGGAGCTACAGGGAGCGGCAGTTCATTTGTCCTCCATAATAGGACATTCCAGGAGACTTGTGCTTTTCATTATCCCCATTTTCTTCTAAAGTAGAAGGGGAGGGGGGAACCATTTTCCTTCCTTTCCTGCCCACTCAGAGGAATGCCAGGAGACGTGAGCATCCCCTTCCGAGTCGCCGCTGGTCACAAAGCCCCATCATCTTTTAAATCGCTCTATTTTAAAGGTTTGTGAAAACTGCACCAAATTGATCCCTCCCCCCTCCCATCTCCTCTATCTGTGATCTCTGTGGTCTCTCTTTTTCAGAACTGCATGTCCTCAGAGCAGGGTAGATGGATACTTGAGGTATTCTGTGGTCTGGGAACCAGAAAATAGAGAGGGTTTTAGAGAATACTAAGTTCCTGCCCCGCCCCTCCGCCTTGCCGATCACTTTTTGTATTTATTTTTACTCAGGATCTGTTGGAAAGGATTTGGCCCGAAGATTCTAAACTCTATTTAGCTCCGGGCCTTAATCACTGCAGAGCGAAGAATCTTATAATCACAAAGACGGGAAGAATCTTAGAAGTCCTCTGGCTCAGAGATTCTCCAAATGTTCAGACTTTATCAAAATTGAAAATTTGTAATAAATGAACGAACCGGTGATAGAAGCGGCCGAGGGCTTGGAGTCTGGACAAACACAAACATCACACAGACGCAACTCTCTTTGTGCCAACAATCATTTTACATCCCATATCCAAAAAGGGAGGAAGGTTCCATTCTACACAGAGGAGATTCAGCTCATAAATGTATGCACTTTAAGCAGGGACGGGGTGGTACATGCCCGCAATCCTAGCACTTGGAAGGTGGACACAGAAGAATCAGGCTTTCAAGATCATCCTCAGTGAGCAAAATTCGAGGCTAGCTGGGCCCCACGAGATGAGGCCAAAATGTGCTACTTTACCAGTCATTTCTCCCTATTTCACGCACGAGCTCCCGTCAGAGAGGAGGGTGGATGTTTGAAAACTACTGCTCCGGTTTGCAGCTTTAAAAGTATTTTTTTTTAATCTATGTGTATGTGTATACGTCTGTAGGAATGCATTCACATTGTGCAGGTGCCTCTGAAGGCCAGAGGAGAGCCTCAGAGCCCCAGCTGACATGGGTGCTGGGAACCAAGGTTGGGTCCTCTCAAAGAGCAGTACCTATGCACCCTTAACCCCTGGGCCATCTCTCCAGCCCCGGTTTAGTTTCCGCACCAGCATCTTAGCTGTTCGGTTATCTCTGGTAGCTACAGCACTTACTTCCTTTCCTTTGCGTATGGACAAGCAGAATTCCCGAGCATCTGAAGTCTTGAGTAAATTGTGTATTTTCCACACGTAAACGGTCATGTCAAGAACTCCCAAGCCTCTGGGGTTGGGGATTTAGCTCGTGGTAGAGCTCTTGCCTAGCAAGCACAAGGCCCTGGGTTTGGTCCCCAGCTCCAAAAAAAAAAAAAAAAAAGAACTCCTAAGCCTCAAACCGGTGGAACAATTTGACAAAGCCCTTACCCATGTGGGCCAGGCTCAGGAGAAATGGCCAGGTTTTCCTTGGGAGTCCAAGGCTGAGTATTTATGAGCCATCTTCCAGGTTGAATAAAGACCAGCCAGGGTAGCTTCCCCGCCCAGATATTCAGACCCTGAGACTGCTCACCTACAGAGAGAGACCTGCTACCAAGACTAGCTAAGCCTTCTTCAGTGCTGTACATAATGGACTCACTGAGGTCCCTGGGAGTGGTGAGAGAAGCCCATCTGATCCCCCCCACCTTTTTTTTTTTTTTTTTTTTTTGGTTCTTTTTTTTTCGGAGCTGGGGACCGAACCCAGGGCCATGCGCTTGCTAGGCAAGCGCTCTACCACTGAGCTAAATCCCCAACCCCATCCCCCACCTTTACTGTATGTGTGTCTGTCCTTCCTTCATTCTCCTGCTGCCTTAGGCAGGATTCTAGGACATAAGTGGCACAGGGTGGAGCCCTTGATAAATCAAGCTGTTACCAGTCCTTACCTCTCTTCCTCTCCTGCCCTTCTCATCTCTAGACAGGATGGATGTCCCTTCCTTATTCTTCTGAAGTTCCTTTTTTTTTCAGACAGGGTTTCTCTGTGTAGCCTTGGCTGTCCTGGAACGCTCTTGTAGACCAGATTGGCCTTAGAACTCACAGAGATCCACCTGCCTCTGCCTCCTGGGTTCTGGGATTAAAGGTGAGTTCGTTCTTTCTTTTTTTTTTTTTCTCGGAGCTGGGGACCGAACCCAGGGTCTTGCGCTTGCTAGGCAAGCGCTCTACCACTGAGCTAAATCCCCAACCCCAGGTGAGCCGTTTCTGTGCTGGGCTGCAATTGCCATTTTTAAGTATTTTAATATCTCTCTTTCCCTCTCTCTCTCTCTCTCTCCCTCTCTCTCTCTCTCTCTCTCTCTCTCTCTGTATTTATGTACTTGTCCCATGGCGCATGCATGTGGCAATAGGAGGACAATTTACAGAAATTAGTTCTTTCTTTCTGCCACGTGGTCCTTGCAAGCCTGATGTCAGCTTCTTGAAGACAAAATGTACATCTGTTTACCGGATGCTCAGACCCTTGGTGGGCAACTGTTGACTAAAGGGATAAACTTTGTCCACCAAATTAACGATGTCATGAAACCATGGGACTAATGGCCCTGGAAATAATGAATATTCTGGTCATGGTGGTGCTTGCTTCTCTATAATCTCAGCACTTGGAAGACTGAGACAGGGGGCTCAAAAATTCAGGCTGGGGCTAGAGAAGGGGCTCAGCAGCTTAGAGCACTTGTTCCTTCAGAGAACCTATATTTCAGTCCCAGCACCCACATGCCAGGTGACAACTGTCTGTAGCTCCATTTCCGGGAGATCCCATGCCTTCTCGTGCTCTCTGAGGGGACCAGGCATGCACACGGTACATGTACATACATGCAGGCAAACACTCATATCATACATATTTCAAAAAAATAGAGAAAGCCAGGCATGGAGGTGCACGCCTTTCATCCCAGCACTTAGGAGGCAGAGGCAGGCAGATCTGAGTTTGAGGCCAGCCTGGTCTACAGAGTGAGTTCTAGGACAGCCTGGTCTACAGAGTGAGTTGTAGGACAGCCATAGAAAAACGCTGTCTCCAAAACAAACAAACAAAACAATGAAAAAATAACGAGGTGCTGGAAAGATGGCTCAGTGGTTAAGAACACTGACTGCTCTTCCAGAGGTCCTGAGTTCAATTCCCAGTAACCACATGGTGGCTCACAACCATTTGTAATGAGATCCGATGCCCTCTTCTGGTATGTCTGAAGACAGCTGCAGTGTACTTATACATAATAAATAAATAAATAAATAAATAAATAAATAAATAAATAAATAAATCTTTAAAAAAATAATCAATATTTGTTAAATATATACTATATTCCCAGCTTCTAAAAATATTTCTTTTTAATTGTATATACTTGTGGTAGCAGTGTGTGCACAGGGATATGGGTACCTGAAGGCCGATATCTAATGCCTTTGGAGCTGGAGCCTCAGGTAGTTGTGCGCCATCTGACATGATACTGGGAAGTGAACTCGGCTCACGGTGTGAACTCGTAACCTCCGGGTCATCTCCCTAGTCCCTGCTTCTTCTTTTTATTTTCATTTTATTTATTTTTGTGTGTCACAGGTGTTTCGCCTGCACACATGCATGTTTGCCTGTGAAGAACAGAAGAAGGTATCAAATCCCCTGGGACTGGAGTCACAGATGATTGCGAGCCACCGCGTGGGTACAAAGGATGGAACTGCATCCTCTGAAAGAGCAGCCAGTGCTCTTGATTGCTGAGCCATCTCCTCAGTCCCAGCCCCCTGCAGGTTCTTAAATCTGTGGGTGGTGAACCCACATGGGGGCCTCACAACTAAAGCCATGGCAACAGTTTGGCAACAGTAAAATGTTTCTATATACCCACTGACCAAAAGTCAATTCACCATCCAAAGGTATTTTTTGGCCATATTCACCTGGGTTGCATTGTACAGCTTTGCTATGACCTTGGTTTGAACATACAGCATAGTATGTGGTGGGCACACAGTCACGGGTATGTGGTGTGCACACCAACACTTGCCTCAAACATCTCGGCTCAGCTTTGAGATGAATGTTATAAACTGCAGTGTTTTACTCTACATCCACAGCTTTCTGTCTTATAAAAACAGAATGGTTCAATTACAGAAAACAAAGACTTAATATTTTTACCGTCTCCCCTCAGCTGTAAATATCAAATTAATATATTGTTGGATTGTACTGTGCTAGAACGTTTGACATGAAAAATTGCTGACTTGAGTTTCATTTAGGAAAAAAAACAATCATGAAATGAATCCTGGCGAGGTGGCGCACAAGATGTGCTAAACCCACTGGCTGAGAATAAGACAGCTACCACGTTTTTTTGTTTTTGTTTTTTTTTTTGGTTTTTTTTTTTTTTTTTTTTTTTTCGGAGCTGGGGACCGAACCCAGGGCCTTATGCTTCCTAGGCAAGCGCTCTACCACTGAGCTAAATCCCCAACCCCCAGCTACCACGATTTAAAGCCAAATTGGAAGCAAGCACTAACTAAATACTGACCAGGATAGACTCTGGTCAGGTCCATCTCTGGGTACCCAGAAAATGGCCAAGAGTCACATTTGGTAGGGGCTCAAAAAGACAAAACCCATAATTCACTACATTTCCCATCAGATCCAATCAGGGACAAGCAGGGACCCTGACATACTTCCTGTCTAGGTAGCTCCCGCCCTCATGAGATCAGGCACATCTGGTGCAGATGGGTCAAACAAACTTGTTTACTGCGTCCCATAAACAACAGCCCCCAGCATTTCAGGAAGCATCTGTCTCTGGGGCTTATAGGTTAGGAGCATTTTTGTTTCAGGAATCTCGTAGGAACAGTAGTTAAAACATAATTTTGACTCTCACAGAGGATTCGGCAGAATTAGGCGTTCAAGGTCATCCTCAACTGCATAAGTTTACGGTCAGCCTGTGCTATGTGAGTCAAGCCTGTGCTACATGAGACCATTGATATATCCCTTCACCTCAAATATAGGCCTAAATTTTTATTACATTTTCGCCTTTATTTTTAATTTAGTGAGTGTGGACCTCTTCCTTCAAGTACGCCCTGGCTCATATGTGGAGGTCGGAGAACAACTTGTGGGACTCTGTTCTCTTTTTGTTAAGGCCTGGGTAACTGCTGCCTGTCCAGCCAGTCATTTTATGCTGTTAATACTGTTACAAGGAAACTTTCTCGTGCCCGAGTTGGTTGAATATTCTGTTATGTTCCATGCTTTCGTGTTCTTGGAAACCAATCATAATAGAGGAGAATTACATGAATGGATATTACAAGCCAGCCACAATAAGCTTGGAACCAAGGCAAATGTTAGACAGCACCTCCTGCGCCTGCGTACGAACTTTTATAGTTTTTGCTTTTATAAGCTGCCCCTGGGGTGGACCTCAACATAAGAGAGACACCCACACCAATATAAGAAGCCATTTGAAGTAAGACTTCCATTTCGAGTAGGATTCGGGTAAAGTTCTAAGCTCCCTGGGAACTGATGTCCTACTTGGCAGAGTCGTGTGCAGGGGTAACTGACTGACATGCTGGTTGACAAGCTAAGACCTGAATGTTGAGCTGGAGAGACGGCTCAGCGGTTAAGAGCACTGACTGCTCCTCCAGAGGTCCTGAGTTCAATTCCCAGCAACCACATGGTGGCTCACAACCATCTGTAATAAGATCTGATGCCCTCTTCTGGTGTGTCTGAAGACAGCTACAGGGTACGTATATACATTAAATAAATACTATTTTTAAAAAGGACATGAATGGATATTGGGAATGGGGTATTGGTTGAATACCCCAACCGATGGGAGCAGGATAAATGTACGACAAAGACACGTTCCTAAGAAAGTCCCCTCTCCCTAAATTTTGATTGGTGGGATAACTTGGTACAGATGTTTATGGATTTCAGGCTTAAAGGCATTATAGAATGCTGGCTTGGGGGTCACAGTCAGCTCCCGAGTCTGGTCTGTGGCTCTGATTGATCAATCATGGGCTAAATGCTCAATAAACTATCCCTGTCTGACTAGGATTGGTGTTTGTGTGCTTTGTGGGGAGACTCCTGGACCTTGACACTTCCACTGTGGGGGTTAAACTCAGGTCATAAGGCTTAGTGGCAAGCACATTTATCTAGTGAGCCATCTTGCTAGCCCACATGAACTCATGGATTGGTACCAGGACGGGAGTTCTAACAAGTTCTGAAGTGGCTCTAAACATGCTTTTGCTATTTTGCACGACATATTTGTCAGAGTGGAGGAGGTCTCAGCCTTGGTGATTATAGACTCAAAGTGTCAGTCTATATTCTGTAGTATTAAATATTCAGACAGGATTTAATTCTTCATGTAAAAATAAACAAACACATCCATCTCCTTGGTATACAAGTTTGCTCTAATCTCCAATAAGTGATATTGTATGGATACCAAAAATTGTTTTAATGATTTATTTATGTATGAGTGCTCTATCTGTATGTATACCTGCAGGCCAGAAGAGGGCATCAGATCCCATTACGGATGGTTGTGAGCCACAATGTGGTTGCTGGGAATTGAACTCAGGACCTCTGGAAGAGCAGCCAGTACTCCTAATTGCTGAGCCATCTCTTCAGCCCAGACCCCCAAATTAATTCTCCCCCCCCTCTCTCTATATATATAAATTTTTTTGAGATAGGATCTGGCTGTCCTGGAACTTGCTCTGTAGACCAGACTGGTCTTGAACTCAGAGACTGGCTTGCCTCTGCCTCCCAAGTGCTGGGGTTGTGTATGCCAACATTGCCCAGCTAAAAGTAATATTTTTGCTTTTGAAATTTTGAACAGGATGTCATATAGCTCAGGCTGGCCTCAAACTTACTCTGTAGTACAGGATGACTTTGAATTCCTAAGCTTCTGCCTTTACCTCCAAATGTACCCCTCCATACCCAGTTTTAGGTACTGCTGGAGGTCATGCCCCAGGGCTTCGTGCATGCTAGGTAAGTACTTTACCAACTGAGCTACAAGCCCAGCCTGTAAAATAAACTTTTGGGGGGTGTGTGTGTGTGTGTGTGTGTGTGTGTGTGTGTGTGTTTTCCCAGAGACAAGAGTCTCCCTGTGGCAGTCCTGGCTGTCCTGGAACTCACCCTGTAGACCAGGGTGGCCTCAACCAGAGGCCTTACAGAGAGAGATCTGCCTGCCTTTGCCTTTCAAGTGCTGGGATTACAGGCGCGTACCACCACTGCCCAGCAAAATAAACTTCCTTATAACTTTCAGTAAGTGTTTGATTTGAATATCTATTTTAAGCTTATTTTGTTTGGTTGGTTTTTGAGACAGGGTTTTCCTGTGTCGACCAGGCTGGCCTTGAACTCAAGAGATTGGTCTGCCACTGCCTTCCACCTGCTGGCATTAAAGGCATGTGCCACAACTCCCAGCTGTCATTGTACTTAGCTATTGTCGTGTGGAAAATTCCACTGGGAACATTACGAAGCCCTGCTGTGTGTAATGTGCTTTGTGTGATTTTGATAAGAAACTGGCTTTTATACCAGGGCATTTGGTGGATGATGAAAATTATAATGGATAAACTATTTTGTCTGGAAAGGAAGTTTCTCTTGGAAGTTCCGAGATGTTTGTGCAAAATGTGTTGCAGTACTGCTTGTGATAGCCAAAAATTGGCAATAACCCAAACACCAATCAATGGGGAACCTGTTCACTACGGCTCAGCCATGCTACGTAGGCAGCCTCTACAAAGAACAAAGTGGACCTGGATGCACTGATGTAGAAGACTGCTGCAGAGACAGCTTGTTAAGGAAAAGGGTTTTATTTCTGACATACACATAGACACACACGGGAGGGGCGGGTTGGGCAGAAATGTGCAGAGAATCTGGAGGGGGTCACAGAAATCCAATTTCTCTGGGACAGAACAGATGTTTCAGGGAGCTTTTCCATTATTAAACATTTGTTTCTCGGTAATGATATTAATTGCAGGATAAGAAGAAGGAGGAGGAGGAAGAGGAGGAAGAAGAGGAAGAGGAGGAAGAGGAGGAGGAGCAGCAGCAGCAGGTCTTAGGTGCAGGAGGACACATCTGTAGTCCCAGATACCTAAAAGGCTGAGACAGGAGGGTCACAACTTGGAGGCTAGCCGGAACAACACTGAGATCCTTTCTCAAACGAACACCCCCAAAAACATGAATAGAAGAAAGGATTTCCAACAGTGAGATGAACTGAATCCCTTCTCCTACAGTAAGTCCCCTCCTTATTCATTTTGTGTCAGACCCTCAATATCTCGTGATCTCAGGACCTCTTTTTCTGGGTCTTTTTTTTTTTTAAAGATTTATTCATTTATTATATATAAGTACACTGTCGCTGTCTTCAGGTACACCAGAAGAGGGCATCGGATCCCATTACAGATGGTTGTGAGCCACCATGTGGTTGCTGGGAATTGAACTCAGGACCTCTGGAAGAGCAGTCGGGTGCTCTTAACCGCTGAGCCATCTCTCCAGCCCCCTTTTCCTGGGTCTTTAAAAAACTATATTTTGTTGTTGTTTGCTGTTATGTTGGTGCTGGGAGTGAACCCAGGTCCTCTGAAAGCACTCTTAACTACTAAGTCATCTCTGCAACACACACACACACAGAGAGAGAGAGAGAGAGAGAGAGAGAGAGAGAGAGAGAGAGAGAGAGCGTTCACAGTAGGCTGACTAGGCTGACATGGGTACTGGGAACGGAAGTCAGCGTATCTGGAGAGTAGCAAGTGCTCTTAACCACAGCGCTGTCTCTACAGCCCTGTTCATCTGGTTCCTCACAAGTAACCCTTGTACTCAATGACTTCTGAGGGTCTTTCCGATTTGAATTCAGGAGAGTTGATAGTTCTGGCTTCTTCATTACCAAAGCATGTGTTGGGAAGGGAGAGACTTGGTAGTTTCATTCTCATTAAATGAAAATGGTTGAGGAGAACCAGCTTGTGTCTCCTCTGATATTTGTACTAGAAGGAAAGATGGCTTGCCAGTTTGGGTTTTAAACCAAGAAAGAATCCTACAGTTGTGCAGTTCCCATGCATGTACACTTAGGACTGGGTAGGGGACACCTTGGGAGCAGAGGGAGGGATGAACTGAGTTTTAAGGCAGCACAGGAGTTAAGTAGGGGGGATGCTGTGGCTGGCCACTGGTGCTGGAGATGAGAACCGGGCCCTGTGAGGGAAGCGGTCTTCTCGGGTTCGCAGGCTGACCTTGATTGCCTTGGTTAACCTGGTGCTTTGAGGTCTCGGAGTATAAGAACAAGAACACGATCCGGACAGGGAGCACCTATTAAAGATTTACAGGAGCACCGATAATCTCCAAGCACTCCGGGAGAGGTTGTTCTAGGGAAGCGAGTTTCTTCGTTTAAAGCTGAGGTCCGGGGCTGGAGAGGTGGCTCAGTGGTTAGGAGCACTGACTGCTCTACCAAAGGTCCGGGGTTCAATTCCCAGCAACCACATGGTGGCTCACAACCATCTGTACTGAGATCTGGTGTGTCTGAAGACAGCTACTGTGTACTTACATATAATAAGTAAATAAGTAGACGAATAAATAAATAAATCTTTTAAAAAAAGAAAAAAAGCTGAGGTCCAGAGAGAGCACAGATAGATCCTAACTGCACAGTGACAGAAGTACAGAACTGTGGAAAAATACTCATAGAGCTCAGATCGTCCTGTTCCTATCATGGGTTAGGTGACTAAAGGGTAAGAATAGGGGGGATTCCAAGAGCGCTCAGTAGTAATGTCACTTGCAGCTAAACACGGTGACCTGTGTTTGATCCCACATACTGGAAAGAGAGAGAGTCAACAACTGCTGGTTAGCCTCTGGCTTGCACCACGTACTCTGTGGCACTCCACCCATTTCTCCTGGCAAAATAAATGAATGTTCACTTTTGAAAGGTGAGAATAAGACATCAGTGGTTAAGAGTACTTACTGTCTTCCCAGAGGACCTGAGTTCAATTCTCAGCATCTACAACCAAGAGGAGGTTCGCAATTGCCTGTAACTCCAAGGGTAACTAGGCCTAGGGCTTTCTGGAGCAGCTGCACACTCAACGCACACACACACACACACACACACACACACACACCTTTAAAAAACGAACAGGAATAATGTGAAATGATGGTAATACTACCCATCCTACGGGTAGTATTAAAATTAATATATTTAATATATCTACAATGCCTGGAGTATTGGCGGCACACACCTTTAATCCTGCACTTGGGAGACAGAAGCAGGTGGTTCTTCGTGAATTAGTCCAGTCAAGGCTACAGAGTGGAAACTCTGTCTCAAACAAGGGTGGAATAGTGGCGCACACATTTAGTCCCAGCACTCAAGAGGCAGAGGCAGGCAGATCTCTGGTAGGTTCAAGTCTGATTCTGCTCTACATAGTGAGTTCCAGGAGAGCCAGAACTACACAGTGAGACTGTCTCAAAAACAACAAACGCTCCCAAATTAATCCATATATATATAATGTTTAGAAGTAACAGGGCCTTGGCATTCCGTAAGAGTTTAATAAGAGTTCGCTGCGAACTAGTACTTCTGAGTCTGTTGTGGGTGTAGAGATTAGATGGTCCTGACAGTTCTAGCTTCAGTTATTAATAAATCTTCGACATTTTCCTGTTGCCAAATAGGGAAAGCGAGTCACGAAGCATCAGAGAATGCTGTGAGTTGAACCCAAGAGAACAGATACCAGCGCGGAGTTTATGGCTGGTTCTCAGGATCTTCTTGGACAGATCAGGCCCTCCCTGGGCCTCAGTTGTGCTATCTTTAAGACAAAACGGAGTCTGAGCCTCATGTCTCAAGTTTTCCCTCTCCCCCAGTTCTTAAAATCATTTTTCTTCTTTAGCGGAAATCCGACCACAGAGATGGGCACCTAGATTGCAGACTGTCCAGGGAACGGAGGTCGCGCGCGTCCTGTCTGACCCATCAGGTACGATGCAGGTTCCAGGAGAAGATTTCCTGCTCCAACTGGCACCAGGATCACGAACTCTGTCTTCTAGAATACACAGCTCCTCTCCCTCCACGCTGGGCTCCCCACAAACCTAGGCGCGCAGGAAAGGGTGCTGCGAGCACGTCACTGGTTGTGCATCTGACACGCGGGGCCCCAAGGCTTCCTGTACCCGGGGATCTGCAGGGCGGGGGTGGGGGAGAGCGGGTTCTGCAGAGGACTGGAACCGACGCCCTGCCCCCTCTTCTTCACCCCAGTGAAAGAGGGCTGTAAAATTCCGGAAGAGAGATTAGAGGCAGGGGATGGGTGGGGCGGTGAATCAGTACATTCCTTCCAACCCCTGCCTCCTCCTCTTGGGTTATCACTCTTTGGAGGGTGGGACCATTTTCTCATAGCTTTTTCTGTTAACTGCTTCACTGGCTGCGTCCGGACATACTGAGCAAACCTAGGCGGGAGTTTCCCATGTTCATCTGAACTTTATAGAGCCTGGTTGGCTTAATTTGCAGCTCATGACCTATTTGGGGCCGAAGCGTTTCAGCTGTGGCTTCCAACTTGGCCCTTCCTGTAAGTCTGTGGGTGCATTTACCAGTAGTAACCCCCTAGCGCCGTGGCAATTGCTCTTGGGCTCCTATAAACACATATTATAGTATTAGAGGCAGGGACATCTGGGCTCAGAAAAAAATAGGTAACTTCCGCCTGGTCACACGGTGGCTGAGCCTGGAATAACTTCAGCTTGGTAGGTTGCGTGTATTTCCCACCACACCCTGTCACTTCCTTTACCTGAGGTCACTGAAAGGCAAAGCGTGTTTGTAAAAGGGGTAGAGAAGTAAGAAAGGACAGACTACTGCCACCTCGCCAGATAGTCTAAATATGGTGTCCTTAATTTCTAGGTTTTCCACAACTAGAACGGAGTAGATGTGACCGCTGTGCTCTGTATAGATGAGGAAGCTTTAGAGGTCAGGAATTTTATGATTGAAGGGCTAATTTTTTTTTTTTTTGGTCCAGTTACAGTACTTTGGTACTTTGTGGGTTCTTATTCCTTCCACCTTTCTCCACCCCTTTAATCCCCAACACTAGATAAAAGAGAAAAAAAGGATAAAGAGGAAAAGAAAGAGATTCCTGAATAAAATCAGGGGTCCGAAAAGGGGCAATATTATCATTAGACTACTTCTGCTGATCAGGGGAATCAAGTTCTTCACAGTCAGGATATCTAATTTCTTCTTTGCATGACCAACAGCAAACAACAACCCACCCTCAGGGGCCTAGCTAAGCATTTATATACTCTCTGAGAAGTGCCCAGAATTCCAAACATCATGCAGTCAGAGAAACTTTCTATAGCCAGCAAACCTACGCCCCCACAAGAGCACGAGGCAAATCATAGTCAGCTGCTGTGGACAATCGGAAGCAGCCTCATGTCCCACACCTGGGATTGAAACAGAAACACATTCCCATAATAGTTCTGTATATTTCAAAGAAACCAAACCTCCAAAATTCTGAAACCACATGGGTAAGACAAGGTCTCACATTGTAGCCCAGGCTGTGCTAGTACTCACTATGTAGCCTAGGCTGGCTTTAAACTTGTGACAGTTTTTTGTTTTTTTTTTTAATTTTTACTTTTTTTCCTATGTTGCTGGAAACTGAACCCAGGGCCTTGTGCATGCTAGGCAAGTACTCTAATGTTGAGCTATATCCCCAACTCTGTTTAATTTTTTTAGTGATGGAGTGTCGCTATGCTAATTAGGTTGGTCTGAAACTTCTGGTCTCAAGGATCTCCAGAGTTAGTCACCCAAGCAGATGAAACTACAGGCCCACAGTTATCTCTGCCCAATAGATTCTGTAGTGTGTGTGTGTGTGTGTGTGTGTGTGTGTGTTTGTATAGGTGTGTGTATATATTTGTGCATATGTGTGTGTACATAGGTGTATGTGTGTATGTGTATGTATATGTATGTATGTATGTGACTGTATGTATAGGTGTGTGTATGTGTGTATATAGGTGTATGTATGTGTCTGTATGTATGGGTATGTGTATATGTGTATGTATATGTTTTGTATGTATATGTGTGGGTATGTATGTGTGTATGTGTATGTATGTGTGTGTATAAGTGTGTGTATATGTTTGTGTATAGGTGTGTATGTGTGTGTATGTATGTGTGCACGTGTATGTATGTATGTGTGTGTATGTGTGTTTATATATGTGTGTGTTTTGTGTGTGTGTATATATAGGTGTGTATATATTAGTGTATATGTGTTTTTTTTTAAAGATTTATTTATTTATTATATATAAGTATACTGTAGCTGTCTTCAGATACACCAGAAGAGGGCATCTGATGGTTGTGAGCCACCATGTGGTTGCTGGGAATTGAACTCAGGACCTCTGGAAGAGTAGTCGGGTGCTCTTAACCACTGAGCCATCTCTCCAGCCCAGTGTATATGTGTTTGTATATAGATGTGTGTATATGTTTGTATATGTGTGTGTATGCATGTGTGCATATGTGTATATATGTATGTCTGTGTGTATGTATAGATGTGTGTGTATGTTTTATATGTGTGTATATGTGTATGTATGTGTGTGTTTGTGTGTATTGTGTATGTATATGTTTGTGTACAGATGTGTGTATATGTTTGTGTATGTGTGTGTATATAGATGTGTGTATATAGATATGTGTATATGTGTGTATGTATGTATGTGTATGTGTATATGTATATATGTGTGTATGTATGTATATGTATGTATGTGTGTATGTGTGTATGTATGTATGTGTGTATGTGTATGTATGTATGTGTGTATGTGTGTATGTATGTATGTGTGTATGTGTATGTATGTATGTGTGTATGTGTGTGTGTAGGTTAGCAATCACTATTGGGTGTCTTCCTTAATTGCTCTCCATTTTATTTTTTTTATTATTATTTTTTATTTATTTATTTTCCCTCCCACTCCTCCCACGGCCCTCCATTTTATTTTTTGACCAAGGATCTCTCACCAAATCTGGAGCCCACTGATTTGGCTAACAACATGGCCACAAAGTCCAAGCAATTCTGTCTCTGCCCTTGAAGTGCTGGGGTTCTTATACTGTACTTATACTGCTGCCACATTCAGGAAAGTCCTTCTGATGCTAACTCAGGTTCCTAATCTTGGTGGCAAGCACGTTATCAGCTGGGCTGATGCTTCAGCCATGTTCGTCTGAGACAGACTCTTCATAGCCCTGGGTATGTGCGAGTAGCTTTTATTTTCTCAGATGTAATTGTTGTTTCTGAGACTTACTGCTGAATAAGCTCTCCATTTCTAGCTCTTTCTGAACTCTGGCTGACTGATCGGGCTCAGCTGTTTAGGCTCAAACTCCTTTCTGTGCTGACTGATTCAAACTGGCTTCTCTTGGCTTCTGATTGAATTCCTCTGCTCGGCATCAAACTAACTCTGGCGATCTGTTCTCATCTCCTGGCACCTTATTCTCTGGCTCATGCTGTCCTCACCTGCAGCCTATCTCTGTAAAACTGTCCTGGTAAAACTGCCACACACACCCTGCCCGCCCCATGCTCTCCACCTGTCTGTCCTGTCTGTTCTCATGAGAGTTGGGCATATCCTATCTCTGACTCCTTCTGTCAAATCTTTCTCTGATTAGTCACTTTACCCCTCAATTAGACATCACTTTCAAACATAGGTGCTTCCTTCTAAAACTAACCTTACCTACATTGCTTGGGATTAAAGGTGTGTACTAAGGGCATATGTGTATTCCAGCCAGATCATACTGTAATCCAGGGTATGGGCTGGATCAGATCTTTGGGTGTGATCCTTTGCCAGAACAGCCATGTTGCTGGATTAAAATTCCTCTACTGGGTGACTGGGAACTTGGTATATAAACCAGGCCATTCTCAGACTTGTAGCAATCTTTGTTGTAAATTTGACACTCTGTTAGTCCGCCTTTCAGTGGCACCACTTTATGTCATAGCCTGGTGTCAGGTGTGTTATATTTCCATTCAAGTTGTGCGTCAACACTCACCCCATTTAAAAGACTCCGGCCACCTCAGATTGTTCTGTCTTGTTCATTCTCTTTGTTCCCTTGTCTGTTTTTCTTGTCTGTTTTTCCTGTCTGTCTGTCTGTCTGTCTGTCTGTCTGTCTGTCTGTCTGTCTCATGTCCCCACTTCCCCAATAAACCTCTTGTGCTAGATCTGTTGTGTGACTTGATCTCTTAGCAGTACACCTTGCCCCGAAGCCACCGGTGTACCCCAGCCACTTTATCTAACAATCCTCCCAAGTGTTCCTTAATGCTGAGGTTACAAGTGAATGGAAAAAAAAAAAAAAGAAATAAAAAAGGAAAGGCCGTGACTGCTCCTAGATATGGTGGAGGAGAAAGTTTGTTGTAGATATGTGGGACAGCATAGACACATTTGGGAGAGTTCAGAGTGAGCATGACCATGAACCGGGCTATGTGAAGAGAAGTGGAAGGGAAGAGAGGAGAGGAACAGCCAACCAAGATGGGTAGCCTGGGCCAAGAGACTGGCCAAGGGTAAAAAAGCTTACCCATAAAAAGGGTAGACCAGACCAAAAAGCCAAAAAGGATCAGCATAGCAAAATGGCTGGATTATATGGGGAAGGGAAGCTGGGGGAAGGACAGCCTAGCCCCTAGGCTGGAAAAGTTCAAGGGTAGGGGATGAGGTATGCCAGCCCAGCGGGCCCTGTAACAAGTAGGGACTGCAGGGATGCCTGGAGAACCTAGTGGCCATTGTCCACTCTGACACATTAATAGACACTTCAGTTATCCCTAACAATAGGCAAATGTCACTATACCTAGCTTGAGAGCCTATATATATTTTTGTTTGTTTGTTTTGAGACAGGTTTTCTCTGTGTAGCTCTGGCTGTCCTGGAACTCACTCTGTAGACCAGGCTGACTTCACACTCCCAGAGATCCAATTGTTTCTACCCAGTGGGCTGGGATTAAAGGTGTGTGCCACCACTACCAGGCCCTGAGAGCCTATAATTTTTAATTAAACTTTATAACGCCAGTAGTATCAAAGTTTATTTCATATATTATTCTACAGTGCCAAGTGCCATTCTAACAATTATGTTAATTAGCATTTATTAAACACTCGCCTTGGATCTAGTAGAGTGTTACATGAGATGTATACAGTAAGGTCTTCCATGCTCCAAAAGCTTCTTTTTAAAGCATCATGGCCTCCCCCCTTTAATTTTCACCTATTTCCCCCCTTGTGTGGGGGAAACTGAACCCAGGGACTTATGCATGCTAGAAAGTGCTCTACTTGAGCCATAACCCAATCCTGTTTAATTATTAATAATGGCATGCCACTAAGTAAGAAGTTACCTTTTGTTTTGTTTTGTTTTGTTCTTGAGGCAGGGTTTCTTTGTGAAGCCCTGGCTGTCCTGGAACTCACTCTGTAGTTCGGGCCTTGAATTCAGACATCTACCTGCCTCTTCCTCCCAAATGCTGGGATTAAAGGCATGTAACACCACCGTCTGGAGAAAAGTTATCTTTTCATTTTGTGTGTGTGCTGGTGAGCATAGGGGCCAGAGGGCAACCTCAGATGTCATTAGTTCCTTAAGAGCTACCCCAGCTTGTCTTTGTGGTGTGTGTTGAAGACCGGGCCTCACTAGCTTTGCCTGTCCTGGAACTCGCTATGTAGATCAGACTGGCCTCACACTCACAGAGAACTGCCTGCCTCTGCATCCCAAGTCCTGGGATTTAAAAGTGTAGCCACTATACCTGGGTACCTTATCTTTTTTAAGGCAGGGTCTCTCACTGGTCAGGAGCTCTCATCGGCTAGTCAGGCCAGTCAGGGAGCCACAGGGATGGATATACCTGTCTCCACTTCCTCAGTGTGGGGAATGCAAGTGCTTGTATGTGTGTGTGTGTGTGTGTGTGTGTGTGTGTGTGTGTGTTTTGTGTGTGTGAGTGAGTATACGAGTGTATGTGTGTGTGTGAGAGAGTGAGTGTTTGAGTGTGTTTGTTTTGTTTGTTTTGTGAGTGTGTGTGTTTTGTTTGTTTTTGTTGTTGTTTTTCATATGAGTTCTGGGACTTGAACTCAGGCTCTTAAGTTTGAGGCAGGCGCTTTATACTTGGCGAGCTCAGCTGCTTAGCGGCCTCTTTTCATTCTATAGAAGGGGAAACTGAGACGCTGAAACTTGAAATAAGGTCCTAAGGGGTCTGCTATTGCTGTGATAGACACTGTGACAAAAAGGAACCCGGGGAGGAAAGGATTCACTTCACCTTTCGATTTATCACCTGTCTCAAAGGAAAGGCAGGGCAGGAGCTCAAGGCAGGAACCTGGAGGCAGGAACTAAAGCACAGGGCATAGGGGAGGTTACTTACTGACTGTCTTGAAGGGACTCTAGCGAGCTAAAGTGTGGCACACATGGCTCTGGCGGGCCTTGCCCTTCTTCATTCCCTCTGCCTCGTTTAAAACAAAAAACAAAAAACGTTTTAGATTACACTCCTAAAACTAGACATCAAGGTCCATTTCCTTTTTGAACAATTCCTGCCCCTGAGGCTGACCACCAAGGCCCAGCTGTTAAAGTACTGAAGTCCAGCAATCAAAAGCCCCCTTTGGCTCGCCTAATTAACCTGTCCAATCAAAATTAAACACGTCATCCTAACACAGGGTTTCCCCCTGTACCTTTAAGAATGGCTATTGGCGGGGCTGGGGATTTAGTTCAGTGGTAGAGCGCTTACCTAGGAAGCGCAAGGCCCTGGGTTCTGTCCCCAGCTCCGAAAAAAAGAACCAAAAAAAAAAAAAAAAAAAAAAAAGAATGGCTATTGGCCTATGGGCCATGTCTGTCTCCTCTCTATCCAGAGGGAGTCCTTTGTCATGTCATCTCCTATCCCGTGTTCCCCGCCACCACACACACACACATACACACACACACACACACACAAACACACAAGATAGACAGACAGACACACAGACAGACACACAGACACACACACAGACACACACAGACACACACACAGACACACACAGACACACAGACACACACACACACACACACACACACACACACACCTTCTCCCTCATCCTCTATCTCCCGTCTTTGTTTCGTATTCCCTGCCCTTTCCCTTTGTCTCTCTGGGGCGAATGAATCTTCTTGGTGCTGAGAACTTGGTCTTGCGGTGTCCTGAGCCCGTATTGATTCCTTTTATTGCTCCTCGTGGCTTGCTCAGCTTCTTACCTCACAAATCCTAGGACCATCTGTCCAGGGGTGGTTGGCGCCACCCATAGTGGTCCAGGCCCTCCCACGTCAATCATTAATCAAGAGAATGCCCTACAGACTTGCCTATGGGTCATTCTAATGGTGGCACCTTCTCAACTTTAGTTCTCTCTTCCCAAATGACTCTGGCTTGTTCCAAGTTGAAAAGAAAAGAAAAAAAAAAAATCTAGTCAGGACACAAGATTACATAGCAACGTTGTGGCCACACAATGACTCCAAGTAAGAGAGCATAATCTCACAGAATGGGGACCAGGGACGTGGGCCGTGTTCCAACCTTAGCACCTCAGTTTCTCTAATGTACCCCATTACTTCTTTGGTACTGCTGTGTATGGCAGGCCCACACAGCTTCTGCTTCCAAGGAGATCATGCTCTGTAAAACGAGCCAGGAATACCGCCAGCTTAGCCTCACGGGGTGCTGGGAGGATTAATAAGCTAATGGCACTTGGACTGCTTCAGCAATGACCCTGGATAAACTCGAAGTACTTATGTGTGAAACTCACTGCCAAGGGTGGTTTGCGTTTAATAAGGCACCTGCAGCCCAGTTCCCGATCTGTTTATGGTGAGGGAGAAGTAAAACCACATTGTAACCTTCTCTGGAGAAACTAGATTGAGAGCCTAGTATGACTCCTCACTGGCCTACGGGTAAGGCAAAGTGGTGGTGACCCTGTGGACTCTTAGGGGTGGGTGCCTGAGGTCTCAGAAGGCTTTCCAGCATACTCTAAGGGACACCAATTAATGCCGGAAGTCAGAGACTAACACAGTTATTTGGGCCCTAGAGGCAGACAAACCTGGGCCAAGTTCTGCTTCTGACGTTTCATTTCTCTAAGCCTCTATTCTCTTTTAAAATGAGTTAATAATACTTTCTTCACAGGGTTATTTAGAAACATAAATCTGGTAATTTATTTAAAAGCACCTTGCCCAGAGCTTTGAATAGAGTAGATGCTTTTTAAAATGGCCATTAGTGTAGGTGTTATTGTTATCCTATGTTGTTGTGTTATTTACTGGTGTTTTAGGGCCAGGCTGAAAGCCAGATGGTAGGAAATTCATTCTCTCAGTTATCTACTAGTTTGCCCTAGCAGACCCATCAAGCAGAGGAGAATCATGAAAACAGGCATTTATTAGCATGCTGTACATGCTATGGTAGGATGTGCATTAATAAGGTGTTTTGAGGCCATAAAGGAAGCATCAGTAACTAGGAAATGCAGCAAATGTTCTGCCGGCTGGCTAGTTCTTCCTCCCCAGTCCGTCCTTGGAGAAAACACTGCCTAACAAAAAGGCTGGTAGAGAAGCGCAAGCAGCTCTTGAGCGTTCACACCCTCCGCCAGGGGCCTTGATTCTAATCTGAAGCCTCTCTTGCTCCTCAAGGCCTTTCAACTCCCACACAGCGAGGCCACGCAGCCTTGCCCTAAAATACCCGGGTCCTCCTGAGTTCTGCGCTGTGGCTGGAGGAGGCTGAGTCATTAGAGATTTCCTTTTAAAACTAGGTTCTAATGGACAGCTTCAGGTCAGGCTACTCCAGGTCTGCCTTGTGGGAAAGGGCTAACGATCAGCGACCACTGCATTTCCTCACAGAGCAAGGGCTGGATGAGTGTGCCGGGGAGACAGATTAGGGAGCATTTTAATTTCCCTTGTAAATAAGTGACAGTCCTGGGCGGGTGAAAGTTCCATGCTGGATACTGAGTACACACTTTTTTGCTCACTCCAATCTTGGGGGAAATCTAACCCACTTCTCAGGCCAGCCTCCAGAGCCTTTTCCTGCTCCATTTGGCAATCGGCCAAACCAGTCTCTACTCACTGGGTAACCACATTTTCCAAACTAGAACTCAGGATGCATAAGGTGGCTTATAATTTCTGGCCAGGTTCCAAATGCAAACGGCAAAAAACAAAAACAAACAAACAAAAACTCTTTCCACTAGAGATTCTCTAAGATAACCTCCAAAACTGTTAAAATGGGCATTGATTAGACAATCTTGACATCTAGCCCAAACTTTTTTTTTGGGGGGGGGTACCAAGAATTGAATTTAGGGCCTCACATGCAAAGCGAGCTTTTACCAGAGTGATATTCCCAGTTCCAATTTCAGAGTTGCTTTCTTTTTTCTTGATTTAACCAGTTCTGTAGACCAGGCTGGCCTTGAACTTCTAGGGTTTGGGATTAAAGGCGTTATGCCACCACTGCCTGACTTTTCTTTAAAAATCACGTCCATTCTTCACACTTTATATAGGTACTGAAGAGTGTCTGTGAAGACAGTATTACCTCCGCTTTATAGTTGAGAATAACTTGCTCCTTAACTCTGCATTTCCATACATAAAAGGTTTGTGTATTGCTAGCCGGGTAGGGGTCTGGTGAGCAGTGCAGAGCGATCCTTCGCGGAGATGTACACCCCGTTCGAGGCCTCCAGGAAGGGGCAGCCAAGTATAAGGTACTCGGTTCCCCACTTCTGAACTGGAAATCCCCAGCTCAGGTCTCGGTTGCCGCCCAGTCCCAGTTCCAGTCCCAGCGGGATCTCGCTCCAGGTGCCTCCCAGGATCCGGAATCCGCCCGCGACCTTGCGGGTCACTGCGTGGCCAGAGGCGCTAACTTAGACCCAGGTGCGGATGGGCGAGTCGCGGCGTGGGCGGGCGCTTCCCTCCGCCACGTTCGTCACCCCGCTACCCCCACCCCGTGCCGGTCACATGTATGCGCCTTCCGCCGCCCCAAGTGCCGAGCGCAGCAAACCACGCGGAGGCGGAGCGCGGGAGGCGCCCAGGCCAGTGGGTCAAAGCTCCCTGGGCAGAGTGGGCGTGGCCAACCGCCGCGAGCCGCCGGTAGCCAATCATCGGTTCCGAGGGCGTGGTCGCGCCGCGCCCCGCAGCGCCCCCTGAGGGGCGGCGGCGGGAGCTGGTCGGGCTGCGCGCGCAGCGGTGGTGGCGGCGGCGCGATCGGCCGGGCTGTAACCGTCGTCCGTCCGGGAGCGGCTGTAGCGGCAGCAGCGGCCGGGCACCGCGCGAGGCGACGCCAGCAGGCAGCGGCGGTAGCGGGGGCAGCGGCGGCAGCGGGGGACGCAGCGGCGGTCGCGGTAGCAGCAGCAGCAGCAGCAGCAAGACGGACTCGTGGACACGCGCCGCCGCCGCCGCCGGGCCGGGCCGGGTGTCGCGCGCCGAGGCTGGGGGGGAGTCGTCGCCGCCGCCGCCGCCGCTCCCGCCGCCGCCGCCGCCGCCGAGGTGACTGAGGAGAGAGGCGCCTCCTCGCTCCCGCCTCCGCCGGCCTTCAATGCCCAGTCCCCAGCTCGCCAGCGTGAGTGCGCCCCTCCCGGGCGGCCCCGCGCGGCACCCGGGCCTCGGGCAGGGGAGGGCGGGAGGCGCCGCTGCCATTAGAGCAGGCCCGAGACACGTCCCCGGAAGGAGGGCCGGGCCGGGCTGGGCCAGGGGCGGGGAGCGGGGCTCGAGGTGGGGGAGCGAGCGAGTGAGCTTGGAAGAATGCGGGAGAAGGTGCGTGTGCGGGCAGCATGTGTCCTTGTGGGGGCGAAGGTGTGGCGAGAGCGAGTGGGGGCGAGGAGGAGCGTGGCGGACGAGGAGGTGTGCAGGGGTGCGCCTGCGTTTGTCCGGCGCGTGAGCACAGGCATCCTGGAGGCCCCTTAGTCTTTGTGTTGATAGTGAACCTTCGCGTCCAGGGTCTAAACTCAGGCGGAAGCGTGGGATCCCTGAGTTGCAGTCAAGTAAGAGGAAAGGATCTGAGTCTCCCGAGACGCTGATCTCTGGCGCTTCTTTCCCCTTTCGTAAAAAAATGTATGTAATTTATGAATTTCCAGAGATGTCTTTGCCGTCCTCCCCACCCCCATTTCCCAGCGCTAACCATCCAAGCTTGACTCTTGTCCAGAAGCCTGACTTTTTGCCGGTAAAGTATTCGGAAGCATAAACTTTTTTTTTCTTTTTTGGCAAATGCTTAGTGTTCAGGTCAAGGATATTTAATGAGGTAAACCGCGGTATTTTATCAGTGAGTGACTCTCTTATTCTGCAGGAAAGCGCCTAAGAAACGGTCATAAATATCGATATAGAAGTGCCATAGTTGAGTCTGTCCTTGGATTTGTCACGAAGTATTAAGTGACTAATCTAGCGTCATCGTAGGCATTCAGCAAATGCTTCAGTTTGGAGTTGCTATTGCTGGATTAGTATATGGTATTCACTCCCCCTCCCCTCTGTTGCTGAGCAGTTTCAGACAGGAAGTGAGAGAAGTTCAGCCTTGTTAGTGCGCAAGAGGAAATAAGACTATAGAACTCACATTATCAGGGCTTTGTTTTCTGATCCTGACATTTTTCGTTACGGATCGAATGATCGGAAAGAGTTGTTAATGACCTTTTTCCAGGGGGGTTGCAGAGTAATTCTTCTGTTTCATTTGTTTTGTCGTACTTGTAGAAATTCCAAATAGTATGGTCTCAAACTCTTCCTAACAGGTTGGCTTTGAGCTCTGACCCTCCTGCCTCAAGTCTTCCAAGTGTTGAAAGTATAGGTGTAAAAGTAGGCTGAAGGGGGGATTCCGAGATGAAGAGTAGTTGGTACGGATTTTATATTCAATGATGTAATCATAGAAAGTATTGGGAATAAGTAGGCAAAGCTACTTGGGAGTCAGAGGCCAGAGGATGGAAGATGTCAAGGGCAGTTAATGGCGTGAGATTTTGTGAACCTTAATCTAAAAATAGTAAAGGGGTCTGGGGGTATAGCACTGGCTCGTGTAAAGAAGTACTCATTTAATTCCTCGTGCTACTACTACCAAAAAATGTTGGGAATAAGGAAAGTTTTGGTTTTTTTTTTTAAAGGTGGTTCTTTGTGATAGTGGGTATAGAATTACAACAAAATTCAATGTTACTTGAAGTTAGAAATTTTCCCTATATCTAACTTATTTTTTTGAGCCTAGGTCTTATTCTCTAACCTGGCCTGGCATTTGTGGTCTTCTTGCTGCAGCTTCCCAACTGTTAGGATGGCAGGCATGACCCAGCTAAGCTTGGGTAGAAATTAATGGTGCATTCTTAGGGTGTCCTTTTTTTCAGAAATTAGCACACTCTGCTTGAGAAGTATTGTCTTTCACTGGGAGGTGGGGGTAGTTAGTAATAAGTGCCACTTACTGTACTACAGGTGGTTTTTTAATACTTAATTCTCACAACCAGGACGGTGGAGGATGTCCTTGGTGGCCCTTGGTTGGCAGTTGTTTTGAGATGCTTCCGTTTGCTGGGCACTAGGGATGTGGCGATGTGCCCCTGGATGTGACAGTGGGATGAGAGACACATGAACAGCGGATACTTTGTTCAGGAGCTTGTCCCAGGTCACACAGATAATAAGAATTGGATTAAAAATTAATGTCATCTAAAGCCCCTGATTTTTTTTTTCCAGAATACCAAGCTATTCTCTCAGTAGCATATCTGACTTTGAACTTTCTCATTCTTACAATGATCTAGCAGCTTGCACACAGGAGAGCTGTGGAAACTAATGGAGAGGACAAGTGGATGGTTGTAGGAGATGCTGACTTGAGATTTTGGGGGCCTAAACTCGGCTTTTATGTGGGAGGAGATTCTGCCTTGAAACTGTCTTGGGGCCCCAGGGTGTGTGCTTTGAGACAGTTTTTATGAGGCACCTGGGATATGTCTGGGAGGAAAGGCTGATTAAAGAAATGTAGCAGACTTTTATGTTTGGGAATTTTGTTTGTTATGGGGGTATTTATTGGAGCTGAGGAGTCAACTGAAGTTGCCACTTTGTAAAAGTTTTTCTCTTGGGATGTGCAGCTAATTAAGTCAAGAGATTACAACGCACATGTAAGAGAATTCACTTGAATGTACTATCAGTTGAATTTCAGATGCAAAAGTATTACTAAGACAACAGTTTATTACATTTAGTATCTAGAATAAGCTGGCATTTCAGAACTCCTTTACCAGTGAAGAATAGTTGAGAACTGCTGAACTGGGTATTTTCTGACTCAGAACAGAAGTCAGACCACTCCCTCCATGAGTCAGTCAAGTAATATTTAATTTGAACCAAGTTTATAGCAGAAACCATTTACAACATCTCTGAACTTTGGTGGCATAAGGAAGGAAGAGTGAACGAATGCTTCTGCACGTGTTACTTAAAGTCAAAGGTCCGTACGTAGTAGTTGGGTATTGTGAGCAGATTAAATTGCATTTCTTTTTCTTTTTTTCTTTTTTTCTTCTGTTAGGTCCACCTCTCTACCCTACCACCTTTGAACCCAGGGTCTCCTGTAGTCACTCTGTCTACTACAGAGCTTTATCCTAAGTCCTTAGAGGACAGTGTTGAAATTCAATAGGGACTTACATGGTAATCAACCTTTTATTGGAATTAGGGTTTGGAGATCAGTAAAACCTCTGGAGAAAGCATTCTCAAAGAAAGCTTCAGGGGAAGAACATAGAGCTTTTCCACATTCACTCTGGAGACGGAAACGTCATATTATTCCTAAATAGAAGTTGAAGATTGTTAAGTGAGAGTTTGCGCGAATAGAAATTTGGACACAGTTTAATGTGGGGCAGTAATAGAGCAAATTAGTAAGGAGGGTAGTGGTAGAGACGTGGTTTTAGATGCTTATAAAATACGTTAAATTTCGGGGTTCTTGGTAACAGCACTAAAAATAGTGCTCCCCTTTTTAGAGGCCTATTTGTGTCTGATCACAAGCCACAACCTTACATCCATCGAGGTGATAGTTCCTCAGGGAAAGGCGCTTATTGACAACCTGAGTGTCATCCTTGCAACTCTCACAATAGAGAGCCAACTGCAGGGTGTGCTATGACTTCCACACACATGCACATATACAAACATGGGCAGAATAAATGTAAAGAAACAAATAATTCATCACATTTATTAATTAATCTCACAGCAATACTCTTTTACCTTTACAAGTAAGGAAATTGGTTTATAGAATAAATGTTGAATTCCAAGTATTGGTATCTAAGCTGAGACTACAGTAAGGACACGGTGGTGAGTGAAAAATTGTTTTTCCTTTTGGAATTAAAGCACTTACATACCTGCTGAAGCAGAGGATACTACTAATCAGACTTGCATTGGGAAATGGTGATTTGAGTTTAATCTGTTGAATACAGGAAGAGTTGTCCCGCCATTCTTACAAATTGTCATTTTCTCTTCACCTCAATGAAGAAGCTGCTTAGAAACTGTAGGCTCGGGGTTGGGGATTTAGCTCAGCGGTAGAGCGCTTGTTTAGCAAGCGCAAGGCCCTGGGTTCGGTCCCCAGCTCCGAAAAATAAGAAAAAAGAGAAGGAAAAAAAAAGTAAAAGAAACTGTAGGCTCTGTTCACTTTCCACAAGTCCTCATTAAGTTATCAGGGCTTGAGTGAGAAAATGACCTTTCTGTACAGTGCTACACCCTTTAAAGGTATTTCCCTGCACTGTATATATTCTCTCCCTCCCTTTCTCTCCTCTCCTACCTCTCCCCATCTCTTTCCTCCTCCCCCCTTGCTTTCTTTCTGAGAAAGGGTGTCTCTCTGGCAGTCCTAGAATTCATTATGTAGTCCAGGCTGGCCTGGAATTCTCAGATCCTCCAACCACTGATTTCCAGTGCTGGAATTGAAGGAGTTCACTATCACACCTGGCCCCTCTATATCTTCAGTCATTGTAGATTTGTGACGGATCAAAGTCTTTCCAAGAAAAGTATATTATTGTTATTTTGAAAAGTATACTAGTTATACAAGTTTTTGTGACTTGATTATCTGTTTCTTGTATGTCTTTTTGACACTTAGGTTCAGTCTGCAGGCTGAAGTTAAAAGTTCAAGGTCACCTTGAGCTTTGGGATCACCCTGGGCTACAGTGAAGCTATGTCTCAAGCACTCTTTATTTATTAGAGAGTTTAAAGATGAGGCTTTAGTGTGCTCCTGTGCTGGTTGAACCTGGTCTGAAACAACACACTTGAACATTCAAGCAGTCTCCTTTGGAGAAGTGGTGTTTAATTCCTTTCATAGTATTTTTGGGTTGAAATTTCATTCTTCTCAGAGAATGTTAATTCTTTTGGCATAAAAATGCACCCTTGATACATTTGTTTTAGCAGTTCTGATAAATTATATTTTTATTCCAGCAGTGGTAAAAAATGTTGGCTCTAAGTAATGTATCATTTGATAGAATTCAGAATCAGATCTTCTAGTTTGTCTTAAGATTTGGACATCTTGTCCCCTCTTTTCCCCCTCGTTTAACAGGAAGGTTGTTCTAGGTTGTGCCATCATTATATTCATATATGTAATTTAGATGCATGTTTGATGTGTTTTAGTAGTAGGATGTGTTTTCTACTTTGCATTATAGTAGAAAGCCTATCATGAAGGAGACATGGCTGGTTAGTGCAGAAAGATGAGAGTCGTAGATTGAGAAGGATGTGTTAGAGAAAGAGTCTAGTGACACAACTGTCGTGTACTTGCAGACAAGGTTTTGTTTGGTGAGTAGTTTAAATTAGGTAAATATGAGAACTACGTTGAGCACTGTGTGCATATGGTGTGTATGCTATGGTCCATGGGAAGCTAACCAAGAGCCTTGCTTATGTAAGCTAAGGAATATCCTCAGCCCTGACTGTCCAGGACCCAAAACTGTCTGTGACCAGTTTGCTCCTGCGACAGTTTCTGAGACCTGGAATTCATGTTCCACAGAGCCTGGCTTAGCTACATTCTGTTTTGCATTTCTGACGAGATGTGATCTTTAAAGTTGTTTCTGTTTCTGGGGGTAAACCAGTTCAGTGATCAAGTGGGATTAATGGGTATAGAGAATGTTTTTATTGTGAAGTTTGTCTGTGTCTTAGAGGATAAGAAACCCCAGTTTGACAGCATTTGCTCCGTTCTTAAGACCACTACTCCACCTTGGAATTTCTGAGAGTCTTTAGTGTGGTTTGAACTAATCTGAAATTCTCCATAATGTCAAGGCTGTCTCCAGTGTTAATCTGGTTAATCAAGACTAATCTTCCTCAAGTCACATTATGTGTCCTTCACAATTTCTGCTGAGTTCTTCAGTTCCTGTCAGTTTCATGCTTTCCTTAAGTTTTTGTTTTTACATGCTCACTGGTATGTGCCATTCAGAGGACAGTTGAACAGGAGTTGCTCCTCGGATGCTCTGGACCCCATCTTTACGCTCGGCAGTAGGCACCTTTTCTTGCTGAGCCGTTTTGCTGACTCTTTTGAAACCTTGATTCTCTTACCTTCTTTTCACACTTTCTCTAACATACATATTGTTAACATGAAAGCCTAATTCCTGTCAAGTATTTTTACTCATAGTGATTTTGTAGGCTTGATCCTGAGTAGGCTGTGCATGGTGTGCTGCATTTTAGTGCCATTCAGAGGTGATGGGTATTATAAATGGAGGCAACATTTGGAAGAAAAGGACAGGGAAAAATTTGATTTTATGTTTGTAAATTAGAGCCCATGTCAGACTAAGTTAGTGGCAACAGAAGACTCTTGGCATGACATCAGTGATCTCACTAGTTTACTTCACAACCCACATACTGCACACCAATGTTCATTGTGAGTTATTGCTTTAAATTGGGAATATTTCTGTGTTTAGTGAAAAAAATCATACTATCATCATTGGACAATTAGTGATTAGATAGTATAAGAGACCTACAGACAGATGACTATGAAACATGATTCATAAAAACAAGCATAGCGGGGGGTTGGGGATTTAGCTCAGTGGTAGAGCGCTTGCCTAGGAAGCGCAAGGCCCTGGGTTCGGTCCCCAGCTCCGGAAAAAAAGAAAAGAAAAAAAAAAAGCATAGCGGAAGTGAAGTCATAACACAGCCAGTTTTCTTTGAGATGTAGACAAAAATGTCCTAACAGCAGAACGTTGTAAGAGGAATTTTATACAGACAAGATGGGTTTTGAAATGTCTTATTTGTTAACCTAAACAAAGAGAACATCTTCATCACCTCGACCCCCCATTGGACAAATTGTAGTTTTGTCAGTGAGAAAGGAAAGTGTTGAGTTGACCTATGCATAGCTGGGGAATTTTGAAACACTATTAGGTAGGTAGATGCTAAAAAGGGCCTTTGGGTTCTTGCTTTGCATGCTGCTCCTGTGCTGTGGGTTATTTTGAAAGGTGATTCAAATAACCTTTTCCAAATGTCTGTTTTGCAACCTCAGGGAACTTGCAGCTGCTACAGTCATTTCAACTGTCCTGATACAGGGTAGGAAACATTTCAGAGTGGTGTTGACAAGCAGAAGCCAGGTGTCCTTTGGGGTTTTACTTCTGAATTTGCTTTATCAAAAACTATTATAGTTGAAAGTTGAAGTTTTGGTGGGTTAGTTGGTTTGGTTCTGGGGATTGACCCTAAGGCCTTGAGCACACTTTGCTACCGCAGAATACCACCCTAAGTCCTCAAGTGTACCCGTTAATGAAATAATGAACTCAGTAGGCAGGTTTTGAATTAATATGTAATGAAGTTGAAAAGTGAATTAAAACGATTTAAGATTTAAATTGTTTTCCAGGAAAACTACTTAGTGAGATTAAAAAAAGAACGATAGAAAAATCAAGAAAAGCATTTGACTTAATTTTCAGGCAAAGCAACTAATTGGAGGTAGTTTTTACTGCATCAGGTTGTTATAGTTGTTTAGAAAAAGAACGAGCTTAACTTTATAATAAAAGATGCTTGAGTATCTTCAAGTGCTATTAACTAGTCTCCATAGTACAAGTGAAATGAAGGTATGGATGAGCACAATCTATTTATTTATTTATTTTGGTTGAGACATGGTTTCCCTGTGTAGCCTTGGCATCTGGGAACTCACTTTATAGACCAGGCTGACCTCAAATTCAGAGACCTGCCTGCCTCTGTCTCTCTTGTGTGTGTCTGTCGTTCCTGTGCCACTACTGCCCAGCCCATCTGCTTTAATTTAAGTATGAGTCGAAAATGCTACAATACTTGTCTTAAAGCTATTTGTAGAGAAAGATATTACTAAAAAAAGAAAATTTTGTAATCACCAGGATACAAATTTGAAAACCGTTCCCTTTGATTTGGGTGGAAACTGGGCCCACCTGACAAGAGCGAGCAGCTGTCAGGGTCTCAGAAGCAGGTGTGCTTGTCGCTAATTGCTTTCCTTTCCTGTTTGAGTGGCAGGCCATGTGTCTTTGCTGATTCTGAAATGTTAAGACATTTCCTACCAGCAAGGTCATAGCTTCTTTTTATAGAATGGATATTGATTTCTGTACTGGAACTTCATTCTCAAGTTCCCTTTTTAAAGGAGGAAGTGCGGGAGTGGGAGTAACCAAGGAGTAACTCGGAAACTCTTCCGAGCTCTTTTCTCTAAGCAGAGCAGCCGCAGAGCAGCCGTCGCGCTGTCTTACTTACACATACCGTGGTTCCTGCTGCATAACATTAGGTACTTTATCTACTGTCGGCTCAAAGTCGGTGGATGGAGGGAAATTAATATCAATCTTCTAAATTTTAAGAAGCCAGTGTCCCAGTTTTTGTTTGATAAGCTAGAGCAAGGGGTTGGGGACTTAGCTCAGGGGTAGGGCGCTTGCCTAGCAAGCACAAGGCCCTGGGTTCGGTCCCCAGCTCCGAAAAAAAGAACCAAAAAAGAAAAGAAAAAAGAAAAAAAAAAAGCTAGAGCAAGATAGATGACCCAGGCTGGAGAGAGAGCAGTTGTCTCAACAGCACTCGGGTTAGAGTGAGTCAGGAAGATGAACGATGTCAGTTTGAGACTAGTTAATTAAGTGAACAGTGTTTCATTGGTAAATACAGGCTCTCTTCAGATTGCACACCTTCAGGAGTTTCTCCAAGCTCACACAGTAAGTGCAGTTAGTTCTTCACTCAGTACTGAGTAAATAAGGAACTACTGATGGTCAAAATGACTTCACTCTGTAGTCTGACTTGGTGCCTATGAATTTCACAGTTCCTTAGGGTCTTGGCTTTCACCTTCAATATCCAGTCTGTGGACACAGCCTTCTGGGTTCTACTTTAGAGCGTATCTGAAAACTGACTTTTTCTTTTTTTTTTTTTTTGGAGCTGGGGACCGAACCCAGGGCCTTGCGCTTCCTAGGCAAGCGCTCTACCACTGAGCTAAATCCCCAACCCCCTGACTTTTTCTTATCCTCTGGATTGTTACTGCCTTGGTTTCATCACATTATCTCCTAGGTTATGGCAACAGGCCCCTCCCCCATCTTTCTGCTTCCACCCATATCACTTTCCCAGTCTATCTTTATAAAGCAGCTGGAGTGATCTCTTTAAAACATAATTGTCATTCTTGAATGACACCCTTAGTTGGCTTCATTTGAGGGTCATCGTTCTCTGAATGAAAGCCAAAAGCTTCATGGAGCCTATGAAGTTCTCACTTCTGAATCTGAATGTCTTTGCTTTGCCCTCTATTCCAGTAGCATTGGTCCTCCTGTTTTTCCTGGAACACCCAAAGTGTGTCCTTATTCTATAGTCATAATCACAGCTTACCTACTTGTCTAAAATGGGCTCTGAATATCTATTTGGTTCCCATCTTCTGGATTGGTTAAAATGTCACTTTTCTAGCAGATTCTTGCTGATGGGCTTTTTAAAAAACTGGGATCTTGGTCTCTTCTGGAACTGCAGGTGGTTTTATTTTGCATTTTTCTCCGAGGAGTGGCATTATATTTATTTATTTTTTGCCCTCTGAAATATAAAATTCGTCCCAACAGTAACTTTTAACTGTTGCCTTGCGAGCTATGTGACATATATCCAATAGATAGGTTAATATGTTCTTAACTAGACATACACAAAGAAACTTTAGCACATTTGAGTCAATTTCCAGATTAGATCAGTTGAATTTATTTCAATGGGAAATGCCGATGTTTTTGTTCATGTAAAATGTATTTCTTTTGGGAAAAATATTGCAAGGTTTTGGCTGTGTATATACTATGTGTACATCTTGGCTTTATGTTGCTTGAACATAGAGGCTAAAGACTCACATGACTTCCTATAGAATTTCTCATAAGAAAAATAACAGGAACTACACTTGTTTTTTAGGCTTTGGGGTTTAGGTTCCATTTCCTTCTGTCTAAAATTCTTTTACTTGTATTTGTATTCTACGTGCTGTTTGAATTTGGTGAATACTGACCCACATTAGTGCTTATGACTTAATTTGGAGTTAAAAGGTGAAAGCTTGATGAGAATGGGTTGATGTTAGTAAGATTATATCAAATCGAATAGGACTGACCCATCTCTCACGCTTTTGAATAGCTGTATTCACATTTAGCAGGACTGTTGGAGTTGCTGGGGCATCGTGTGAAGTTTGCTGAGTTGTAGACAAATGTGAAAACTGTCTTCCTGGAACTGTTCCATGCTTGCTTAAGGCAGAGGGCTAGCCCTCTGGAGGCCTTTACTAATAGCATTGTTTGGAACCTAAGTTTTAAGCCATTAGAGGTTCTTGATCACCTTAGAATTTAAGCCGAAACCATTTGAAAGGTGTGTGTTAAGATAAGCAAATTAATGCTTCTGTCCTTAGTCATCCCCCCCTTCCTCCCCCACCCCTCACTCTCTTATCTTTTAACCTTTGAGATAGTCCTTGGGTTTGAAAGTACCCGCAAATACAGTTTTAAAAGCATACCATTTATTCTGCCATGTTCTTTTAAGTTTGTTTGCTCCATAGCATCTTTTATCTATCTTTGCCTGTTTGTTTATTATGTAGGTCTATTATATTTTTAAACTTTGCCTAGTTCTCCATTTTCAGAATATACCTTGTATCTAGATAGTGGAGGTGCACAAAACGCCTTTAATTCCAGTACTTAGGAGGCAGAGGCAAGTAGATCTCTGAGTTTGAGGCCAGCCTTGTTTATAGAGTGAGTTCAGGATAGCAAGGACAAGAAAACAACAAAAAAGAATATACCCTGATTAATATACCCTGGGTACTGGACCGTGCCATATATGTTGGCTTTAGAGTCTCATTTAGGTAGATGCAAATGGTAAAATTCGGATACCAGGATTTTAGCTATTTTATACCCCCCAGAATGTTTTTTTTTTCTTTCTTTTTTTTTTTTTTAAGTAACTTATTTTTACTTTACGTGTATTGGTGTTTTGCCTGCATGCTTGGGTGTATGTGTGCTAGTTTTCCTGGAACTGGAGTTCTAGACAGAGTTGAACTGCTGTGTGGGTGTTGAGAATTGAGCACAGGTCTGGAAAAGCAGTATGGTGCCATCTCTCCATCCCCCTGCCCTCAGAGTTTTACCTAGTCTGTGTACCATTGACTGGCAGAACACTGTCTCAGCTAGTTAGGACTCTGATTGCCTCTTCTTTCAAGACCTCTAGATTATCACAGACCATGCTCTTCAATTCTTCTGAAAATGCTCTTGCTGAAATTAAAATATTACATAAAAACAGAAATGAATTTAACGTAACATGTAAGAGGTGCTCTTGAAGGCCAACTGTGTTGTGACTGCCTGAACCAAATGATAGTCTTCTGAAAGAGAAGCGAAGGCTCTTAGCCACTGAGCCATTTCTTTACCCCCACACTCCCAAATGTAATCTTTCTAAAATTAGGCTCTATAAAAGATTATTTTGTGCTTAATAATTTATTTGTCAAGTAAACTGTATCATGTTGCTGCTAAGTTTTTTTAAATAGGGTTTTGACCTTCCTCACTAGGTGAGGCGGCCTTGAGGCCTTGAGACCTCTGCCTCTACCTCCTGAGCTGTCAAATATAACTATCTCCACTCTTAGAAATCAAGTGCTGCATGCTGGGTTTGCCAAGAATGTGTTTGCCCACAGAGCTACTTTCCCAGGTCAGTGATGGTTCTTATTTTTTTAAGTAGGTAGAGCAGAATCAGTGCTAGACCGATGCTTAGAGAAAATGTTCCCCTGTATGGGACATGAGTGCAGTATTCATGCTGCAGCACAGAACTCTGTGACTTGTGAGCGTTCTAGCTGTGGTAGGTGATGGAGATTCTGATTTGTTTTTAAAACAGGTTTGCTTTGTGGCAAGTGTCAATTGTGGTTAACATTAGTTCAGCTGAAGTGACAGGTGCAAAATTTGTACTATCGATGGGTGGTTGGACTCTTGGGAGAAGGGGTGGGACAAAAACTTGCTTTTATCATATGTCTGTTAATTTTGATAGAACATAGTGTTTCTTTTGGCAGAAATTCTGCTGTTGGAGCTCTTCAGTATTAAGGATTGAAAAATCTAATAAAAAATTATTGTTATCTCTGGAAATGGTTCTTCCAGAATGAACCGGGAAGAATAAGATGGGATAAAGCTTGTTTTGTTTGCTCAACAGACAAACACTGGAGACTAGGTAGAAAATGGAGTGCTAGGATTGTAAGCTTTTAAGTCTGGCTGCCACTACAATGTAGTCCTTTTAGTGCCTCTACTCATCTGATACACATTAGCTGTGATAAGCTTGAACCAGAAGATCCAAATGCAGGTTAGAATTTCCTTGTTTTCCTGTGCTGTGTATGCAAGCCATTGTTTTTGAGTAGCTTTTTAAATAGAAGTCATCAGTTGTAGTTACTTGAAAAGTTAGACTTGCATGCAAAGAGAATGGGACTTGAAGAATATGTGGGTGGGTCCAAAATTGAAAAAATTAACTAAGGAGTCAGGAGCTCTAGGCTCTTGTCTGTGATTTGTTTCTAGTTAATAGTGTTGGCTTAAAAACAGATTTACCAGGGCTGGGGATTTAGCTCAGTGTTAGAGCGCTTACCTAGGAAGCACAAGGCCCTGGGTTCAGTCCCCAGCTCCGAAAAAAAGAACCAAAAAAAACAAAACAAACAAACAAAAAAAAAAACAGATTTACCTACTTGAAGATCTTTTGGTTTTTAAAAGGCCAGAATATCTTATCTTCTCATTTCTCCTAGCTTAAAGCTCTTTGACTGTACGAGGAGTGTTCTGTAAAATGTCTTGAATAACCTCAGGTGCCTGTGTTTGAGGTTGCAGTTACAATTGAGTCTTACAAAAGTAGTTAGACTTTTGACAGTGCCTTTATGTAGCCCTGGTTGTCCTGGAACTTGCTATATAGATCTGGCTGGACTTAGAGATCTGTACATAGCCTAGGCTGGTTTCAAATTTCTATGTATCCAAGGATGACCTTGAACTTGTGATACATCCAACCCTCATCCCCAGCTTCACTGTCTAACCCCCACTGTTCTGGAACTTTCTCTGTAGAAGGCTGCCCTTGAACTCAAGAGATCCACCTGCCTTGGACTCCCAAGTGCTGGGATTAAAAGCATGCACCACTACCAATGCAGGCCTCCATCCTCCTTCCTCCCCCCCCCCCCCTCTTTCTTTTTGAAACAAGACTTCACTCTGCATCCCTGGCTGGCCAGGGATTTGTTTTGTAGAGCATACTGGCCTTGAACTCTCAGAGATCTGGTTGCCTTTGCCTCCTGTGTTCTGGTTCTAAAGCCATATCCAAGGCCGGGCCATATTTTAGGAATGTTTTATATTGTGTCCACAGCATTATCAACTATGCCATTTATAAAATAAGAATATCTATAAGGAAAAAAGATGTGAGACAGAAGATATTTGAAAGTTTGTAGGCCCAGGTTCTCTGTATTTTTCACTTTCTTCCCCAAATGACTTATACCAATACATCTTTCATATTCTTTTCTATCTGCTCACATAGAGCCTTTAGTTTTTTTTATTTTTCCTTTCAGTCCTGAGGCCTGTGCCTGCTGGGGAAGCTCTCTCCAGCAAAAATGTTTTCATAGTTATAAATTTAATGTTTTTTGAGACAAGGTCTTAACAATGTAGCCCTGGCTTGGCCTGGAACTTGGATTCTTCTGCACTGTTTCCCAAGAGCTGGAATCCATAGGTGTACACCGGTGTACCAAGCCTTTTAAATTTTAATTTTTGCAGTGTTAGGGTATTAATATTAAACCCAGGGTTTTATGCAGGTTAGGCAAGCATGGCTATATTTTTAGCCCTGAAACTTCAAATAAGTATTATTGGTGGCTTAATAGAAGAGGCGAGAGAAAAATTTTAGACCATTTCCCTGTTTCCAGAGGCGTTTTGGGTTATAAAGACGCCATCTGACTGAGCCAGTTTGTAATGGAACATTAAATTGAAAGCACCGGGCCTAAACTGACATTTTAGAAGCTGCTACTTCTCTGAGTGTTGTTATAGCAATATTTGGAGAGGATGCTCTGGGAATCACTGACCTTCAGATAGCTCCTACTTTTTTGTTTGTTCTTTTCTCCCTGGCTGTCCTGTAACTCACTCTGCAGATCAGACTGGGATCAAAAGCCTGCGCTGCTGCTGCCGCCACTCAGCTGTTTTGTGGGGTGCGCCCTACATGAAGCCTCAGAGGTCACAAGAGGGTGCTCAGTTCTTTGGAACTGGAGTTACAGACAGTTGTTAACTGCCTCGTGGGTGCTGAGAACCAAACCCAGATTTTTGCAAAAGCAACAAGTACTTTTAATACTGACTGAGCCATTCTCTAGCCTCCAGAGTTGTTCCTATTTCTTTTTTCCTGTAAGGTTTTTTGTATTGTTTTTATCATTTTAACTCTTATTTGTGTACATGTGCGCTGCCTATGGAAACGTGGGTGCAGGTGTCCTTGGGAGGCAGAAGTTTTGGATCTCTGGAACTGAAGTCAAGGGGAGTTATGAACTGCTTATTGTGGGTGTTGGAGATTTGAAGTCCTTTGCAAGAGTAGATTACCCTCTCAACCATGAAATCATCTTTTAGCCCTAAAATTATTGTTTTTTTGGTTTTTTTTTTTCTTTTTTCTTTTTTTCGGAGCTGGGGACCGAACCCAGGGCCTTGCGCTTGCTAGGCAAGTGCTCTACCGCTGAGCTAAATCCCCAATCCCACAATTATTGTTTCTTAGGGTCTTACTATATAGCCCTGGCTGGCATAGAACTTCTATGTAAACTAAGGTGGCTTCAAACATACAGAACTCCATCAGCTTCTGCTGTTTCTGCTTCCCAAGAGCCGAGATTAAAGGTGTATGTCACTAAGTCCACATTTAAAAAAAAATCCCTTAAATTATTTTTGATAGAACTTCTCACCGTATAGCTGTGTAGACAGAGTTGGCCTAAGAATTGTCATTTCCCTGTATGAACATCTTGAGTGCTGAGACTACAGCTATGCCTGGCTGATTTTGTGCTCTTGAGGCAGTGAACAATGGCAAAAAGGAAAACCTGGACCAGAAGAGCATTTATGTGTGCGTGAGCTGAGCCCGTAGACAGTGGGGATACATTAAAAAACAAACCACATGGCCCAGTTAATTTACTATGTGACTCAAGGCAAATCCTTTAACTTATAACAGCTCTTGTGTGCATGTAGACCAGGCTTGCCCTAAACTTGAATTTCTGATCTTCCTGCTTCTACCGTTCAGGTGCTAGGATTACTGGGTATGTGCCACACACCCAATTTATGAGGTGCTGCCAGTCGAATTAATTAGACTTGTGTGTTAGGCAAGCACTCCAACTGAGCTATACCTCCAGACCTGAAATAAAAAATTTAGCTGTGCTTAATGGATTAATATCATAATTGGGGAGCCAGTTCATATTTTAATATAATCAAATTTTTGAAGTAAAGTTATGTTAATTATCCTCAGCCTATTTACAAATGAATACCCTGTTTTAAACAGAATATATGTGAAAGAGCAAGTTACCAAAGCAGACAAATGCAGTCGCTTTGTGAGTTGAAGAGTTAAAAAGAGTCCATGGAAAGACATTTTCTTCAAGTACCCTTAATTTATTGGATGAATTTTTAAGATCTCAAGACAATGAAAAATGAGTTAGACATGATTATTGTAAGACCTGTGTTTAAGACCTTGTTATGTATGTCCCCCTTATCCCAATCTTTAAAGGTGTCGATAATTTAGCATTTGTTACATTTTACCTATTTTGGTCTCTTAGAGAATCTGTTCTTTCTGAAGGCTTCATGTTTTCCGTTCTGTTATTCACTTCATTTTACCTGTTTTTTTCCCCCCCAGGTTTTTCGTTGGAATATACGTTGCACATTTATGGCGATTCTGAGCGTGAGGGCAGACTTCTGCCAGGCTCAGCACAGCCTTTTCGCTGACAAGTGAGCTTGGGGTTCTATGTGCCATAATTAACATTGCCTTGAAGACTCTGGACACCGAGACTGGCCTCAGAAGTAGTAGGCTTTTTTTTTTTTTTTAAATTGCAAGCGTATTCTTTTAATGACTCCAGTAAAATTAAGCATCAAGTAAACAAAAGTGGAAAAGAACCTACACTTTTAACTTGTCTCACTAGTGCCTAAATGTAGTTTAAAGGCTGCTTAAATTTTGTGTGTAGTTGGATTTTTTGGAAGCTGAAGGTATCCATCTGCAGACATTGAGGCCCAAGTTGAATTTGGATTCAAGTGGATTCTTAACACTTCTGCCTGTGCTGAAGAGAAGCTTCATAAGGAACAAGCAAGTTGAATAGAGAAGATAGTGATCAATAAGAGGCATTTAGTGGTCTTTTTAATGTTTTCTGCTGCGAAACATTTCAAGATTTATTGATTTCCTCCTCCCCCATTCCCCCCACCACACTCACACACGCACGCTCACACTTTTTATTTGCCATAATGAACCGTCCAGCCCCTGTGGAGATCTCGTACGAGAACATGCGTTTTCTGATAACTCACAACCCAACCAATGCGACTCTCAACAAGTTCACCGAGGTAAGGTGGTGGCAGGGTCGACTTCCGGGTCAGCTTTTCTTAACTACGAAGGTTTAGCCTTTCATAGTTTACGTTGGGTTGAATTGTTACAATTTTGGAAGAATATGGAATTTGGAGATACTGTAGATTATCTAGTACTTCTAATTGTGTGTTCTTTCTGTGTTTATTAGCAGTATTTTTGCCATTTTTCAGTAAACTCAACATTTATTGACCACAGTATGTACTCAGCATTGCAGTAAGCACTGAATACTGTTTGTAAGGTCCAGGTACGACTATGAGACCACGGGTGCTACTGTTTTCTCCTTCTAGACGGAGCACCACTCAGCTTCAAAAGTCATTGTATGGGTAGAACTAGTACCTTAAGCCTGTCATGCATCCTAGTGCACATGTTAAGGGGTGAGCAAGATGGGTAAAGGAGCTTGTTGTCATGACAACCTGGATTCTATCCTTGGGAATATGAGAACTGATTCCTCCAGGTTGTCCTCTGACTTCTGCACATTGCCATAACACACATGTATGTCCCATATGCCCTAAATCAACGTGTAGTAATTAAAAACAATAAACTGATGTCATACTTCAACCACAAACTGCTTAGTAACAGCAGTTATTACAAGTACAGGAATCCAGAAACTTGGGGAAGGAAGTGGTCATGAGTAGTAAACATGGAGCCTCCTTTTTTCCTTTTTTCCTCCTTATGCAATGGAGAAAGTCTTTACTCTTCAGGGGAGATTTAAATATAAAGTCTTTAATCTTGTATAGATGATAGCATCAAATGTGAGTTCAGTTGATGTGATGTGGAGTGGAGAGCAGCTGGAGGACCAGTCAGCCAGGGACTCTTGGTTATGGGTGGCAAAGCTGAGACCAAGTAGTTTTACCAATAAAAATTATAACAATATTTTGATGAGAAATAACCATGAAACTCATGTTAGCTCCCCACCCCCTATTTTTGTGGCTGGAAATGGAGCTCAGGGCCTCATGCATGTCAAGAGGGACAGTGCCACGAGCTGTGTCTCCAGCCCTTCTGTATTTACTTTCTATGTGAAGCACTCACAAAATTTCCCAGCCTGGCCTTAATCTAATTCTGTAGCTCAGATGATCCTTGTGGTCCTTCTGTTTAACCATCTAAGTAGAGATGACAAGTCTGTGCCACTAGAAATACTTATTTTTAAAATTCTAGCTGGGAGCTGGTGAGATGGTTCAGTGGGTAAAGGTCCTCACTACCAAAGCTGCTGACCTAAGCTCAACCCCAAAACCCATGTGGTAGAAGGAGAGACCGGAGATTGGAGTATTGTTCACAAGCACAGGCACAAAAATGAACAAATGTAAATAATTGTTTGTTAGGGTCTCACTGTATGGCCCTGTCTGCCTGCCTTTGTGTCTGGAGAGCCGCTCCTGGCCTGTATTCTGTTTAAAGGAATAACTGGCTATAATTGTGTACTAGCTCTTTTAAAATTACTTTTCCCCCCAATTTCAAAATTAAACTTTTGCTCTTTAGAAAAGCAATAGATGATTATCGCATAAAAATTAAAGCAGCCAGCCAGTGGAGGCACACACCTTTAAATCCTAGCCCTGGGGAGGCAGAGGCTGATCTCTGAATTCCAGGCCAGCCTGATCTTCAGAGCTAGTTCTAGGATACCCAGGGCTACACAAAGAAATACTGTCTTGGGGGGAAATAGAGAAGGCAAAATAAGAAGTAGGCATTAACCCAATAATTGGGAGTCGGGGACAGGTAGGTGGATCTCTGTAAATTCAAGGCAAGCCTGGTCTACAAATCAAGTTTCAGGACAGTCAGGGCTGTTAAACAGACACCCTATCTTGAAAATAGACAGCAAAATAACAGAAATTATAAAAACATTGAATTGTTAAATACCTTAGGCTTCTAGGTTTTGTTTCCCACATGTGTGTATATTCAGAAATACACATATGAGATCATACTACACATTTAAAACGGTTCCACCAGTCTCTTTTGTGTTACTTTTGTAGCCATCATAGAATTCACCGTATAGGTGTGCCATCCCTCTTTGGGAACGCTAATAGACAGTATTTATACCTTTCAGCATTCTGTTCTGTCTATGGTGAAGATGCTGTCCTGACCTTAGTACCTGCTTTCTGTGAAGTCCCAAGAATACAACTTCTAGGTCATTGTATATATGAACTTTTTTTTTTTTTCTTTCTTTTTTTCGGAGCTGGGGACCAAACCCAGCGCTCTACCACTGAGCTAAATCCCCAACCCCTATATATGAACTTTTAAAAATCTTGTGCTATTGCTACTAAATTGCCCTTTGAAAGATGAGTATTTCCACAGGAGTGTATGTGTGTGTCTGTTAAGCTTATGCAGTTTTAAGCTTTGTCTAAGAAGAAAACTGCCTAGTTTTAGTTTCTGATAGTACATTTCTTTCTTTTTTTAAAAAAGATCTTATTTATTTATTATATACATGTTCTGCATGTACATCTGCATGTAAGAAGAGGGCATCAGATCCCATTACACACAAAATTAAAACAATGTATCAGATCCCATTACACACAAAATTAAAAACAATGGTTGTGAGCCACCATGTAGTTGCTGTGATTTGAACTCAGGACCCCTGGAAGAGCAGTCAGTGCTCCCAACCTCAGAGCCATCTCTCCAGATAGTACATTTGTAGAACCCAGGTTTCAGATTCCAAAAGCAGGTTCCCTGATAACTGTTTTTCTTTAAAGGAACTCAAGAAGTACGGAGTGACAACTTTGGTCCGAGTTTGTGATGCTACCTATGACAAAGCTCCAGTTGAAAAAGAAGGGATCCACGTTCTAGTGAGTGTCATGTGTCTTTGTGGTGTCTGGGAGTGCACTACATTTCAAACACTGATGTTTATGAAGCTTGAAACTCAAGTGCCACGTTAGTAGGCAGTGTTAATAGCCGTCTCCTACAGTTTCTTTGGATTAATACATGAGCAACATTATCCGTTGTGTCCTTAGAGTCTACATTTGCAGTGTATTTTCAACAAATGAAAGGCAGAATTAAGTGCACACTTATTTCTCAAATGTGGAAATTGGGGCCTGGGGAATGTCTCAGACAGTGGAGTGCTTGCCGTCAGAGCCTGAGCACCTGAGATTGACACTCAGAACCCAAGAAAAAAGACCCTGTCTCAAAAACACTCTCAGTGGATAAAAGGGATTGGGTATAGCAGCGCCTGCCTTTAACTGAAGGCACTCCATGGTTTCAAGGTCATCTTGGTCTACATAGCGAATTCCAGCCCAGGCTACAACCGTGAGGTCCTGTCTCAAGACCCCCTCAGAAATGAAGTGGACAATATCTGAGTAGGAACAACACCTGAGGTGGTTCTCAGACTCCAGCACACACAGTGAAAATTGTCGTAGTTTGGAGGTGCATGAAGTGTTTAGCTTTTGTTTGTATACTACTAATTTGAATATAAGTAGGTAATTTCCATCAGAAATACTTCATATGGAAATATCCTTTACCATATCTGTAAGTACTAATCTATTAGTAACTTAATATTTTGTGGATAATTGTAGAAGACAAAAAGACAGGGAAAAAAGCTAAGGACTGGGGGAAGGCATCTTGGTGCAGAGTAGTTTCTAACACTTGGGTAGATTTTCCTGAAGAGCTCTGGTCCAGTTAGATGTAGTTGAGTTCAATTTGAATACAAAGTAAGCATGCTAATTGCTGTTTCTTTATAGAAGAAGAGACTCATGCTAGTTAAAATCTACCTTTTCCTTGAATAATTTGGCCCATAAGGTGCAGCTCTTAGGAATGAAATGACCTTACAGTCTTGTGTGCCATAAGATCTTATGTGACTTTGTGAGGACAGTGTAATAGGAGGATGTGTAATTAACTGGGAAGAAAGCAGTAAGGAGAGGTAGGTATAGTTCAGTGATCTCAGGTGTCTACCCGGTGAGTGACTGGGAAGGCAGTTATGTAGGCAGGTATCCTTGTTGGTCAGGTGGGTGGTCATTTCATGTCTGATCTATAAGGTTTCTCATGTTTGCTTTAGTAAAAATATAAAAACTACCACCAACATTCTGGTTTTTAAAAACTATTTTACTACTTGCATTGTAACATTTGGCTTGCATTCCCATTCTGAAAGACTGGTCCAATATAGTACAGTAGTGATTGTACTATTTGAAGCGGTCTCTGGCCGCTCAAAGTAGGCCGGTCTGACACTCACCAAGCTGAGGGTGACTTTGAACAGTCTCCTTCCTCTACCTCCCAGTGCTCAGGCTTCAGATGTGTATTGCTGTGTTTGCTTATGCAGTTTTGGGGACGCGAACCCAGTGCTTCATGTATGCTAGGCAAGCACTTCACCAACTAAGCTATGTCTCCAGCCCATTGTTTTTAATTTTGTGTGTCTGTGTGTGCAGGCGCCCAAAGAGCCGGGATTAAAGGTGCGCACCATCACTTCCTGGCTCACAGGAACACTGAGCTCTTAAACCCTGAGCCAGTTACTGTTTTACGTTTTTAAATAACATTTTCATTATTGTGTACCTGAGTGGAGGTCAGCAGAGAACTTTGTGGAACCAGTTGTCTCCTTCTACATTGATTTGGATCTCAGGGATTCAACTGAGTTCATTGGGCTTGGGTGGCAAGCACTTTTACTCAGTGGAGCCATCTAGCTTGCCCAGCCTTTTGCTTTTGCTTTTGTTTTTTTGAGACAGGGTTTCTGTGTATGTAGCTCTGGCTGGCTTAGAACTTGCTCCATAGAACAGGCTGACCTGGAACTTGCCGAGTGCCACTATCCCATGTGCTGGGTTAGTGAGCTCCACAACAACCTGCTAGAAAGCATTTCTTTAAGGAGAAGATGATAACTGTCATAGGGTGTCCATTGCTGTGAAGAGACCATGACCATGGCAGCTCTTATAAAGGGCAGCAGGTAACTGGGGCTGGCTTACAGGTTCAGAGGTTCAGTCTAGTACTGTCACTGCAGAAGCAGGGCAGTGTGCAGGCGGGCCCACATGGTGCTGGAGAAGGAGCCGAGAGTGCTCCATCTTGGTCAGCAGGCAGCAGGAGGAAACTGTAGCACACGGGGTGGAGCTTGAGCACACATCCGAGGCCTCAAAGCCCGACTCCAGGGTGACCTTCCTCAGCAAGGCCGCAGCACCCTATGGCCAAGAATTCAAACACATGAGTCTGTGAGAGCCATTCCTGTTCAAATGCACTAGTGAAGAAGAGGACAGTGAGACTCATCTGGCACACAGCGCCAGGTGGGCTGAAAACACGATAGCAATGATCCTCTGACTTGGTGTCAGCCTGGAGAGTTTTCTCTATTAGCCTAGCTGCTACCCTGACCATGCAAGAGTTCAGTCTGTGACACAAAGATTTTTGGTTAACGTAGGGCTGGGGCGGGGTGTGGTCAGTGGCAGAATACTTCTCTAGTGTTTTTTAAAGCCCTAGGCGCAGTTCAAAACACTTGTGTGTGTGTGTGTCTGTCTTTAGATGGGTGTGCCATTTCCTGTAGTCCATCTGAGAAGACTTGCTTGGCATTCAGATTTTGGTCCTGGTAGTTTTTCAACAGTGATCAGGATTTTGCTAAAATAGATGTATGAGGTGCCAGACACCTCTTACCCCAGCAGGAGAGTCTCTGGAGTTTAAGGCCAGCCTGGTCTACAGAGTGAGTTCCAGGATGGCCAGGGATACCCAGGGAAACCCTATCTCTGAAACAGACACAGACTTGCACGCATGCACACTCGTGGTGTGAGGTGGTCAGTGGTGACTCACGCCTTTAATTCCAGCACATGGGAGGTGGGTGGGTCTCCCTGTCTCTGGGGGTGGGGGGGATTAAAAAGGAGTAGCTAAGCCTGTCTGTCCTGACTGTTTTCAGCTCTTTTTTATTAGGAAGTTAGTCCCTGAGAACATACCAGCTTGATGTAAGAAGTCATTTCTTTTCAGGACTGGCCATTTGATGACGGAGCTCCGCCCCCTAATCAGATAGTAGATGATTGGCTAAACCTGTTAAAGACCAAATTCCGGGAAGAGCCAGGCTGCTGTGTCGCAGTGCATTGTGTTGCAGGATTGGGAAGGTAATTCCTCTTTTTCTGAGATCTAAATAAGCTAAGCTTCTCACCGTGGCCGAATCTGCATTCAGTAATTAATTGATACTAAATCACCAAAAAGGAAGTGAGAAAATGCCAGTGTAATAAGCTCTAATAAGAGCCTTTTGGGTTGGGTCTGGATCTGATTTTAGTGCCATACTGAATGTAATGAAGGTCCTTGCCCCTCTTTCAAGAAGAGATTTAGGTCATTAAGTGGGTGACAGAATTACAATTGTTTTAGAGATTAAATTATCTGTACATGGTTGGGTTTGGATTGAAAGGAAAGGAAATGAACTTAGCAGGTAGAAGGTTACTTTAAACTCTTTAATAGAAATGTGTACATAATGAGAATTGTCTGTGAATGTAAAATCCTTCTCACCAAGCATTGCTTTTGATAGTGCTTTATACTTCGATCAACAGCAGGATAAATGCCAGTTTTATGGTGTGCACTGTGACTCAGAACATTACTGTGAGCTTAGCCCCTTTAGAATGGCAAGGTTTCTTCATGAGGTTGGAAGGTTCAGTTCTCCTGAAGGTTGATGGTGTGAGGCCTTCCTGGGTGGCTTTATCTCTATCGCCTGTCTCAGATAGTTGGAGGCAGTGCTCTATTAATGTGCTTTTAAAACATTTTTTCTTTTTTAAGAATAGAGACTATAGCTGGATGGTCGTGGCACACTCCTTTAATCTCAGCACTTGGGAAGTAGGAGCAGGTGGATCTCTGAGTTGAAGGCCAGCCTGGTCTATAGATCAAGGATAGCCAGGGCTACAGAGAAACCCTGTCTCAAAAAACAAAGAAAGAATTGAGAAGCTGAGTGCAGTGTAGTAGGAGGCAAGGATGGCTTGTGAGTGTTAGGCTGGCCTGCGCCTCATAGTAAGAACCTGCTGTAGAGGAGAACATCAGTTACTGAGTCGGAGCGGGAAATACTTTTGTTCCTGTATGTCCCCATTTACCCACTCCTATGTCTGTCTGTCTGTCTTGTCTGTCTGTCTGTCTATCTATCTATCTATCTATCTATCTATCTATCTATCTATCTATCTATCTATGATACGTGGTCTCTTGTTTTGTAGTCCTGACTGCCCCAGAACTCATTGTGTAGTTCAGGCTGCCCTTGAACTCGAGGTTTGCCTGTCTTCCAAATGCTGGGATTAAAGGCATTTATGCCACTATACCCAACACAAGCTCAAGTTGGAAATGAGTAAGCTTTCAGGTAAAAAGTAAAACTCTTGGGATTCTCAGGGCTTGTGGAGACTTACGGACGGCTTCTCTCTACAGGGCTCCTGTGCTAGTTGCACTTGCACTGATTGAATGCGGAATGAAGTATGAAGATGCTGTTCAGTTTATAAGACAGTGAGTATGAAGCTGTATGTTCAGACACTTGAAGCGGGCTGTGCATGAGGAAGAGGTTATGGGATGGAGTCATTTGGAATATACAAGCACTGGCTGCTTTGGGCTTAAGACACTAAAGGTAGAAAAAGAAAGGTTAAGGCAAGTGACAGAGACTGAATACCATTGGCATTTGTGGATTGTTGTTCTGATTTTGATGTCAGTATATTGTTGGATGTCTAGGAATCCCGACAGTGATTATTGATCAGTGCTGCTTGTATTGGATTTTATAACAGCACCAGTGCAGCTCCATAGGACCAGCAGGCAAAAGCAGTGCATGAATTGCATGAAGGAACAGTCATCACTTGGCAGTCTTGAGAGAGTGGCTGTTCTCATACACATATCCCCATAGTCCGGGCATTGATCTGAAATCATAGGCCATATTGTTCCTTTCTTTAACAAAATTAGAGCATGCACATCTGTCCTGAACCTGAGGCTTTGTCTTTGTAGGTTATTTTTTAAAGCATCCTAATCCCTGTTTGTCATTCTGATCTGAAGACTCTGTTAATCTAAAAGGAAAGAGTGATCTGGTGTTCAAAACCCTGCTGGTTTCTGTTAGACTACAGTAACAGGCAGAGAAAGAAACTTGGGAGGCAGAGGCAGGAAGAGTCTGAGTTTGAGCGGTTTATACCACAAGTTCCAGGACAGCTAAGGCTACACAGAGAAACACTGTCTTGGAAAACCAAAAGGGATGAAAGGTCATGTTTCAACTTTCTCAAGTAATGAGGTATGGGGGTAGGCAGGCTTTTAGCTAGGGAGGGTGAGCTAGAAGGCGTTAGTCTACTGACAATGCATTTCAGGAAGCTGTACAGTTGTTTGCTACATGACAGCGCACTGCTCTTGTATTTTCAGAAAAAGAAGAGGAGCATTCAATTCCAAACAGCTGCTTTACTTGGAGAAATACCGACCTAAGATGCGATTACGCTTCAGAGATACCAACGGGCACTGCTGTGTTCAGTAGAAGCAGAGGAAGGCCGGCTGGATCGTGGCATTAGAGGGAACTCTGGGTACCTGGAAATGTGAATCTGGATTCTTACCTGTGTCATCAAAGTAGTGATGGATTCCGTACTCCTCGACTCCTCATGATTGAGAAGAAGGCAAACGATAAAGAAATCCCTCTATAACACGAATAAAATGTTTAAGAAAAGAAAAAAGAAAGGAAAAGGGATTAATTTAGTGAAAGATGATTTTGCTCCTAGTTTTGGAGTTTTGATTTTTGCCAGGATTGAATTATTTCAAATCTCCTGTGTTTTTTAAGCTTTTTCAAAATAGATGTCTGAGGAAAACCAGCAGAATATTAACCAGTGCGGAGCCAGTTGTTGGGGAGCACACACTTCCATTATGCTTGGCACATAGGTCTCCTTGTGGTGGGATTTGGGGGAGGTAGATTTTCCCTCTCTCCTGCCTCCCTCCCTTCTCCTGATAGACGTAGATGGAATAGAAAGAAACCCTTGTTGCTGTAGATGTGCGTGTGTCTGGCAGCCTTAAGCCCACCTGGGCACTTTTAGGAAAAAAAAAAACCAAAAAATAAATAAATGAATAAATAAATAAAAATAAAAGCAAAGAAAAAGCAGTGGCGCATATATTCTATGGTCCAGGCGGTTTCTAGTCTGTTGATAATGGATGCTGATGTTAGTTTTTTTTCCCTTGCAGCCCTGATCTACCATTAGGGCATGAAAGGTAGCCAGGAGCCTTTGGTTTTGTAAATGGTGAGGAAATGACGTCCTAGGTCTTCCTTTTCCCATCAGTGAAACAAGTGGGCCTCCTATTATTGCAGAGATGACGGGAGGCCATTGCTGGTGTGTCCAGGAGAGTTAGCGTGTTTCTACAAGTGTAGAAGTGTGGGCTGTGGATTTGCTATCTAACGATGTCCTAAAAACTGGTATCTTAAAGTTTTAGGACCGATTTCAGCAATAGTCAGAGGAGCAACAGAACACTCAGTCTTGAGAAATGCCTGTGGTGGTGGTTTTCCAAATTGTTGTTTATTTGTACAGTTCAGTGTAACCACCCCATCACCTTATTGTTACTAGATTCTTCAAGAAAAATCACTGTCAGAACCAGCTTTCCCTGGTGAGTCTGCGTCCACAGGGTGTCGGGCTGAAGCACAATGGTAGGCACCCAGTGACCAGCACATGCTAATGGCGTCGTGTGGGCTCTTGCTCAGTGTGCCGATGCAGAAGGCAGTTGACCAGACAAAGCAAGTGGGGGGCATCTTCAGTACCCTCCTCACCTGAATGTTCCACACTCAACAATACCCTGCTACCCAAGCCTTGAGTGCAGGCCTGCAGTCGTCTTTCCCCACTGGATTTTACTGTGCAGAGCCATAAGTCTCCCATTTTGTTTGTGTCAGTCAGGCCAGTAGGATGGACGACATCTCACTGACGATACCTCAGATGTTGGCAGCTTTCTGAGTTGCCTGTTTACTGTTGATGGAATTGTTCTGATTTTTAACTAAATGCAAATATGTAGTCCTCCTTTCTGCCTCATCTCAGAAAATGAAAAATAATGCTTTTGACACTGTTTCTAGAATTTTAAAGTAAAAAATGATGATATAATCCAAAAATTCTTACTTCAGAGCATGACATTCGATTTCTTTAACAAAGCTTGAGATGAAAACTTCTTACCCTTACGTTTAGGTTGACTGTTGACTCCTCCAGGGTTCTGATCAGTACCACCCAGACCTTTTCCACTGACGTGCTCATAGTGTTGGCGTGTGTGTAAATGCATTTGTTTGTGAGCACAGTAGCTCCCCTGAGGGTCTGCACACGCAGGTGCCCAACAGCATCAGTGCTGCCTGACACAGTCTGTCATTCCTGCTGGGGGGAGGAGGTGTGTAAAGGAACACAGAGCAGCCCTCGCTTTGTCTTCAAGACTAATGTTAATTGTTCTCAGAACTGGACTTCTTTTTCCCCCCTCAAGATTAAAACTTTTTTCTTTTGGATTTAATGAAGTATTGCTAGCTGGAGCCAGTTTGACTTGTGAGAGAGGTTAGACTGATGGAAGGCGTGCAGCCTGATTGACACCCGAACCCTGAACCCTTTTGAAGAACAATAAAACATATTTTACATGCTCTTTGTGCATTTCTTCCCTACTCCCAGTTTGTTTGCTCTCTTTTCTCTGCTTAGCATTCTCAAGGGCTGTCTGGTTTGTGTCCCACCATTAATAGATCCACAGGTATTCAGTAAGTATGTACCTGACTAATCCTATTCCAAGGAATTCATTTTTATTACAGGTTTGCATAGGCATTGCAACTTCTATTTGAACTTTTTTTGGGGGGGCAGGGGAGTGTTGCAAAACAGGGTTTTTATTTGTAGCCCTTACTGTCTTGGGACTTGCTTGATAGATCAGGCTGGCCTCCAACTCAGATCCATCTGCCTCTGCCTCTTCAGTGCTGGGATTAAAGGCCTGGGCCACCACATGCCCAGCTCTTTAAACTCTTAAGAATTATTTATTTATGTATGTGAGTACTCTGAAGCTGTCTTCAGACACACCAGAAGAGGGCATGATCTCATTACAGATGGTTGTGAGCCACCATGTGGTTGCTGGGAATTGAACTCAGGACCTCTGGAAGAGCAGTCGGTGCTCTTAACAGCTGAGCCATCTCTCCAGCCCCCTCTTTAAACTCTTAAAGTGGAGAATTAGCTACTTTATGTATCATAGAATTTCTCTTCAATCACTGGTAAACTAGATAAATTGAAGTAGGACTTCAATCTAAAGGAAACAAAGTTATAGTGGGTAGAGGTAGTGAGAATTTTGTTTAAAAACAAATGTTACAGGAATGTTGTTTAATCCCTTCTGTGGGGTATGGGGCTGCTTTAGATTGTCCGCAACAGCTGACTGTGATTTGCTTCATGCTCTAGCATGGGAGTGATTATACCAGCTGTAGATAGTTTCTGCAAGTGTTGCGGGAACCAGTGACTCTTTGAAAGGGTATATAAATGGTAGACCCGAGCGACCACTTTTGCTGTTTGTCAATTGGTTGTGGGTAAAGAAACGGGAAGAAATTGAGTATCCTGACTGGAGCAAACTTGCCCCAAGGAACTTGGGGTCTCTAATCAGCAGGACATAGTCTGAATGATATAGTTGACCTCTTTTCCCTAGTGTTGGGGGCTTGGAAGGTGGAATAGGGCTGGAGAAGGGTGACAGGAACCCATAAAGAAGCCAAAGGTCTGGCTAGAGGTAAAGGCTGGGTGTCTGTAAGCTAAGCAGTCTGGCTGGGGAGACAGGATCCAAAAGTTCGAAGTTACTCTAGGCTTTATGGCAAGACCCAGTCCATCGTGGTGAGCAGTTAGAGTGGACAGCTTTGTGCTGTGCTGCTACCAAGCAGGTGTGGGTCCCATTGCTTGGTGTTAGCCTTGGTTAACCTTGCATTAGCCCCCTTAGAGTCTATGGTTGGTTGTGATAATTACTCTTGGCTTTCCAGGAAATTGGCATGGTTTGTCCTTTGATTCTGGCTGAACTGTTTTTGGTTAAGCTCAGTACACCACCGCCTCTGGTAGTGGGCATTTGACCATGCCGATGCCTCTAAGGTTTCATCGTCTTGTGTCAGCCCTAGTGCTGCCTTTCAGACTTGCCACATCTCTGTCTCATTTGGTTTTTTCCTTGGGGTCCTTACATCTTTAATGCCTTCCCCATCCTCACTGTAGTTCTAATTGACTTTTAACCTAGAAACAAGGGGCCCGGGAGACAGCTCAGCAGGTAAAGAGGCAGGTATAAATGCTGAGTTCATCCCTGGAGCCTGCAGCAAAGAGCTGAGCTCTGTTGAGATTTGTCATCCCAGCACTCTTGTGGAGAGTGGGAGAGCAGAACTATCTGGAAGCTCCCTGGCTAGCCAGCGTGTGATAGTGCCAGACAGTCTCAACAATGACCCTTTGAACCAACTACTGAAAGCTGTCCTTATTGCCACAGTGTGTCCTAGCACTCACCAAAGCTTTAAAAGCTTCACAGGTTCTGACACGTTACCTATCTCTGGTGGGCACAGGTGGTAGTCATAGTTACTGCTACCAACATACTGACCCTAAGGATCCCCGTTCTACATTTTTAGGATGTAGGAAAAAAGCGCGCCTATGTGCCTGCTTGAGTATATATGTACCAGATTGTGCAGGTATCTGTGGAAACGAGACAGAATGTGGGTCCTCTGCAGAACCTACCTGCGAAAGCACTTAACCACCAACCATTTCTCCAGCCCCCTCACCATTTTTTTTTTTTCAGAGCTGGGGACCGAACCCAGGGTCTTGTGCTTGCTAGACCATTGTTTTTTTAAATTTAAGGCAAGCCTTTACAACTACTTAATTTCATCCTTTATTTGAGTAAAGTGTTCAAATTTAAGTGCCTTTCTCTAGAGCCCTTTTCATTAACTTTTCTAGATCATCCCCACCATAATCATAAACACACTATTTCTTGCATACTAAGAGCCGGAGCTGGAGAGAGTGGCTCACACCTTTAATCTTGGCATTATTTGGGTAGCAGAGGTAGGCAGATCACTTTAAGACCACCCTGGTCTGTGAAGTGAGTTCCAGGGTAGGTGGAGAGATCCTGTCTCTCCCCCCACCACCCTTTTTTTTTTTTTTTTTTTTTTTTTTTTTGCAGAGTTGTCAAGATGGCTGCAGAGGCGCCACCAAGTCTTGAGTGTGATCCTTGGAGCCTGTGCTGTAACATACATACAAGTGTAACATACACTTACAAAAGACAGACCTGTTTGATTCCACGTCTGCTTGTTCTGCCCCCCGTCCCTGCCCACCCTTTTACTGGGAATCAAACACTACAATTAAACGCTCTCCTTACTTCACAGTGAAACCAAACTTGTATTATCTTTTGAGTCTGTTCTGGCACAAATTGTTTTGTGGCTTGAGGATTTTATTTATTTTTGAGACAGAGTCTCTCTAGGCTGGTCTATAACTTCTTACGTAGACCAGACTGGTTTAATTTGGGGGTTGTATCTGACCCTTTTCAGGCATTCACGGCCCTTCCTTGCTCCCAGTGAAGATTGTGGTTTCGTTGGAATTGCCCCATGAAGATCACCAGAAGTTCTGTTTCACTAGTGTTCTCCTAACTTTGGGCGTGTCTACCTGATGGAATGGATGACACTGAAGTCATCATTGAGCTGGACCGCTGTGGTGCACGCCTTTAGTCCCAGCAGCCAGAAGACAGGCAGGAAGATCTCTGTGAGTTCGAGGACAACCAGGGCCACAACACAGAAACCCTGTCTTGGGAGGAAAAAAAAAAAGCATTGTGACTTAATAATGGCCCCTCAGAGATGTATGCATGTCAAGTTCCTGGGCCCTGTGAATGTAGTCCTGAGTGATGAGGTGTGAGCGGTGGTGCTGAGATCAGCCTTTCCTAGGTGACCTGGCAGACTGGAGCAGGTTCCTCAGAGAGCCTTTCCTGGGCATGAAGAACAGGATTTAATGTCGCTGGCTTTGACATGGATGAAGGGGCTACAAGGTAGCATTGTTGGCAGTGTGAAGGTCTCCTATCCAAGAAGGAGCAGTTCCTCCACGTGGATCTGAGGCACTGGCATGGGAACTCGTGCCATGGTGATAGTGTTGGGGTAATACTGGGGTTACAGGTGTGTGACGCCACACTTTGCTTTTACCTTTTCTAATCTTCCCCGGGTATGGGGACTCATTATGTAGCTCCCTCTACTTTGTAGACAAGGCTGGCCTTGAACTCCGAGATCTACCTGTTTCTGCTTCCTGAGTGCTGGGATTAATGGTGTGTCCCACCACATCCAGCTTCAAACCCTACTTTTTAAAGGGATTGGTTCTTCCACGGCATGAGTCCAGGAAGAGAGGTTGGATTATAGCTGATGCCAAGCAACCGTATCTGCCGAGCCATCTTGCTTGCTCTGAGTTTTTTCTTTCTAGTTGTGTAACCAAACCAAAACAAAAACCTAGGTTGGCCTAGGACTCCCAATGGCCCTGCCTCTCACTCCACACCCAACTATGGGGCTCGCGGTGGCACACACTTGTAACTCTAGCATTCGGATGGCTGAGACAGGAGGATCATGGGCTCATAGCCTAGGCTCCGTGTATCAGAACCTCAGTAAATTAAGCAGAGCTTGGCGAGTGCTGTGACAACCTCCTGTGAGTAAGTATGGCGGTCCTGCTATGTGTTTACCCACTATCCTGGGATGGGGGGGCGGGGTATGACAAATTGGCAACTAGTTGTTAAGGGATAGGAGAAGATAGAGGATAGTTTTCAGTTAGTGATCGGTGCTGTGCAAGTGAGACCGTGAGGAAGAGCATAAGAATTGGTGACAACGAATGCACTTAAGTGGGAGATGAAGGAGCCCACTACGTGTCTGAGATATGTATGACGTTTTCCAAGCAGTTTGCTTGGTGTGTGTTGGCACAGCAGTGCAGATCCTGAGTATAGTAAGGAAGTCGAGCAAATTTAGTAAGGCTGGGAATGTGGGTTGTGATGTTAAGACAGGGATTGCAACAAATGGCCTGTGTACTTCTCAAGGGGACAGGCATGGCCATTTGGTTTAAAAGATCCATGTCTCCATACCCCAAATATCTTCTTGTTTCATTTTGTTTTTGAGACAGAGTCGTAGAGCCCAGGCTGGCTCTGAACTGACTAGGAATTGTTGAGGATGACCTTGAATTCCTGATCTTCCTGTCTCCGCCTCTTGAGTCCTGGCGGGACAAGTTTGTGCCACTGGTTTTTGAGATAGGATTATGCCTAGTTTGGCCTGGAATTCCCAATCCTGCCTCAGCCTCCAAAGTGCTGGCCAGGATCACAGGATCAGAATGACATCTAGGACACACAAGTCCATGAGTCAGATCCTCTAACTGCAGATTGCTGCGTTCTGCAGAGCAGCGCTCCTGAAGGTCAGTGATCAGCAGTTACAAGGTCAGGTCTTTGTGCAAAAGGTTATGTAAGAATCTCCTTGAGTTAGAGGCTGGATTTGTGAAGTGTGCCTGACCTGTACCGTGTATGCGATCTGTTTCATCCAAGTGGATGAGAGTGAAGAGAGGGTAGAAGCTGAGGACTCCAAATGGCTAGTGATGGGTTGCCATGGTCCAGGCCAGAAGTTTCAGGCCTTAACGACGGGAGCAAGAGGTGACTAAGACAGACTTCCTTCTGCAGCATCGTGCAGATCTATGTGAGAGGTCAGCAGTATATTCCCCGTCATTAGTTCAAAGGGATCAGCTGGGATGTTTGACCACGGAAAGGGGTGGTAAGCCCCTCCCACCTCCGCCCATCTCTCATCCGGTATAGCTCACACACACTGAAAGCAGTTAGAATCCTCAGGTTTGCAGCTTTGCCATCTGCCCTGCAAGAGGCCACTGGCAGGCATGGCACACTGCGGTGCTGGATAAGTCACGTGGGTCTGCTTGGTTGTTTTGAAGAGAGGGAGGGAGTCCCTAGAAAGATGGAGGAGGGGACTGGGGATTTAGCTCAGTGGTAGAGCGCTTGCCTAGGAAGCGCAAGGCCCTGGGTTCGGTCCCCAGGTCCGGAAAAAAAAGAACCAAAAAAAAAAAAAAAAAAAAAAAAAGGATGGAGGAGCAAGGGGCGAACAGTACCCGTATCTGTCTTGTTCTCTTGTGCTCCGGGTTGTACGTGCCTGATTAGGTTTAGTCTCCGCAGGCCTCACCACCAGCCCCATTTATAAATGATACACTTCAGAGTAAAGACACTGAGCAGGTCCAGGCTCATCCTGCAACGGCTCTAAAATTGGCTCTTTACCGTCCCGCTGGGCTGCTTTGTGGACTGGGGAGATGTTCGTTGATGACTTCTTAGGCATAGGACGGTGCAAAGGAGTCCTTGTTAATTAGCTGTATCTTTGCATTAAATGCGGGGGCAGAAGAAGGGTTGGCATGCTGGTGCATGTGCGTGTACGCAGCAAGTCCGCCTTGTCCGTGACTTTAACTTGTGCAAACTGTGTGTAATGGACCTTGCCAGTAACAAACCGGGACATTTGAGCCGAGTGGTTTATAGTTTATAATTGGCTTCTTATTACTGTTGGCTGCCTTTCCTGCACATAGAGTATTACTCTAGAATTGGTATTTGATTTAAGAAATTTTCAAATTGATTTCATCTCAGCGCATTAATGCGTGGCCTCAATTCCTGCAGAGGCATCAGATAAAAACAGCCGAGATGTGTTTTAGAAATCATAACTGGATCTGAGCTGCCAGTGGCCCAGCTTTCAGTCAGCGTAGATAAATCCCTTTTCTGGAAAAAAAAAAATTCTATATAAGCCCATCGACTTCTTAGGGCATCTCAAATTGAGGCCCCATGCAACTGGAAAAATTTTCCCAAATAATGCTAAAACACATAAATGGGAATTTGCTGACACGAATTGATCTAATCACTCTCTTCCTTCGGGAACCCAACACATAAATATTCAAGGAATAATGTGGAAATCAGCCTAACTGTCAAGGGTGCCCAGTTGGGATGCCTTTCAAAATCAGGAAATGCGAAATATGACCCTAGCAATAAAAATGCTCTTAATCGGGGGTTGGGGATTTAGCTCAGCGGTAGAGCGCTTGCCTAGGAAGCGCAAGGCCCTGGGTTCGGTCCCCAGCTCCGGGGGGGGGGGGGGGGGGGGAATGCTCTTAATGTGGTTGAGTGCGTGGGAAACTGGAGGGTGTTCTTTCTGTAATTTCATGAGGATTAGCATAGGTAAATGTTTTTAGGTTTTATTTTTTTCATCTCTAAAAAGTGCAGAATAGATTGCAGCTGTGTGGAAATCCCCATTAATCATCTTCTAATGCTTTTATGCAAATGCTTATATTTGACTTTAATTTAGAGTTGCTATTAACACCTGGAACTCTAAGATTGATAACAGGTAAAAATTTAATGAATGCATAAATTAAATATTTGAGTCATGTTTAGGTTAATTTACAGCGTCTTTGTTCCTTGCTCCGCGTCCCCCTGATATCTAAAAATCACGGGATTAGGCAGGACGAGCGAGCTCTGAGCTTATCATATCTTTTTGTCATTAAGATTTATTTATTTATTTATTTATTTATTTTTTTTTCTTGGTTCTTTTTTTCGGAGCTGGGGACCGAACCCAGGGCCTCGCGCTTCCTAGGTAAGCGCTCTACCACTGAGCTAAATCCCCAGCCCCGATTTATTTATTTTTATGGGGTTGGGGATTTAGCTCAGTGGTAGAGCGCTTACCTAGGAAGCACAAGGCCCTGGGTTCGGTCCCCAGCTCCGAAAAAAAGAACCAAAAAAAAAAAAAAAGATTTATTTATTTTTATGTGTATGCTTGCTTTGCTGGGCTATGTCTGCCCACCATGGGCATCCCTACTGTCCAAGAAGCCAGAAGAGAGTATGAGGTCCACCAGAAAGGACCTCACAATGGCGGTGAGCCACCCTGTGGGTGCCAGGAACCAAGCCCCATGCTCTGCAAGAGCAGGTGCTCCTGACCTCTGAGCCCTCCCTGTAGTCCTCCCAACCCCCAACCCCACTGAAGACAGGATTTCACTGTATTGCCATGGCTGGCCTAGAACTGGATTTGAAGATCAGGCTGGCCTTGAACTTACTACAGAGTTCCACCTGCCTCTGCCTCTATTCTTTGCAGATGAATTGGCTATGCCAGATACATGAGTAGCAAGACGGCTTTTTGGTTGTTTCATGCCCTATGAATATAGATTCTTTAGATTGTTTTTGTATTACTTTATTTGTTTTACTATATTATTAGCGTTGGAGTAGTTTTTTTTCTCCTTCCTCTTTTTCCTCCTCCTCTTCCTCCTCTTTCTCTGGCTCCTCTTCTTTTTTGAGTCAGAGTCTTGACTTTGCGAGCCTGGCTTCCCTCTAATTCACCATGTAGACCAGTCATGGTCTGTAACCTGCCCTCTGTCTTTTAACCTTTAATCTGTCTGCCTTCAGGATACAGGTATGTGCGGTCACATACGGGTTTTAAATATATGAAGTAAAAAGTTATGTATGCGTATGTTTCTGCGTGTATATGTAGCGCCTTAGCGGGCCAGAGGTGGGCGTTGGAGATCCTATAGCTGTAGTTCAGGCAGATGTGAGCCAACTTCTGTGCAGGGAACTGAACCCAGGACCTCTGTAGGAGCAGCCAGTGATCTTCACAGCTGAGCCGTCTCTATATCCACACCTGGCTTTTAAAAATGTCTTTGAAATGTTTTTTTCCTCTTCTTGTGAAGCTTAAAGGTTTTTGTTGTTGTTGCTTCATTTTGTTTTTCTTTCTCCTTACTTTCTAGCAAGGTCTCAGCTTACCCCTAGCCTTCCCAGACTGGTCTTGAACACAGCAGTCCTCCTACCTCTGCTTCCCGGTGCTGAAATTATGAGCCACTCTACTCAGCTCAAAGTATCTTCAGAAGGAAAATTAAAATAGGTTTATTGCAGAACTTTTGAATATTGGAGTCAGAACCTTATCCTAGCTTGAGTGTGGTGCTTCAGACTTTCAGTTCCAGCTCTTGGGAGGCAGAAGCAGATAGATCTGTAAGTTCAAGGACCAGCCTGCTCTCCACAGCAAGTTCTAAACTGGCCAGGGCTGCACACCAAGACTCTGTCTCAAAAACAAACAAGCAAACATATAAAAACAAACAAACAAAAAAACTGGCCTGCCACCCAGTGGCTGCCATTACTAACGTGACGTTTCCTTCACCCCTCACGTATAATTGTAATTATACAATTATGTGTCTGTTTCCCACTTGGTCATAGTAGTGCACATGATGTTAACCTAAGGTACCCATGTGCTTAGCAGCATTAAGTCTGGAGTCTTCTGAGTGGGAGGAATCATTTCCATTTTACACATTTGGACATGAAAGCTTGGGTTGAGGGGTGTCCTGCCCAAGCAAAAGCAGCAGACCCACAATTCTCACCGGTCAGACTCACCCTGATCAAGTAGGGCATGGTGGCACAAGTCTGTAGTCTCAGCCCTCAGGCAGCTGAGGCAGGAGGATCATGTGTTCCAGGCCAGCCTAGGCTACATAGTGAAACAGTATGTCAAACAAACAAAAAGACAGACTTCTGTTTCTCCATTGGCTGTGCCACCGGATGCAGCCACTTTCCTTGCATTCGATGAGTGGGAACTATGGTAACTGGAGACCAGATTGTCCCTCGAACACTCTTCTTTTTCTGTAACCTAAGAAATTGAGGCTCTTCATTCTCCCATGACCCGTACACTAAGGGCCTGTGGAAACTGAGGGGCCAGCCCACCATAGCCATGGTCAGACCTTTTCCATCTTGAATAAAGCTGCTTTGAGCCCATGCTCTTTAAGCTGTCATTCCACCCCACTGTGTCTGGCTTCTGCCTCCCTCCCCCTCATTCAGTGCATAGAATCCCTTGATTTTTAAATGCCCACCTGAAGCCATTGTCTCATCCTGTGAATCGGGTGTCAGCACCGGAAGCCTCACTGCATTTGGATGATGGGTCCCCTGGGTGCGAGACTGCTGTGCCTCCTAGAGGGCTAGGAGGCTTGCCAGGGTCTAAACTGCTTCAATCTTCCTAAATATAAAGTTGGAATCACAGAATCGCCATTACAGGCAATCTCAAGGAATATCGAGTGGGTCAAAACGCTGCAGACAGCCTGCTGCTGCACGCGACTCAAACATGCGCTGTTGGTGTCTGCCGCACTGACATTTCTGCATCGTCTGTAAGTGGCCGGGTATTGCTTTCCTAAGGCTGCCACAGCGGAGTGCCACAGAAGAGGTGGTATCAGAGGACACACATGTACACACATGTACACACATGTACACACATGCTCACATGCTAACTTGGCGTAAGTTTTACAGATACCATGAGAACACTGTTTGTAAAAATAGAATATACCGTATTCCAAATAAGCACACGAATCCTCGTGTTAGAGCCAGTATATGGCTGTAACTGATAGAGCCAACACAAAAGCTGATGGCTCTTTTCTCTCGAAGACCCAGAAGTAAAACAGTATTAGACTGTCATCTATTGGCACTGGAGAGATGGCTCAGCGGTTAAAGCACTGGCTGCTCTTCCAAAGGTCCTGAGTTCAAATCCCAGCAACCACATTGTGGCTCGAAATCATCTGTAATGGAATGTGAGGTCCTCTTTATCATACAGGCATACATGCAAATACATAAATTTTTTAAAAATCCTAAAAACAGGGGTTGGGGATTTAGCTCAGTGGTAGAGCACTTGCCTAGCAATCGCAAGGCCCTGGGTTCGGTCCCCAGCACCGGAAAAAAAAAATCCTAAAAACGTTGTTTATCAGAGGAATGTGAGGCCTCCATGGGACTGGATGTCCGTCTTAGAATAGTAGACAACTTTAAGTTTTGGTGTGCTATTTTATGCCTTTCCAACATAATTGTTGAGGACATGATGCACTTCTAAATTTGAGCTGCACCCCTAATGTTCATTACTTTATTAAGTCTAGGTAATCAGCAAGGTGAGCTCTTGTTTGCAGCGCTTGCCAACTCCCACGGCATGAGTATGCCATTGATGTCACTGACGGTCGGCTTGGAGAGAGAGCACGTTATTGTAGTGTCTCCATCATACAATTGTACACAGTGGAGTGACATAAGAACACTGGTGGGGACTGCAGAGATGGCACAGGGAACAGGCTACCAGAGTTCCTGATTTTGCTCCCTGGGAACCATGTAGACATAGGAGAAAACCAAATCCCCAGATTATCCCCTGATTGTCATACATGTGTCATGGTTTGCATGCCACGGCCCCTCCCTCAAATAAATGAATAAATGTTTAAAAAATAGAACATAGTAGAACATAGAATGGCAAAAATAATTAGAAATATGAATTTTTCAAGAACTTTCAAATTTGTTTTGGTTTTTAAAGAAATTTATTTCACGTATATGGGCACACTGTCGCTGTCTTCAGACACACCAGAAGAGGGCACCAGATCTCTTTACAGATGGTTGTGAGCCACCATGTGGTTGCTGGGAATTGTACTCAGGACCTCTGGAAGAGCAGTCAGTGCTCTTAACCGCTAAGCCATCTCTCCAGCCCAACAACTTAACTGTTTTTTAAAAAATATTTTATGTATATCAGTACACTGTCCCTGTCTTCAGACACACCAGAAGAGGGTATCGGATCCCATTACAGAGGGTTGTGAGCCACCATGTGGTTGCTGGGAATTGAACTCAGGACCTCTGGAAGAGCAGTCAGTGTTCTTAACCACTGAGTCATCTCTCCAGCCCTTAACTTTTTTTAAAAAAACAGGATCTCACTGTGTAATCCTGGCTGGCCTGGAACTCAGAGATCTGCCTGCCTCTGACTCCTGAGTGCTGGAATTAAAGGTTGTACAACCACACCTGACCACATAACTTAATTTTTAATATTGGCTGTATCTAACCAGCTTGAAATTTTTCTGAACTGGGATGAACAGTGGTGGAAGCTGGTTCCCTCTAGTCCCCTGTGTCTTGTCATCTCTGCAACTAGTTGGCCACAAACCACCCTTTTCCTCAGCTTTTTGTCCGCTCAGCTGTTGCAACAAGCTTACCCTTTGGCTAGTTTCCCATTCACTCCTCAACCCACCATTTTATATTTTCCATGATAGAATGTGCTAGAAGGTAAAGGCCCCCTTTCCTCCACTTATCCCCGAAGCCCAGAGTTCCCTGGGGCTCTTTTCAGATGTCTGATTTTCTCTTCCTGTGTACTCTGTCCCCGTGATTGCATCCAAAGCCCTGGAGCTAGGGGTATTGATGACTCCCAACCTGTAATTCTCATCCATTCGGACAGCATCACAAGAATATATTCATGGCATCTCTTCTCACTAAGTCATCTGACCAGACACCTAATGGTTATCCTCGCCGCCGCCTCTCTGCTCCATTGCCCTCACTTTCTGTGTGGGCACCAAACCCAGATTGAAGACACAGCCATCTGTGTATGCACTGAACTTTTCCGAACATCTGTTAGAACCGTGTACACTGCGCATTAGAGCTTAGAGTCAAACCTGCACACATAATTTTGGTGTCTGTCGTTTACCGGCTTTTTGTAAGCTTGGGGAACTTGCTCAACTGTTTTCAGTTTTCCTAAATACAAAGTAAGAATTACAGAATCTCCCTTTACAGGCCATCACAAGGAACATTGCGTGGGTCAAAAACCCTGCAAGCAGCCTTCTGCCGAGTAAGACTCCAACGTGCACTGTTGGTGTCTGCGCTGAAATTTCTGCCTCATCTCTAAGCCGCAGAGTATTGCTTTCCTAAGGCTACTGCAGCAAAATGCCACAGACGAGGTGATAACAGAGGACACATTTATCTCCTACAGTTCTGGAGGCTAGAAATCAAGCTGTCGGCAGGGCTGGGCCCCCACTGAAACCTCCAGCGTCAGAGTCCCTCCTGACCTCTCCCTAGCTTCTGGTTGTTTATTGAAACTCTTGGCTACTTGAGCACAATTCCAGTCTCAGTCTTTGAGATAACAAGGGCTCTCCCACTTTACTTCAGTCTTCACATGCCTGCTGGAAAAGTACAACAGTGACATTGGCTTAGGTTCTGCCCTCCTGCAGTGCGACCTCTGGAATTACATCTGTAGCAATTCTGTTCCTAAGTAGGGTCATGTTTGGGGGCACTCGACAGGAGTTCTGAGTGGTCATACCTACTCTAGTTGAAATATGCCTTTCCAGTGTTCCTGTGTTAAATCCCAGTGCTTCCCCTCCCCCAGGAAGAGTAGCAGGAAGGTGGGGTCTTTGGAACTAGAACATTGTAATTAGTCTCCCTAATGAAGGAGTCGGCCAGATACTGTGAGGACACAAGACAAAGACTCTAGAAACAGGAAAGAGGCCTAGTCTGACACTGCACCTGCCAGGTCTGACACTGCACCTGCCAGGTCTGACACTGCACCTGCCAGGTCTGACACTGCACCTGCCAGGTCTGACACTGCACCTGCCTGGTCTGACACTGCACCTGCCATGTCTGACACTGCACCTGCCTGGTCTGACACTGCACCTGCCTGGTCTGACACTGCACCTGCCAGGTCTGACACTGCACCTGCCTGGTCTGACACTGCACCTGCCTGGTCTGACACTGCACCTGCCTGGTCTGACACTGCACCTGCCTGGTCTGACACTGCACCTGTCAGTGCCTTGATCATGGGTTTTACAGCCTCTAAAACTGTGATGAACTTCTGTGGTCTGTAGGCAACCTGGTTTATGTTATTTTATTACAGTGCCTCAAATGGCCTGAGATACAATCTAACCCAGCACAAGCAGAAACTACACAATACAGGGATCATGGGTGATCGTTGACCTTATGCCAATGTTCCACTATTGCAGGTATACTGCACTGCATAGCTTTATGTTTAAAGTTTTTCAAATTTAAGATTAGTCACCCAATAACAAAAGATAATCCATCTGACAAAATGGACAAAATACTTGAATATTTATGTATGTATGTATGTATGTATGTATGTATGTATGTATGTCCCTGGCTGTTTGCTCTGGGTGGTGGGGTGGGGGACTGTTTAAGGAATATAGGATTTCCTTTTGGGGCTGGTGAAATATTGAGCTATGGTTATGTAATGTGGGGGGTCCACTAGGCAGTGCTGGACTACACGCTTCAAATGGCTGAAATGGTACTTTACCTTTTATATTTCACCCTGCATGAACGTATTTCCTCCAGAAAGCGTTCCCGAGATGACGGCAGAGCTCACAGACATGTTTTGGGATGCGTGGCTGACTTGTGCTGAGGAAGGGTCGTTCCTCCTCTGACTTCCCACACTGTGTCCTCAGTAGACTCCCGCAATAAAGTAACCTCGCCGGATGTCACCTAGTTCTCCCGAGTCTGTGGGCTTCCCGGTTGATATGAACGCAAAAAGCTCAGAGAGACACTGACCACTGAGTGGCACCTTCAGGGTTCACTGATACCCAGCAACCATCTTGCGTTCTGCTGGGAGGCTCGCTGCTACGGTAGAACCTGGGAGTCTTCAGCCAACATGGCTGCCGGCGAGAACTCTTGGGTTTGAGCTGGGAGCCAGCTGGATGACCTGGGGCACTGCTCAGTTTCTTTGACTATGAAATAGGGCGAGTGACGTTGTCTACCCAGGCTTGTTTTGGGGTTAGATGAGTTGATATGTCACAAATTTAGGGTTACAATCCTATAAATTTAAGCGAGAAATAAAAATAATTAGTAATGAAGTCTTTTAAAAAATCACTTTGTGTTCAGGTGCACGTGTATACACTTGGAGGCCAGAGGTCAACCTTGGTTGTTATTCCTAGGGTGTCGTCCATCTTGGGTTTGTTTGTTTGTTTGTTTTTGACCCAGGGTCTCTCGCTGGTTTGGAGCTCAACACAAAGTGAGATTGGCCAGTCACTGAGCCCCTGGGATCGCCTGTCTCTGCCTCCCCAGTGCTGGGATTACAAGCACGTGCCACCATGCTTGGCTTTTAGGTAGGCACTGGTGAGCAAGCACTGGTCCTCTTGCTTGTGTGGTAAGCATCTCAGCCCACTGAGATTTCTCCCCGGCCCCTGTTGTTGTTGGTTTGGTTTTTTTGTTTTTGTTTTTGTTTTTCTTTTTTTAGGAGCTGGGGGCCAAACCCAGGGCCTTGTGCTTGCTAGGCAAGCGCTCTACCACTGAGCTAAATCCCCAACCCCCTACCCCCTGTTGTTTTTTGAGACAGGATCTTGCTATGTAGCCCAGGCTGGCCTTGAGCTTGAGATTGTGTCTTAGCCCCGAAAGTGTAGGGGTTACAAGGGTCCCCCACTGAGCTCAGCAGTAGAGCAAATGCTCTTAGCTGCTGTGTTATCTCACTTCCCATGAAGGTTTATTATACACATGGAAACATATATAGGGCCCCCTCCCTTTTTTAAAAATATAGAATAGAGTTTATTCAGAGCCTGGGGAGGGGAATTGAGAGGGTAGTAGAGACAGAGGAAAGACAGAGAAAGAGAGAGAGAGAGAGTAGGAGTAGAGGCAGGCCATGAGCATGTGGAGGGAGAGAGGAGAGGAATGAGGACAGAAGGGGGGGAGCAGGACAAGAAGACAGAGCGAGAGCAAGAAGGCAAGAGCTAGGGTCCCCCTTTTTTCCTGACTGTTTTTTTCAGCTGTTTAATTTTTAACATTACTTATGTGGAGCCAGTAAGATGGCTCGGCTGGTAACAGTTCTCACCATGGAAGCATGACAACCTGAATTTGATCCTTGGAACCCACAGGTCCGCTGTGTCATATGTGCACCCACCCGTACAGAGATCAAAAAAGGGAAAGATAGGGGAGAGGTGGCTCAGTGATCAAGAGCACTGGCCACTGCTCCATAAGACGGGAGTTGGGTTCTCAACACTCTCATGGTGGCTCAAAATTGTAACTCTGTTCCAGAGAATCCCACATCCTCTTCTGGCCTCCGTGGGCCCTGCACGCATGTGCACAGACATACATGCAGGCAGAATACTCATACAGGGTTGGAGAGGTGGCTGGATGCCAATTAAGAATACTTGTTCTGACTACCCATGCTCACCTGCAGATGCTGGCTGCGGATGAGCTTGAGAAAATGAGAAGGTGGTTTTGGGCCTGTGCCGGCATTTAGCCTTGGCCCAGCCTGAAGAGAGTGGCGTAGGAACCCAAGGATGCTCCCTGCACGACACCTGTGAACCGACTCCGGTCTTAGAGCTCGGGGTTGCAGGTCCAGGCAGCCGTAACTCCTTTACTTGTTGGATGACTATAGGTATCCCTAAGGGCACAGAAAGCCCTCCTTTCAGAATGAGGCTGGGTCTGTCTCCTGTAACGTTGGTTCACCTCTCACAAGACGTCTCCTCTCTTAGACACGTTTAAGCTCCTCTCTTGCCCTGTAACTTGTTTTTGCTGTGTGCTCTCCTGATAGCCTGGGTCTCATTTTTCAGTGCCAAGAAAAGTACTTTCCTACATGTAGAATCCATAAGTTCTGTTCCCACCAAAAACTAGAAAAGGTTAAATAGCAGTAACCTTAAATAATGTACCCAATAGTCTGGATTCTTCTAATGCCCTAACAGTGGGGACCAGACAACCCTATACTAGAGGGTGTTCAGTAAACAGATCCCTGTTGTAAATTTTAAGTCTCTCTGTGTAAATGTGTACTTCTTTGTTTTCTCCCTTTCCAACCCAGACCACTGACCCACCTGCCCACCACATGTGTCTCTTTCCTCGACTTCCCTTCATGTTTGCCCCGTGTCCCTTTCCCCAAACCTCTGAGACGTGCTTCTTAAGACGTACAGATGACTCCTCCTGTCAGAAACAGGTAGACATGCTTATGTGTTTTCCCAATGTTGGAATTTATCGAATGACAATGAATTTCACAAAATACAGTGGTTTCATGGGAAAACAAACAAACAAACAAACAAACAAACAAACCAAAAAACTTGCTCTTCCAGAGGTCCCAGGTTTGATTCCCAGCACCAGCATGGTGGCTCACGGTCATCCATAATTCCAGGGGATCCGATACCCTCTTCTGACATCTCCAGGTACCAGGTTTACACGTGGTGCACATGCATACATGTAGGCAAACACTTAAGCATACAACAATAATTTTAAAATCCATATACCTAAAATTAAAATAAAATCTAAAAACATTTTTAATTAAGGAAATAAAAGTAAAGTCATCAATGAGGCTACCTGTATCAATAGTTCCCCCTTCCCCCAGATTATCCATTCAGTGGGATTAGTTTGTTCACTTGTCTATTTTTGCATACTTCAGTTGCTTCTAGTTTGGGGTTATCAAAAACAACTGACACAAATCTTCATGTTCACATCCCTCCCCGCCCCATGCCTCCAGACAGGGTCTCTCTGTGTAACCCTTGCTGTCCTGAAACTCACCCTATAGACCAGGCTGGCTTTGAACTCCGAGATCTGCCTGCTTCTGCCTCCCAAGTGCTGGGATTAAAGGCGAGCGCTGCCTCTGATCCCCGGCTATGCTCACATCTTTAGACAGAAACATATTTCCTTTCCTCTTGGCTAGGACCATGTGTTACTCTTGCATTATAATAAATGCTAGTTATCTGTCATTTATTAAAACCAAAGTTCCCCAGCAGGACTAAGTTTCCTTTGATACCCCCAAGCTGCTGGTCCCTTCTGCAGACAGAGCTGGTCCTTATCTCCCTGAGCACGTTGCCTTGGAGAAGCAGTGTTGACCTCTCCCTTTCCAAAGTGGAAAATCAAGACATCTTTGCAAGTGAACTCCTGCTGCTTCTGGACCTGCATGCTAATGTTGGAGGTCTTGTCTGGCTTAGCAGTCTGATTAAAAAATGTCTGTGGGTGGACAAGGTCAGCGGCTGACTTGTGGGAGGAAAGCTTTAGATCAGAGGTTCTCTCTTGGGGGTCACTCCCTCCTGGGGGGTCACATATCAGCTATCCTGCCACATCAGATATTAACATTCCACTTCATGGCGGTCTCAAACTTAGTTATGAGTTAGCTACAAAAGCAACTTTATGGTTGGGGGTCACCAGGACATGAGGAATTGTATCAAAGGGTCAGGGCATTAGGAAGGTTGAGAACTACTGTTTTAGCTGAAGAAGGGGAGGAACAGAAAGCTGAAGGGACAGCCTGTGAAGATGGGCAGAGACAGAGAGAGTCCTGAGTGTCAGAGCAGCTCCAGGCAGCACAAGGCATGGGTAGCGGGTGGCTCAGAATATTCTTTATTTTGTGCGTTTGGTGTTTTGACTATTATGTGACGGGAGGTGTTTCTTTTCTGGTCCAATCTATTTGGAGTTCTGTAGGCTTCTTGTATGCCTATGGGTATCTCTTTTTTTAGGTTAGGGAAGTTTTCTTCTATGATTCTAAGAATTCTCTTAGTCGTTTTCACGGTTACCTGATGTCCCCAGAGGTTACCACAACTCCTCCCTCAGCGGTTTCTGGCATATTCTCTCAGAGATTTGCATATGTAAATCACGGGTGTATATCTGAGGTGGACTTTCTGCTTTCCTTTCTCTCTGGCCTGTCCACTCTATAGTCCTGGCTATACAGAACAGGCTGGTCTCGAACTCACAGCCTGAGTTTCGTTTTTACAGAAGTGTTAGCAGACTAAACATGTTGCTGAATAGTTTTGTTTCTACTATATGTCACTTATTTATATTGTGATGCTTACGTGTGTGTGTGTGTGGGGGGGGATGTGTGCCTCTGTGTGCATTTGGAAGTCAGTGAACAACTTGCAGGAATCCCTTTTCTCCTTCTACCGTGTGATTGTGGAGACTGAATTCCGGTCCTGAGGCTTGGTGGCCATCTCTCCGGCCTCTACTTCATATATGATTCAGTTCAGTCCACACTACAAGGGAAGAACGTCTGTACTTATGGTCTATATTCTCATGCTGCTCTGGTACACATGCCACAAAGGCGGCATTTGAACACTGATGTTGGTAGGAGCCGGACCTCTAGGGGTAAAGTTAGCTTACAATAAATAATGGCCCGGTAGGTGGCAGGGAGATACGTGACAAGCTCAACAGTCATATAATCTCAACATCAACAGATGAAAGGACAGCTCGTATTTCTGGGGTCTGATGGACCTAGGCTTCCCTGGGTGTGGTTCCTGGACTCAGGGGACTAAAAGTGTGGCGAGGTGGCTGGCCCTCACCTCCCTGCCCAGAAAGTCTTGCTCCCTGGGGCCTGAGGTGGTCGGAGCTTGAGATTCTAAAACACAGGATCCTTTGATGGTTTTAAAAAGCTTCTTTGCTGGAAAACAAAACAAAACAAAACAAACCCTTCATCTTCCTCTCGGGGAATAACCAAGTGGACCATTAATTCAGACGGGGAAAGTGATTTTACTGCTGTGTTTTTACATCTGGGGAGCTTTAACTTTACAAGAGCAACTGAGGGCCTGTTCTAAGCTGCTGGGAGGGGCAGCCAGCCCCACCCCCACCAGCCGGGCCTTTTCCTTTCTGCCCTTTCTCTCTCTCTCTCAGTCTTTGAGTGTCCTGCCAATTGTCACCTTTGAAGAAATCATACTGCAGGGAGAGCCACTCTAATGGAGGAAGTGGACCTTGTCCCAGGGCAGAGGCAGTGTGGTAGGCTAGAGAGACGACTCCAGTGTCAATGCCAGACTCCTTGTTCCCTGTTATGATAAACCAGCCTGTTTCCATCTTGGGCTCGAAAGCTATCTTACAGTAAAGACGAACTAGATTCATTCCTGTATATGATTTAATCCGTTTCTCAAGGACTGGGCTATGCGCTGCCTGTAACCTTAACGAGAAATGGTTGTGGGCTGCCTGTTCTAGGAAACGACAACCATTTGAAAAGTTACGCTGACCACCTATTAGTGCCATTCCCTTGTCATGGCCTCTGGTTGGTGGGGTTACCTTGGTATGACTATCTTGTCACGAGCACCTTGCCACCAGGCCTCTGTTTTAAAGGAGGTGGTTAATGGCTAATTTGTTAACTTGTGGTCTGCTCCTGTAACCCCACCCATCTGCCTACCAAATCCCCAATTTGGAAGCCCCTCCTCCTGAACTATAAAAACCCGTATCTTGAACCCTACCTTTAGGGAGAGACAGCCCCTAGACACAAATTTCTTTTTAAAGCTTTTTTAACTAAATGTCTTCTTTAATTAATTTGGCCATGATTTGAGTCAGTGGTCTTTCTTCTCCTTTCTGTAGGATTAACAGTTAACTACTCCTGGCTGTCTGTGCCAGGCCCAACCTCAAGATTTTTACATCTATTGTTTCACTCAATCAACGAGGACCCGTTTTACAGACACACACACACACACACACACATACTTTAGATTTCTTACATGTTCCACAACAATTAGAAAAGCTTCTTTAAATTTAAAATTTAATGTGTGTGTATATGTGTAAGTGTGTGAATGTGAGTGTGTGTGTCCATGTGTCTGGTGTATGTGTGGTATCCTTGTGAGTATGCCCATGTATGAGATGTATGTGTGGTGCGTGTGTGCTATGTGGTGTGTGTATCCATGTGTTTGGTGTATGTGTGTTGTGTGTATGTGTATGTGTGTAGTGTATGTGTGGTGTGTGTGTATCCATGTGTTTGGTGTATGTGTGGTGTGTGTGTGTCCATGTGTGTAGTGTATGTGTGGTGTGTGTGTGTCCATGTGTGTAGTGTGTGGTGTGTGTGTGTGTCCATGTGTGTAGTGTATGTGTGGTGTGTGTCCATGTGGGTAACATTGTGTGGTATGTGTGTGTCCGTGTATGTAGTGTATGTGGTGTGTGTGTATGTCTATGTATGTAGTGTATGTGGGGTGTGTGTTTGTGTGTGTGGTGTGTAGTACATAGTGTACATGTTATGTGTAGGTCAGAGGACCACCTTCAGGAGTCAGTTTTCTCTTCTCACCTTTTTGTGTTTTGGGCTTAGGTCATCAGATTTTCCTGGCAAGCACCTGGAGCCGCCCCCAGCCGCTTTTAGAGCCGAGTATCTGGGACTGGGAGTGTTGTTCTGGGAGTAGAGTGTGCTTAGCATTCACAATTGGGACATCACTATTCCACATGTGAGGAGAATGAAGCCTAGCTTGCAGGAGGCCATCTTATTCTATTGTGAGCTCAGCCCTGTCCCACAGTGGCTCTTCTGCTAGGAGAGTGAGTATGGGAGAATGTGTGTGAGGAGAATTCTGATCAGAGCCCGCCAGCCTGGGAAGACTGTGACAGGAGCAATGAGCGGGTCCCCAGGGCTCTCGGTGACTTGCTTACATATCTGTGAGTTGGTCTCTCCTATCTACTTGACACAATGTCCTTATACATGCAGCTGACCCTTGGAGCCTGAGAGCCTCTGCAAAGTGGGCATTGTAGTGCTTCCTCCCTCAAAGGACTGTTTCCAGGACTTTATAAAGCAATGAATTCAAGGTTCTGAGCCTGGATCCTGGGGCTAAGCAGCTGCCCGTGTTACTCACTTTCCTGCTCATTGTGACCAACACTTGACAAAAGTGGCTTGAAGTGGGGAAGGTTTATCCTGCCTCTTGGATTACAGGATGCAAGGGGTGTTTGTTTGTTCATTTGTTTGTTTGTTTGTTTGCGACAGTGTTTCTCTTTGTAGCCATGGCTGTCCTAGAACTCACTCTGCAGACCAGGCTAGCCTTGACCTTGGAGTTCTGCCTGCTGGGAAGGCAGAACAGTCTGAGAGGTGACTGTGGGCTTTGTGAAGCTCCTTGCTCCCACCTTGGCCCCTTAGGAAGCAGAGAGCTTGGGCTGGAAACAGTACTGAGTTACCTTGCTGGAAGCTCTATGACCCTATGTCCAGCTCGGCCCTTATAGCTAAACGATTTCACAACCCTCAAAGCATCACCAGCACCAGCTGGAGGCCAAGTGTTCAAACACAGGAGCCTGTGGGGAATGGCTCACATTCAAACCATCGGCACAGCGGTGTAGTGGGACCTCAGTCAGTAGCAGTTGGAGAGGCTGCCCATGGGCTGATGTGACAAGAGTGCTAGTTATTGTTAGGCCACTGTGACAGACTTAACAGAAGTCAAGTATGGGTGGCAGGGCTTCAGTGGGTTCCCGGTTTCAGGGCTTGCTTCCTTTCTTTCTTTCTTTCTTTCTTTCCTTTCTTTTCTTTTCTTTTCTTTTCTTTTTCTTTTTTTTTTTTTTGGTTCTTTTTTTGGGAGCTGGGGACCGAACCCAGGGCCTTGCGCTTCCTAGGCCCCAACCCCCAGGGCTTTCTTTCCATCGAGGTGAGAGACACAGTGAGGAACTCAGTTCAGTGGTCAGTGGGTTGGTGACAGAAGCTGTGCACACTGCTTCTGACCAGAAAAGAGAGTGAGGCCAAAACCGGGGACCAGATTCAACCTTCAAAGGCTTGCCCCTGGTGGCTTACAATGGCTAGCTAGCCTCTTCTTCCCAAAGGTTCCATATTCTCCCAAAATAGCTCCACCAGATGGAGGATAAGCACACAGAATGAGTCTGTGGGGGACATTTTAAACTCACACTATGACAGTGACCTTTAAAGCTGGATAAAACATTAGTGTTCATAGCAACACTATTTACAAGAGTCAAAGAGTTGGAAATAATCCCAGTGTTCACTCATTGGGGAATGAGGATGCAAAATCAATATCTCTCTCTCTCTCTCTCTCTCTCTCTCTCTCTCTCTCTCTCTCTCATTTCTCCCTCTCATATAATGGAATATTAGTTAGCCTTTAAAAAGGAAGAAAAGGACCATGGAGATGGTTCTGTAGGTAAAGTATTTGTCAAGCCTGACAACCTGAGTTCCATCCTTGGAATCCACATAGTGGAAGGAGAGAAGTGATTCCCACGGGTTCTCTGAATTCCACAAGCACCTTCTGGTAGCCCAGCACCTCAAATATATAGATACACACACACACACACACACACACACACACACACACACACATAGATACACACACATATAAAGAAAGTGACACACACACAGAAATACACTATACACACACAGACATATACATACATACACAGAGAGAGACAGACACATACACATAGAGAAACACACACAGACATACACACAGAGACACACACACAGACACACACATGCACAGAGAGACACACACACAGACATTCATGCACACACACAGACACTCATGCACACACACAGACACTCATGCACAGAGAGACACACACACAGACACTCATGCACAGAGAGACACACACACAGACACTCATGCACAGAGAGACACACACACAGATACTCAGACATACACAGAGACACACACAGAGACACACACACACATGCACAGAGAGACACACACACACATGAAAACATTTATTTTAAAAAGAAGACAATTCTTTTCATGACTTGGTGAGCCTTGAAGACATTAGAGTCTCCTAAGAGAAAAAGCCAGCCTGGAAAGGCCTGTGCCCAGGCTGCAGAGATGGCTCAGTGGTTGACGGCACATGCTGCTTTTGCAAGGGTTCAGTTTCCAGCGCCCACATGCTGGCTCACAACCACCTGTCACCAGTTCCGGGGGATCCAACAGGCACCCATGCTGCACATACATGCACATGCATGCTGGCAAAACACTCATACGCACGAAGTAAAAGCAAGCATTAAAACTATTTTCCTTTTAAAAACAGAAAGGCAAATGCCACTTAAACGAGGCACCTAGAGCACCTGGTTCTCCCAAAACATCAAAATGGCATTTTCCAGGAGCTGAGGAGGAAGGAGGTGTGCGGGTGTGGGTGTGGGTACTTTGCAGAATTGCAGCTTGAGAAATGGAAAGGGTTTGAGAGCTAGAAAGCAGCAATGGTCACATGATGTCACGAACAGACTTTACCATCACTGGACCGCACACTCACAGAACATTAAAGTGGCACGTTTTATACCCCTTGTATCTCACCTCAATGACAGAAGCCAGAGAAAGCCTCATTTACACGGAAAGAGGGATCAGCTCACGTTTGCCTCTGTCACAGGCTGTGTCCAGAGCCTCTCTTCGCCCCGGACCATGGATTTTACGCCTTTTTTCTTTTTCTTTCTTTTTTTTTTTTTTTTTTTTTTTTGGTTCTTTTTTTCGGAGCTGGGGACCGAACCCAGGGCCTTGCGCTTCCTAGGTAAGCGCTCTACCACTGAGCTAAATCCCCAGCCCTACGCCTTTTTTCTTATTACTCCTTTTTATTTCATGGTCATTATTTAAAGAAATTAAAATACAGTTAAGTACACGGAAAAGCCTAGCCACGCACCCGGCCTGCAGCAGTAAGTCCTGGTAATGTTCCGCCTGCCTCGTTCCAAACACTTTCCCCAACACTTTGCATATAATTACACCCGTCTGTAGACGTTTATACCGTCTTGCATTCAGGCGTAAAATCAGGTCGTAGTATAAAATAGTGATATGTAACCTACTTTCCCTACCAAATAACAACGATGCGAGCATGCGTCACCATTTTTCACAGCTGCCCAACTTCCCGCTGAGCGCGTGGGTGTAACATCCTTATTTAACCAAGTCTCCGTCCCCGGATTCCAAATAGTCCCAGGTTTTGTTATTATAAACAAGCTATGGTGGGCATGATAATAGTGGCCTTGTTAATTTTTGCTATGGGCCAGACAATCTTGTCGTCCCCACCAACAACACCCTGTTTTTTCCCCCCTCTCTGAAAAAGACTCCTGTGGTATAGCAGAGGCGGGCCTCAGATTTAATAGGTAGTTCAGAGAGGTCTCGAACTCGGGACAATTCTTTTGCCTCAGCTCTGAGTGCTGAGATTCAAGGCTTATACCACGATACCCAACCTGATCTCGCTCTTGGGAAACCAAAATGGAGTCAAAAACTCCTAGGCTGGCTGCTCAGCTGCTTGGCGAGATCGGCCATCAGTCAAGACGCGGAGACTGAGCAGCTGTGGAGCGCTTGTCCCTCTCTGCATCACATCCTCTCCATCCGAGGCTCAGAGAACTCACTGAAGACGGGCAGAGCACGTCAAAGGAGCAGGAAAAGTGCCTCAAACCATTGTCTGCTTGACACGACAGGGACACTGCCCTGGTGGACCCCAGCAGCTGTGGTTGCCTGCCTGTGACCAAACCAGTCGACGTTCCAGCACGGAAGATGGAGAATGGGTTCACAGGCCTCGCTTCCGGCTGAGGAGTTGTGCATCCTCCAAGGCTGCCAGAAGAGGGAGAGAGCTTTTCTTCAGGGATGTGGCCCCCCTGGTAGGTGATCCGTACCTGAGAGCCTTCCATATGCGGGCAGCACTTTCTAACTCAGTGAACTATATACAAAAGATGGCTGGATGTGGTGGTGCACGCACACACTTTTAATCCCAGCACTTGGGAGGCAGAGGCGGGGGAAGTCTCTGTGAGTTCAAGGACAGCCAGGGCTACACAGAGGATCTCTGTCCAAAGAAAAAGAGAGAAAGAAAAGAAGGAAGGAAGAAAGGAAGGAAGGAAGGAAGAGGAGGTGGAGGAGGAAGAGGAGGAGGAAGAGGAAGAGGAAGAGGAAGAGGAAGAGGTTGAGGAGATGGCTAAGTAGTTAAGAGCACTGGCTGGTTGCTGGAAGAGGAAGAGGAAGAGGTTGAGGAGATGGCTAAGTAGTTAAGAGCACTGGCTCCATTCTCAGCATCTACGGGGCTGGTCACAACCATCTTGTAATTCCATTTCCAGGGGATCTTCTTCCCTGTTCTGGTCTCAGGCACTGGGAATGCGGGTGGTGTACGTACACACCTGTGAGCAACTCATTCCTCCACATAAAAAAAATTGATTTTTAAAATTAAAAAAAAAAGAGAGAAGGAAGGCTTGAAGTTGTGAGGGGGATGGGGGAGTATGGGAGAAGCTGAAGAAGGCAGTGAAGGGTGGATATGGTTCCAGTACATTCTATTCATGTATGATATTCTCAATCAATCAAATATTAATCAATATTAATCAATGAAATAATAATGGAAGAAAGTCTTGGCCCATTTTCCTTTAAGAATATTCATGAACTTGCTAGGGACGGGGATGTTCCTCCCCTGATAGGGGCTTGCCTGGCATGGATGAAAACTAGGGCTTGTCCCCAGCACTGTATAAAACACGGTGCTACCTATTCACAATCCCAGCATTCGGGAGTTTAATGGCCAGCCTGCACTACAGCAAATCTTAAGGACTGTAGCTTAAGGGCTCAGGGCTGCTCTTAAAGAGACCTGGACTTGGCTCCCAGCCTGTATGATATGGCTGGCTACTCACAATTGTTTATAACTTCACTTCCAAAGGAAACAACCTCCTTTTCTGGCCTCCATGGGCATCAGGAATACACCACGGAGCACGTACATCGTGCACTCTGGCAAAACACACACCGAAAGTAAAAATAAATCGAGAAAAAAAAAAGAGCAAAGTTTATGGACTTTTTAACAAAGATACCACCAGTTCATCCCCTGGCCACCGAAGCCGTTGATTTAGGTGGTCGCTGCCAGGCAGAAGGATGGGTCTCCAGGGTCTTCAAGACGCTTAGTCGCGGGCTTGTCTCCCCACTTCGTGCTCCGGCTCGCATGCCTAACAGAAGATTGATTGAACCAGGCTAGTGCCTTGGTGAGTGCATGCGCACTGGGGCAGGAGCCGCTCACACAGGCCCTGGAATCCAATAGAGGAGCCACGCGTCAGCTCCTGGAGACACAGCTCAACGTTAGCGTGCAGGTCTTAGCGGAGAGCAGGAAATGCCAGCAAGTGGGGGATGGTACAGAGAAGGGTGTGCCCCAAGCTGAGCTCCCTGGGGCACCTGGGAATCTGTCATAGCCTGTGTCTAAAGAAGCCAGGTTAGGCCGCACTTCCTCAACAAGGGAATTTAAAAGAGCCAAGTTAAAAGCGGAAAGAGGAGAGAGGAGATTTAGTCAAGATGAGCATACCCGGAAGAGAGACAAAAAGATCCAGTGACTCCCTCCCCCAACTCCAAGTCGGTCTACAGGGTCTTGACCCGAGGATGGGGCTTACACAAAAAGCAAGAGACGTGCATAATTGAGCAGTTCAGCAAATGTGGTCTCCTGATCGCCACTCCCTCAGCTTCGAGTCCCCCAGGGCGTCACCCTGTTCCTCTTCCAGCAGAAAACTCCTGGAGAAGCTCTAATTTCTTGGGGTCCATTCTCTCAATAGGCTGAGAGCCAAAAAGGGGACACAAGTGTCTCTTTAGGATGTACCTATTCTTGCCAGGGAGGTGGTTATGAGAATGTCACAGGGCCACCTGGCTGATTCACCAGGGGGTGGAGGGGATACGGTATTCGCTCTTTGGTCCCTAACAGGGCACAGAGACGTCTTGTGTCTTCTGATAAGGATCAGAGAGCAGAGACTGAGGTAATGAGGCCTGAGGGATGTAGGTGGGATTGTGGACAATACCCTGGTGTCCTCAGTACCACACAGGAACTAGATCTTCCCACGCCCAGCCCGAGATATGGCTGGAAGCCACATTTTAAATATCCGCGTAGAAGTTTGCATTTATTCAAACCTCTTATGTCCTAATTTACATTTCTTTTGCCTGTTTCTTCTGAGATTTGGTTTTTCATCTTGTTCTTATTTCCTGATTTGAAAGCTCTCCTCTCCGGTTTTTATTCTTCCTGTACCCTGGTAATTCAGCATGCTACCTGACTTATGAAATCTTAAAAATTAATCAATGTCTCATTTTCACCCCCAGAATGAAAAACTGCCTTAAACACTGTAGCTTCATTAGCTAGCCCCCAGCCATCCGCTGGCTTGCCTGTGTTCTCTTTCTTTCTTTCTTTCTTTCTTTCTTTCTTTCTTTCTTTCTTTCTTTTTTTTTTACTTTACTCATTTTTTTTAACCCTCGGAAGACATCGTTATAATTTTCTCTGTAGTCAATGACTAACATGAATTATTTAGAAACATCTTCGTTTGCAAATAATGGAGATTTTTGCCGTTACCGTTTCTTTATTAATTTATAATATAAACGCATTGCGGTCTGAGAACATCCTGTGTAATTTTAATGCTTTGAAATTTGTTCAAACTGAAGGTCCCAAGACGCCTTTGGTTTTTGGGTTTCCGAGCGCTGGAAAGGAGCATGGAGTCTGCGGGAGTGCGCGTGCGCTGTAGGTGCCTTGGGGGGGGGGGGTGTCAGACCTGGGAACCTGGCCTCTTGTGTGACTGCTTTTTTGTGTTGGTCCCAGCAATTACTGGAGTGTTGGGTTGCAGTCTCCCGCCGAGATGGTGGTTTGTCTGCTACTCTTTGTCATTGTGCTTTTTCCTCCTTTGATTACACCTTCTGGAAAGCATGTTATTAGGTACACGCACATTTAAGATTGTTCTATCTTCCTGGAAAATCGAACCTTTAAACATTATAAAGTGACCTCGCATTACTGAAAGTATATTCTTAAAAGCCTATTTTCAGTAGGCTTCTGCTTTTTAGCGTTTGCTACGGTTTTGTATGGTTCTCCTCACCAGACCCCATGTCAGGTGGTGAAAGCGGAACTAATTTTAAAACATGTTTTATATTTATTTATGTATGGGGAGGAGGATCCTGCCACGGCGAACATGTAGAAGTCAGAGGACAACTCGAAGGAGTGGGAACTCGCCTTCCACCACGTGGGCTAAGGGCGGGACTAAAATCATCACCCATGGCGTGGTAGTTCCCACCCTCACCAGCTGAGGCGACCCCTGCCTTCCCTCACCTCCCCAGTACTGGGAACTGAAGCAGGTCCTCCAGTGGTGATAGGCAGACAATCCGCCACAGAGCTGTCCTAGTCTAGGAGGCGCTTGGCCTCATGAGGGCCGGGTCCTCTTAAATAGGCATGGGACAGGAGTTAGGTTGTCTGTCTCTCTTGCTCTTTTCTCTTTCTCCCTCTCCTCTTGGTTAAGAGCACTGTCTGCACTTCCTAGAGGTCCTGAGTTCAATTCCCAGCAACCACATGGTGGCTCACAACCATCTGTAATGGGATCCAGTGCCCTCTTCTGGTGTGTACTTACATGAATAAAATAAATACATCAGCCTACTATTTCTGCCATTCTCTCTCTCCTCTCTCCTCTCTCTCTCTCTCTCTCTCTCTCTCTCTCTCTCTCTCTCTCTCTCTCTCTTTCCAGTCTTCCTCTTCTCTTGGTCCCCTCTCTCTTGCCCTTCTAGCTTGGTCTCCTTCCCCCACACTCTTGGCCTTCCTCTCTATCCCTGCCTTCCTCTCTATCCCTGTCTTCCTCTCTATCTCCGCCCTCCCATGGTCAGGTCCAGTCTGTTGGCCATATTCAGTTTATTATTTTCTCTGTTCTGGATATTTCCAGCCTCTGGCTGTACTCTCCCTCATACCTACACGAAAAGTCTTTCCCTAAACCACATCTTGGAGAGGTTACCTCCTCCTCAGTTCAGTTTATACACTCAGTGCTCACTTAGAACTGCTACTTGAGATCCGTTCCTGGCTGCCTGAAGTAAAACATTTTAGAACATCTGGAATATTCCAGTTTGCTGATGGCCAACTGCTTCAGGCTTCTCATCTTTCCTTTCTTCTTTGCTCTCTGCTCTCTCCTTCCCTCCCCACTCCTTCCTTCTCCCCCCTCTTTCTCTTTCTCTTTCTCCTTTTGAAAGGGGGATCTGAGGCCTGCAGAGGGATGCTAGGCAAGTTGGCCTCAGTCTCATGTTTCAATTTCATTTGTGCGAGCTTGACACCTGCTTGGCTACTTTTATCTCAGCTATTTAATATGCGCAGAGAAAGTGAAATGCCAGCCCAGAATTCTACACCGGCAAGCTTACCCTCCGGGAATGAAGACTGAATGAAGCAGAAGACGAGGGGGCCATTCCACCCGGCTCCCTCAGCGTTCCCCCACCCCATACCTGTTCTCTAGGGAGCCCAGAAATCTGGTGGCTGAGGAGTGGGCCTGCCTGATCCATTTTCTTTTCCTTTATCTTTTTGGGTTTTTTATTTATTTTTGAGATAAGGTCTTACTCTGGTTTTGCTGGATTTTTCTATTAGACCAGACTGGCCTCGAATTCACAGAGATCTGCCTGCCTGGGATTAAAGGAAAACTTCACCAAACCCAACCCTCAGTCCGGGGCTTACCCCAGTTCTTACCCCAATTCTGCCTTAGTTCATACTGTTGTCTCAGCTGCTCCGCAGTAACAGCTCCTGACTGGTCTCTGTGCTTCCTTTTGTCTGTCTGTCTGTCTGTCTGTCTGCCTGTCTGCCTGTCTATCTGTCTGTCTATCTTCTGTGTGCATGTGTCTAAGTATCCTCACACAGACGCCACATGTGGAGGTCAGAGGAGGGCTGCTAGGGACGGATTGCTCTCAGTCACATCTGTCTTGGGGTTTGAACTCAGGCTGTTGGGCTTGGCAGCAAGCCCCCTTACCTGCTGAGCCATCTCAGCCGCCCCCTGTTTCTTTCCTTACCTCCCACATCCTATTTTTGGCACGGCATCCATTTTGGAATGTGGGGGGAGATATTATTTCTCTGCTCCAACCCTACAAAGCCTTCCAGCAAATGCAAATTCAGGGCCCTGACTTAATTGAATCCTCCTTCTCCCTGTACACATACAAGCGATTCTTCAGGCACACCTGAACTCTGCTGACCTCACACAGGTCAGCTCAGGGTCTCCTCTGTAAACCCCAGCCCCAGCCCCAACTCTAGCCAACTCCACTCTCCTTACTGGCTCCCAGTATCTCCTGCCAGCCTGGGGACTGGCTGCTTCCTCTTCATTCCCATGCCTGGTCGAGTGTTCGTCCATTAGGAAGGGCTTCTCCCACAGTCTAAAACAGGAGCCCTCCCCACTTCCTAGTCCCTTCTCCACTTTAATTTCCTTGTAAATTATGACTGTGTGACATTAATGTCTAGATACTAGACTATAAGCTTCCGGAGGCCAAGAACCTTGTCTCTTTCACCTTGTTAATCCTGGGTGCCTAGAACATTGCCTGGCACGAAAGGGGTTCTCAGCCTGCACACGTCAAACAAACCAACCATCCTTTGTGTCTGTTTTATGCAGAGAAAAAGCAAGTGAAAAATATTTTGATGCAAACACAGAACAAGTCTCTGACTCCACCAGCTTGTTGCTAGTGAGCTGGGTTTAATTCCCTGCTTGTATTAGCACCCCACTTGTGTCCTCAGTTCTCCTTAGAGGCTCCCCAGTTATCTTTGGGACTCTGCAGAGAAGGGCTCATGGGAGTGGCCCTGGGAGGATGAGCAAGAGAGAGCTGCTTGCTAAATTTGCAGGAATTCCGTGAACTGCTTGTTACACTGTGGTAGCGTGAAATTGGCCCCGGTGGGAATATTTACATCACGGAAGTGAGCAAATGATGCAAAATAGAGTTTTTAATTTTTTTTAAAAAAGAAGTAACCAGTTTCCTAATACAAGGATACCCCAAGTAGTAAAGGACCGTCCAAGAGGTGGCCTATGTGCTCTTCTGGCAGAGGCCATGGTGAAGGCTCTTGGAGCCCCACCCCCACTGTCATCCTGCCAAGCCTGCATGCCACATCCTGTCAGCCAATCAAAGGTAAAGTTCAGGCCCACAGAAAGTCCTTCCCTACAGAAACTGGAGCAAGTATCTAAAGTTCCCCTCACCCCACTGCCCTGCTCCCTCTCTTCTGGAACCATTTAGGGACTTAAAAATTGTGCATGTGCCTTGGAGAGGGAGTGCCGATGTTAAAGTGTGTGCTACACAAATGTGAGAATGGGAGTTTGGGTGTCCAGAACCTATGAAAGGCCAGGCCGACGTGGCAACCTGCTGGAAGGCAGGGGAAGGTAGCTCCAGAGTGGGCTAGTGAGACTAGCCCATCGGTGAGCTCTGGGTTTGACTGAGAGAGCCTGCCTTAATGAATGAGGTCAAAGAGCAGTGTAGGAGGAACTTCTCTTTTCCTTTTCTGTTTGTTGTTGTTTTGTTTAGAAGCAGAAGCCCAGGGTTGTAGTTCAGTGGTAGATCATTTGCCTGAAGTTGGCTGAGATCCCTGGCTTCTATGCCCAGAATTACAAGTTACAGAGAAAGAGAAAGACAGAGAGACAGAGTCACAGACATAGACAACGACACAGCAAGCAAGAGACAGAGAGACAGAAAGAGAGAGACAGAGACATAGAGAAAGAGACATAGACAGCAAAAGAGACAGAGACACAGAGAGACAGAGACATAGAGAGCCAGTGACAGCAAGGGAGAGAGAGGCAGAGAGAGGGGGAGAGAGAGAGAGAGAGAGAGAGAGAGAGAGAGAGAGAGAGAGAGAGATACAGGCAGAGAGAGGCCAAAGACTGTGCTGTTCATGGTGGCCGCAGTCCTGAGTTCATCCTGCCTCAGCCTCCTGAGCTGTAATTTGTTTATTGCAGAACAAGTGTAGATTTATTAAAGAGAAGCCAAAGTCTAGCAAACAGCTGGATTTGTAAGCTTAAATCTCCCAAACCAGGCAGAGGTGGTGCACGCCTTTAAACCCAGCGCTGGGGAGGCAGAGGCAGGCAGATCTCTGAGTTCGAGGCTATCCTGATCTACAGAGTGAGTTCCAGGACAGTTGAGGCTACACAGAGAAACCTTGCCTTGAACAAAAAAGCAAACAACAACAACAATGTCCTCCTAAGACAGGTGGGAGCTGGAGACCTTATCTGTACCTGAGCATTCTCAGGAAGACACTGTAAATTTGGGTGGGGCGGCTCCTGAGGAAAAGGAGAAGACTGCAGACTGTGGGAAGATTAGGATGAGCAGCTCCAGGTGTGTGCAGCTGCAGAAGCCAAGGGACAGGTGCTCCGTGACTGAGGAGGTGACCAGCTTCAGTCGGAGATTAGGCCGAGCAGCCTGTGTTGAGGGAGAAGTGAGACAGGCTAGGCTGAGGAGATAACACAGGCAGGGAAGCTGATGCTAAGAGTGGCCGCAGTGCAGGCAGGCTAGGCTGGCTCATCTCTCTACTCAGTAGTCCAAGATTTAGCCAGTATTTAAATGCCCCACCTATCTCCATGGAAACCAGAGCCTTGAGCATGCTGGGTAAGCACTCTGCCACCCAGTGACTACTAGCCCTCTTCCTATATCTGACAAATTAAAGTGGCTAGGTTTTTTTTTTTTTTTGAATTTGCATTTATTTGATTATCAGTGTAGATTAGCAAATTTTGTGTGTGGAGGTTTATTTGTTTTTGAGACAGTCTCATGTTTCCTAGGATGGCCTCCAACGCCTAGAGTAGCTGAGGATAGCCACAAATTCCTGCCTCTACCTGCTGAGATGATGGGTGTATACAACCAAGCCCAGATTAGACAGTACTGGGGTGCAGGGCCCATGCCTGGTAGCGTGATGGTTTGAATATGCTTAGCTCAGGGAGTGGCACTATTAGGAGGTGTGGCCTTGGAGTAGGTGTGTCACTGTGGGCTTTAAGACCCTTATCCTAGCTTCCTGGAAGTCAGTCTTCTTCTAGAGGCCTTCAGATGAAGACATAGAACTTTCTGCTCTTTCTGCACTATGCCTGTGGAGGCCTTCAGATGAAGACATAGAACTTTCTGCTCTTTCTGCACTATGCCTGCCTGGATACTACCATGTTCCCACCTTGATGATAATGGACTGAACCTCTGAACCTGTAAGCAGCCCCAATTAAATATTGTCCTTGTAAGAGTTGTGTTGGTCATGGTGTCTGTTCACAGCAGTAAGACCCTATGATGGTAGGCAAGGACACTACCAACTAAGCGATTCCCTAGCTTTTACTTTGATATTTTAGAAAACATTTTTAATGACTTATTTATTCTTATTATATGTGCATTGATATTTTACCTGAATGCATGCCTATGTGAGGATGTTAGATCCCCTGGAACTGGAGTTACAGACAGTTCTGAATTGCCATGTGGGTGCTGGGACTTGAACCTGGGTCCATTAAGTGCTCTTAACTACTAAGTCATCTCTCCAGCCCTGCATTTTGATAATTTTTGATTTTTTAAAAAAAATATCTCAGGGTTCTGCCATGTCCAGGAGAAGTCCCCCTCCCAGGGATAGCTAATTCTTTGCTCCTAAGATTCTTGTGGTCCCATGCAGGGCAACCAGTTGGAAGGCAGTAGATAATCTAACATCCCCAGAACCCCCAAACTACCCTGCCCCAAATCACCATTGGGATGTCGGACAACTTCAGTACCATCCCTGTAGCCCAGCCGTCTCTGAAGGTATTTAGACCGTTCAGGTCTAACCTGCTACCTCTTTCCTGCTGTGCCCATCCCTTCCCATGAAAACCATAATACAGGCTGGTTGCCATACTCTCCTCTTGTCCCTGAACAGCCTGCTTGACCCCGAGACTTCCCTATGTTGCCTGAAAAGTGTGACAGGCTACATTCCACAGCTGTGCATTTCCACACCCTGGTCAAACACATCTTAGGTCTGCGCATCTTTTTTTTTTTTGGTTCTTTTTTTCGGAGCTGGGGACGGAACCCAGGGCCTTGCGCTTCCTAGGTAATCGCTCTACCACTGAGCTAAATCCCCAGTCCCTAGGTCTGCGCATCTTAATGTGCATGGGAAAATCCTGCTCACTCCCCTGATAGACTCGGCGGCGGTGTATGCATGTATCCATCCATATGTATGTGCATATGTGTGCTTGTGTGTGTGTGTGTGTGCATGTGTGTGTGCCATGTGTGTGCAGGTGCCCACCAAGACCAAAAGGGGGTGGGAACCCTAGAGCTGGAGTTACAGACGGGTGCTGAGATTTGAACCCAGGGTCCTCTGGAAGAGCAGCAAGAACTCTTAATTGCTAAGCCATCTCTCAGTTCCCTTGACTTTTATTTCTACAGCTTTATTGCTCAAATTCTCTTTAGACTCACTTTGCCAGGTTCTGGGATAAGGCCTTTGGGAACGCTCAATACGATTTTTATATTCGTTTGAAGGAAGCATACTATGATTCTGTTTTCTTTTTTCCTAGGCGAGCCTGGCTGGCCTAGAACTCAATCTGTACGTCAGGATATCCTTGAACTCACAGAGATCTGCCTGCCTCTGTCTCTTGAGCGCTATCATTAAAGATGTGAACCACCATGCCACATTTTCGGTTTGTTTTTGACACAGGGTCTCATGTAGCCCAGACTGGCCTCAAACTCATTCCATGACCTGTCTCGACCCCAGAAATGCTGACATTACGGTTCTCTGCCATGTCTGCCTTATGTGGTGCTGGGGATTGAACCCAGGGTTTTATGTCTCTTAAGCAAACACTCTACCAACTGAGTGCCTGGTGGGGTTTATGCACCAAGTGTCTCTTGTTCAAGTCTTGATGTCCCTCCTCAGGATTTTTCCCTATAAATGTTTTGTTTATCATAGTAAGTTTGTCTCTTCAAAAAAAATTTTTTTTTTTTTTTTGTGGGCAAGAGAGATGGCTCAGTGGTTAAGAGCACTGACTGCTCTTCCAGAGGTCCTGAGTTCAAATCCCAGCAACCACATGGTGGCTCACAACCATCTGTAATGAGATCTGGTGCCCTCTTCTGGCCCGCAGTCACATATGCAGGCAGAATGCTGTACATAAAATAAATAAATAATTTTTTTTTTTAAAAAAGAAGCTTTTAGGGCTGGAGAGATGGCTCAGCGGTTAAGAGCACCCGACTGCTCTTCCAGAGGTCATGAGTTCAATTCCCAGCAACCACATGGTGGCTCACAACCATCTGTAAAAAGAGATCTGATGCCCTCTTCTGGTGTATCTGAAGACAGCTACAGTGTACTTATATATAATAAATAAATAAATCTTTAAAAAAAAAAAGAAGCTTTTAAAAAATATATTTTGTTTGTCTTTATGGGTGTTGTGTATAGGTATTTGGCCTATGTCAGTTTCAGAAGTTGGGTGTTGCCGTGTGGGTGCTGGGAATCAAACCTGAGGTGTCTCTCTGTCTCGTTTGCTTTTGCTGCCTTCGTGCTTTTAAGATCCTGTGGCTGGAATCATTGTGTGTCATATTTATTAAGTACCTTTTATTGTGTGATTGGAATGCCTTTGGTTTTTGTGTATTTATTTTGTAATTGGCCAAGTTCCTGGACCCAGTTAATATATTTAATCGATTTCTGGGAGGGATCTCTAGATATTTAATCATGTGAACTTTAAATAATGATGACTTTGCCTCCTCTTTCCTCATCTCTATCTCACTTTTCATGTATTTCCCTAATTAAACAACTACGGCTTTCGGGACAATGTTAATCAAGAGCATGGTGGGAGGTGGCAGGGAGTCACGCGTTTGAGGTCCGTCTAGACTGGGAAATGAGTTTTGGTTTCCCAAGAAGCTACTGTGGGCATTCTTTTTTTTTTTTAAAGATTTATTTTATTTATTTAATGTATGTGTACACTGTTGCTGTCTTCAGACACACCAGAAGGGGACATCGGATCCCATTACATATCGTTGTGAGCCACCATGTGGTTGCTGGGAATTGAACTCAGGACCTCTGGAAGAGCAGTCGGTGCTCTTAACCGCTGAGCCATCTCTCCAGCCCTACTGTAGGCATTCTTGACTATTCTTTACCTAGAAGAGCTGTTTATACAGTCGCACGGTGTGCCTTGGGACATCAGAAACCCTCAGTGGTAGTGAATGCCTGCGAGCCACATACCCAGGATGTGGGCACAGGCAGCCCAGAGGTTGAAGGTCATCCTCTACACAGTGAGTTCTAGACCAGCCTGAACTAGAGACCCTGACTCAAAAAAGAAATAGGGTCATTGAGGGCCTTAGTGAGACAGATGCCAGCTATCAAGAATCAAGACCTCAGTTTGGTCCACAGGACCTACATGACAGAGAACTGACCCCCCCCCACTTGTCCTCTGGTGTCCACATATGCTTGTACACACATACTAAATACATACACGCATGCATATATGCATACATACATACATTTAATAATTAGAATAGGTCTGGCAAGATGGTTCAGTGGTTACTGTGCTTGATGCCTGACGACCTAAGTTTGATCCCTGGGACTCACAAGGTGGAAGAGAAAACTGATTTCTGCAAGTCATGCTGTGATCCCCACTTGTATGATAGAGCAGGCACGTTCACACCGACCAATAAGTAAAAGTCAAGACAACTGAACGTATAATATGAAAGTATCATATTTTTTATTTTGGTAAGATGTTATTTTCATTATCTTTATATAATGGTTTTCTTTCTCAAATTATAATTCAACTAAATTATATCAATAGATTTTCTAATATTGATCTATGTTTTCGCTCTTGTAGTGAGTGCCACTTGGCCTTGGCATATTTTTCTCTTAAGCCATTATTGTAGACTACTGCCTAGAATAAATTATATTAATCGATTTATTAACATTGAACCATCCTATAAGCAACACCTCTTGATCTGAGATATGCTTCATCTAGTACACTGAGGCTTTCCTGGTAATAGGGTATAAAGGCTACGAGTGTGTTCTTTGAAGTCATTTGTACAAGAAACATCACATTCTGCTATGATTTTATTAGGAGTTTTGAACCAATACAAGACAGGGAGTTTGGTCTGCTTTGTCTCTGCCCTGCCTCCCGCCCCTTTTTACCGCACTGTTCTTTTCAAGTTTGAGGGACAGAGACTTTCTAACCAGTGCCAGGAAAGCGTTCTTCTTTTTCTGTCCCTGTGCCGTTGTCCCCGATAACTGATGGAACTGTTCAATGTGTAGGATGCATTATTCCCATCGACCACCTCGACATTAACACTAAGGAGAGACACGCTCTCACCGTGGGCCTAGGAGGTGAGCTTTGTGACCAGGGGTGAGGCAGCTGGGTGCTTTTGCCTTAGGCTGTCTCTGCTGTTATAACACCATGTCTGCCATGCATACCAGCAATCCCAGTCCGTGGGAGGCTGAGGAAGAAGGGCTTGGAATTCAAGGTTATCCTCAGCTGTACTTTGAGTTCAAGGTCAGCCTGGCCTCCATGAGATACTGTTACAAAACCCAAATCCAAGACTGGGTAACCTAAAAGCAAAAGAAATATGTCGGGTTGGGGATTTAGCTCAGTGGGTTGGGGATTTAGCTCAGTGGTAGAGCGCTTGCCTAGCAAGTGCAAGGCCCCGGGTTCGGTCCCCAGCTCCGAAGAAAAAAAAAAAAAGAAATATGTCTTCCGGAGGTTGGAGACCGAGGCAGCAGCCTTGGGTATACAGTGACAGCCTGCTCCATTGACAGTGCCTTTTCTAAACTGCGTTCACACAGGGAGGGAAGAGGAAGAGCCCACAGGGGCAGCTCATTCACGAGACACTGAACCTGTTCAAGAGTGCAGAGAGAGCGCCCACGGCTCAACTACCTTTGGCCTCACCTCTTCAAACTGTTACCTTGGGGTTCAGTTTGCACGCATGAATTTGGAAGGGAGCCTTCAGGATTCTTTTTTTCCTATAGAGAAGGCCGTTAATAAGGTTTATGTTGGGTTTCAAAAATGGAGTCAGTTTATTAAAATTACAAATTCAAAACCCTCACTTCCTCCTCAGACTTTTGCATTCAGCTCACAGATCTTATTAGCCTATTTATAACTTTAACAAATGTTAACAATCACTTTTAAGGATACCCCAAATAATGCTTGGTCCAACTTACAGACTTATTGAATCCTCATCATTCTAAAAACGGCAATGATACATTTAAAAATACTTGACTTTGAGGCTGGGGATTTAGCTCAGTGGTAGAGCGCTTACCTAGGAAGCGCAAGGCCCTGGGTTCGGTCCCCAGCTCCGAAAAAAAGAACCAAAAAAAAAAAAAAAATACTTGACTTTAAAAAATTATTTATCTGGGTAGCGTTGGCACATACCTTGAATCCGGAGGCAGAGACAGTCAGGTTTTTATGAGTTCAAGGTCAGCCTAATCTACAGAGCTAGTGCCAAGATAGCCAAGATTAGGGTTGGGGATTTAGCTCAGTGGTAGAGCGCTTGCCTAGAAAGCACAAGGCCCTGGGTTCGGTCCCCAGCTCCGAGAAAAAAAAAAAGGAAAAAAAAAGATAGCCAAGATTACACAGAGACCAGGGACTAAGCCACTATCCAGACTATACGTGGTCTGACCCTGGGCTCCATAGGTAGCAATGAATAGCCTAGTAAGGGCACCAGTGGAAGGGGAAGCCCTTGGTCCTGCCATGACTGAACCCCCAGTGAATGGGATTGTTGGGGGGAGGATGGGGAGGGGAACACCCATATAGAAGGGGAGGGGGAGAGGTTAGGGGGATGTTGGCCTGGAAACCGGGAAAGGGAATAACATTTGAAATGTAAATAAGAAATACCCAATTTAATAAAGATGGAGAAAAAATAATAATAAAAAAGACTACACAGAGAAGCCCTGCCTCAAAAAAAAGTTTTTAATCAATCTAGAAAATTCAATCAATAAATATATCAAGCCTAAAGTTTATATATTCTAATATCCTGTTACTTCAGTGGGATTTCAACCTGAAGTCATAGCCCTTACTCAATCGCTCTGTCATAAACAAAACTGGATGACGAGGCTGTCACTCCAGTGGGCCCAACACTTTCAACTACAGTAAATCTAGAAAATACCAAATGTGAGATTTCTTTAAAAAGCTTTTCGGGGTTGGGGATTTAGCTCAGTGGTAGAGCGCTTACCTAGCAAACGCTTGCCCTGGGTTCGGTCCCCAGCTCCGGGAAAAAAAAAAAAAAAGCTTTTCTTTTGGAAAATTAGTTACAGTTTTCATTTCTTTACTTATTGTGTGTGTGCCCGAGAGCACCAGAGGAGTCCGGTGGATAACTTCTGGGAGTCAAGGGGCAGTACCTTATCCCAAGGCCTTTTGTTCCATGAAACAGAATCACCATGTCATTTTGGCCAGCCTTGAACTCGTAGAGATCTGCCTGCCCCTGCCTCTGGAGTGCTGGGAGTAAAGGCATGTGCCACCAGGCTTGGCTAAGACAATTCATTATTATAAAATTATTTTTTTTTTTTTTGTTTCTTTTTTTCGGAGCTGGGGACTGAACCCAGGGCCTTGCGCTTCCTAGGCAAGCGCTCTACCACTGAGCTAAATCCCCAGCCCTATAAAATTATTAATACACTGGTTGGAGCTTCCTGTAATGACAGCTAGTACGAAGCACACTCTGTGAACCCGAGTGCAGCTAAGTGCTTTTCGGTACTATATAGCGTGTGGTTTCATCTGCGGAGGTCTGATTTTTCTGTAATTATTATTTTTCGAGTGTATGGGTGTTTTGTCTGCATGCGTATATGCACGCCATGTACATCCCCGCTGCCACAGAGAATGAAGGAGAGTGTCAGATCTCCTGGAACTGGAGTTACAGATGCCTGTGAGCCACTGCGTGGGTGTGAGGTATCAAACCAGGCTTCTCTGTAAGACTAGCGAGTGCGCGTAACCACGGAGCCGGCTCCCCAGCCCCATACAAAGGATTCTTGCTGAGAACTCCAGTAGCCCTGAAGGTTGCCAGGCAATCACACTGCAAGCTGCAGATCTTACACTCTCCCAGGCTTTTAAGGGACCTGTTGGACGCGTTCTTAGTCAAGGAGACTATCTCCTTCCTGCCACCAGTAACCAGCCAGCCAGCAATCTCCTGGGAGGGACTCTTTCCTCAGACTAGCAGTTATTCCCTTTACAGTTGCCATTCATTGTTCTCACAGCCCGCCAATTAGTGTTTTCAAAAATCTACCTTTTGGAGAACTGGAGAGGTGGCTCAGCGGTTTAGAGCACTGACTGCCCTTCCAGAGGTCCTGAGTTATCAAATCCCAGCAACCACATGGTGGCTCACAACCATCTGTAATGCGATCTGATGCCCTCTTCTGGTGTGTCTGAAGACAGCTCCAGTGTACTTACATATATAAAATAAATAAATAAATCTTTTTAAAAATAATCAGGGGTTGGGAATTTAGCTCAGTGGTAGAGCGCTTGCCTAGCAAGCGCAAGGCCCTGGGTTTGGTCCCCAGCTCCGAAAAAAAAGAAAAAAAAAATCTACCTTTGGGGCAGGGCACAGTGAGGCCAACGGGTCTACATAGTGAGATCTTGGCCACCCACTCAGGGTTATGTAGAGAGACGCTGTCTCAAAAAACAAAACAAAGCAAAAGTTGGCAGCAAAATTCAAATTAGTAATGTTGCTCCTTATGTGAGGAAGGAGCTGTGAGGAAGTCCACATATGCAAAAATGAGCACAAGCTGAACTACAGGAGGATTTCGAGATAAAAGACAGCATTCTTCAGGAACTTGCAAAGCAGGTTCTCATCCCCCAAAAGGAGTCATTTCCCTGGCCTCTAGCAGAAGGGACACATCTGTCCCCTCTCTCCATTGACCTGTACCTGTGCTTGCCTCTCGGAGCCCATGCTGGCCTCCAGCTCCTACAGTCCCTGAGCTAACATCCTGGTCCCTTTCACCTCCCCTCTGACCTAAGACTCCCAGGTCTGCTCTAGCTCACAAAACTTGTTCTGGGTTGACATACTTCGATTAACAAGAACACAGCCAGAAGTAGAATTACAGAAGCCAAAAAGCAAGGTTAAGTCCATTTAGAGACTTTGCCGGGACTATGGACTTTGTTGGATAACGTCTTTGTTTTCATCTTTGGCAGGTGGCGCGTCTATGAGCAGAGTTTCACGGCCCAAATGTCATTTCCATCATAGACTTAGGTCTGGGGTCCTGTTGCAAAGTTAAAGGTTTATTTATTTGGAACTGAACGTCAAGTCTTCACACGGCAGAAGAACAGAAGGGAAGGGGATCCTAGTGGCTGTCTCCTGACCTTTTCATAAACACACTGACCCTAGAGCCAGAAAGACTTAGCCTTCTCCAAAAGACTTTGCTTTCAAATGCTGCCACTTGGGACAGAATTTGGGAGAACATATACACGCAAACCACAGCAGGAACTTTGTGTAAGCCGAGGGAGTGGAGCCAATGTGCAAAGACTGAGGGACAGAGAGAGGAAGGGTGGTGAGTGAAAGTGGGGAAGAGGGAGAGGGAGGCAGGACATCCTCTCACTGATGGTCTCGTAGATATGCTCTCAAGCCTTCCCTCTGTCTGGTCTCTGTTTTTTTTTTTTCTTCTTCTTTTCTTCTTCTTCTTCTTCTTCTTCTTCTTCTTCTTCTTCTTCTTCTTCTTCTTCTTCTTCTTCTTCTTCTTCTTCTTCTTCTTCTTTTCTTCTTCTTCTTCTTCTTCTTCTTCTTCTTCTTCTTCTCTTCTTCTTCTTCTTCTTCTTCTTCTTCTTCTTCTTCTTCTTCTTCTTCTTCTTCTTCTTCTTCTTCTTCTTCTTCTTCTTCTTCTTCTTCTTCTTCTTCTTCTTCTTCTTCTTCTTCTTCTTTTTGGTTCTTTTTTTCAGAGCTGGGGACCGGAGCTGGGGACCGAACCCAGGGCCTTGTGCTTCCTAGGCAAGCGCTCTACCACTGAGCTAAATCCCCAACCCCAGCCATTTTCTCAATTAGTGATCAGCGGGGGAGGGCCCAGCCCATTGTGGGTGGTGCCATCCCTGGGCTGGTGGTCCTGGGTTCTACAAGAAAGCAGGCTGAGCAAGCCAGGGGAAGCAGGCTTCCCTCCACGGCCTCTGTATCAGCTCCTGCCTTCAGGTGCCTGCCCCTCTTGAGTTCCTGTCCTGACTTCCTTTGGTGATAAAGAGCAGTGTGGAAGTGTAAGGTGAATAAACCTTTCCTGCCTAACTTTCTTTTAACCACAGCTATGACAAGCTGTGTCTCCCCTATGCTCATCCCTTCTATGTCTTTCCCTCTCTTTTGCTTATTTAAGCTTGCTTGTAGTTTCGAGCATTAGAAAGTGTGCTTAAAAACCTGGAATTTAAATTTCCTCCTAAGTGTATTTCTTTTGCACATTTCTTATTCACCCTTATTCATTGTCTTCTCTTTTTTCTTTTTTCTTTTTTTTCTTTTTCTTTTTTTTTTCGGAGCTGGGGACCAAACCCAGGGCCTTGCGTTTGCTAGGCAAGCGCTCTACCACTGAGCTAAATCCCCAACCCCTCTCTTTTTTCTTTATCTTAGTCTTTTTCTATGTTTTTACAAAATCATTACTAGTTTTTTGAGACAGGGTTTCTCTCTATATCCCTGGTTATCCTGGATCTTTCTCTGTAGACCAGGCTGGCCTCAAACTCAGAGGTCTACCTGCCTCTGCCTCCCAAGTGCTGGGATTAAAGGCTTGGACCACCACCATTTGGTTATTTTTGTTATTTAAGTTTATGTGTACACGTGTGTCTATGTGTGGATTTCTGTGGGTGTCAGCGGGGGTCTGACAAACAGTGGGGTGTCAGAACCCCAAGAGCTAGAGTTACAGGAAGTTGTAAACTATCTGATGTTGAGTGTTGGGAACCAACCTGTGTCTTGTACAAGAGCAGCCAAGAGTTCTCAACCTCTGAGCCACCTTTCCAGACTTTTTTCTAGGTTCCTTTAGTTTTTGTTTTGTTTTGAGGGGTAGGGCAAGGTCTCACTATGTTGCTCTCTCTGACCTGGAACTGGATATGTAGACCAGGCTGGCCTCAAATTCAGACAGACCTGACTGCGTCTACTAGGATTAAAGGCTCACACTACCTGAAGACTCATGTGCTTGAATGCTTAGTCGATAGGGAGTGGCAGTATTAGGAGGTGTGGCTTCGCTGGAGGAAGTGTGTCACTGTGGAACAGGCTTCGAGGTCTCCTATGCTCGTGCTACGCCCAGTGTGGAATCCAGTCTCCTCCTGGGTGCCTTCGGGTGAGGATGTAGAACTCTCAGCTCCTCTATTACATGTCTGCCGCCATGTTTCCCACCATGATAATAGTGGACTGAACCTCTGAAACTCTAAGCCAGCCCCAATGAAATGTTTTCCTTTATAAAAGTTGCCGTGGTCATGGCGTCTCTTCACCAGCAGTGGAAATGCTAAGTAAGATACTGCATATTTTTCTAAGTTCTTAAGTTACAAATTTAGTTCATTTATTTTCAGCATTTTTTTATAGTGGAATAATTTGACGATGAAATTAACTTCTGAATAGTGATCACTGTATAGATTCTATAGGTTTTAGATTATAAAGCATTTCCATTTGAATTCATGTGATTATTTAAATTTCCGATTTGTTTTCTTTTAAAAATTAGGTTTCCTTTTTTAAAAATTCTGAAGACAGTTCTCCAGTACCACAATGTATGCATTTTAATTTCCTACAGTTGAAGAAATTCAAGGAATCAGCACATCCTGCGTATAATAGATCAGCCTTGCCTTGGGAAAACCACCTTCTTGATAGTGGTTATCTCCTTTGCAGCTACAGTAGGCTGGGCTCTCCTACCTTAGCTAACAATGAAGACAATCTCCCTCAGACGTGCCCATTGGACAGTCCACACTGGGTAACTCCTGGATTGGGACTCGCCTCTCAGATGACTCTAGGCTGTGACAAGTTGACAGCTTAGACTACCAAGATACAGAGCTTAGCCTTGGACATCCGGTTTACCTCCACATCCCAAGTGCTGGGACTACAAGCATGTACCACTGTGCCCAGCTCCTCACGTGAATTCTTGCAGAGTTTGTTGGGGTTTAAATCTCGGCTCGCGCCCGGACAAAGCACACCAAGTCAACATGGTTCCTCGTGGAGAGATTTAATGAGAGAAGAAGAGTAGAAGTGGGGATAAGTAGAGGCCGGCCATGAGCACATAGAGGGGAGCGGGGGAGAGGGATGGGGAGAGAAGGGACAAAGGTTAAGAGAGTAAGAGAGCAAAGAGGGGCCAAGCAGCCCCTTATATAGTGTCAGGCACAGCTGGCTGTTGCCAGGTAACTGGGGGGCGGAGCATACCTGGCTGTTGCCAGGTAGCTGTGGGGGTGGGGCTTAGACGGAATACCAACAGAGTTGACACTTCTTCTTAATGAGTATGTGATCGTTTTGTGTGAATACTTACCTACTCCAATTTCCTCCTCACACTGCCAGTTCTTGAATGAAAGTATCACGGCTGTCTTTTCTACTATTGTGCCTTCCAGAAACAAATGAGTTGCCTGGCACTTGGTAGGTACGTGGTGTGCATTTATTGAGTGAATGGCTAGAGACAGTTGCTGGAGGAAAACTTAAACTTTTTTTTTTTACAGGAGAGAGACAGTGCTGTTTACGCATTTACCCTCTGTAATCCAGGTTCTCAACTGAAGGGTCAGTGGGAAAACAAAACTAAAATGACTTCCACATGAGGTTTCTCGCTCTGCATTGTTTGAAACAGCAAAACACTGTAAACAACTAAATGCCCACCATTAGGAGATTACGGAATAAACTGTAGCATACTCACACAGCGGACTACACTGAGAAGGCACACAGAAGGTGGCATGCAGTGGCTTCCAGGGTGTGTCCTAAAGTGGAAAGCACAAAGTGCAGGGCTGAATGCACAGTGCAAAGGGGAAGGAGAATGCCAGCTTTCCACCTCTGCTGCAACAAAACGCCTGAGGCAAAAAGCTTAAAGGAAAGAGAAGGTGCCTTTGGCTCACAAATCAGAGATTCCAGTCCACTGTCGCTTGGTCCTGAGGCTTAGAGCCTGTGATGAGGCAGAACGTCATAGTAGAGAATGTGTGTGGAGCCTACCGTTGCTCGCCTCATGGGAGCCTGTAAGCTGAGAGAAGGAAGGACCAGGGTTCCAGGATCCCCAGTAACGTCCCACACACCCTGTACCATCAGCTGGGACTAAGCCTTTGAGGAACATTTAAGATCCAACCCATAGCAGAGGGGTTTAAGTGTGTACACAAATGGTTTATATTTGCAAGAAAAGAGCACTGTCAGGATAAACAGCCAAGCAGAAAGCAATAAAAATGATTGCTTACGAGGGAAGGAACAGGGCAGCGGGAGAATGATGGAAATGGAGCTCTCTAGATACTTTTATGTGGTTTTGACTTTGGAATCATATAAATATTTAATAGATTCAAAATAACATTAAATCAAAAAGGAAGGAGGGGGAAAAGCACTCTCTGTCATCTGAAGACACTCTGAAATGGCAGACCTTAAATGTACAGCGGGCGGGCGGGTGATGTAATCACTCCGCAGAAATAACTAGCTCGGGAGGCCTTACCTCAGAGCCCCGTGGACCATACGTCCTGAAAGAAATGTTTTCTGAAGAGAAAAAGAGCTTCAAAGGAGTACTAAAACTTCATTTGAAATTCTCACTGTTAGGATAAAAAAAAAAACCAATTTATTGTCACTATTTTTGAAACTTTTATATAAAAAAACACAGGGTAATATAAATAAGTAATTATGCAGATGCTGAAATCTAAGATCGTCAGCGTGTGAGAAGAGAGATCTGGGGAAAAGATCAAAGAGACTAAATAAAAACCTCGAAATGTTAGATTCGACTTGGAGAGATCACCAGGCACACATCATTCTTTTCTGTTCGAAGTTATGGATTTGCTGATGCCATCACCAACAACATTCAGAAGCAGTAAAAATCCAGGGTCACAGTACACAGCCCAGGTCTGAGTGTGTTCACTGAGCACCAGGAGGCAGGGCTCCTCGCAGAGATGGCTGAGTCCAGGGTTGGGCCAGGAAATGGGTTATAGAAGCCTGAGATATCTCACTGGGCCAGAGATCGAGGACTCTGGCCAAGGCTGACAAAAGGCCTAAGGGAAGGGGTGCCCAGTGGGGAATGATGTAAGAGTGACGGAGCTCACTGAAGTACATAGAACATATAAATACCCATCTGTTCATGCATGTGCTAGTTCCTTCTGAGTTGTGTGACAAAATGCCAGTCAGAAACAGTTTATAAAAAGAAGGATTTCTAGGAAGCGCAAGGCCCTGGGTTCGGTCCCCAGCTCTGAAAAAAAGAACCAAAAAAAAAAAAAAAAAAAAGAAGGATTTATTTTGGCTCATTGTGTGAGAAGGTTACCGTCCACCATAGCGGCAAAGGCAGGGAGGAATGGCTGGGCCACGGTGGCAGGAACCTGTGTTCACATCCCTGTTCACAGTGTCGTTGACCAGAAAGCACAGTAAATCAGAGTCAGGGTTGCATTCTAACCTACAAAGGCCTGGTCCTAGTGACCTCCTCTTTCTAAGCATTTATTCATTATCATCATCACCATCACCACCACCACCACCACCACCACCATCACCACCACCACCACCACCACCACCACCACCACCACCACCACCACCATCACCACCACCACCATCACCACCACCACCATCACCACCACCACCACCATCACCACCACTATCACCACCACCACCACCAACATCACCACCATCACCATCACCACTACCACTACCACCATCACCACCACCACCACCATCACTACCATCACTACCACCACCATCACCACCACCACCACCACCATCACCACCACCACCATCACCACCACCACCACCACCATCACCACCACCACCATCACCACCACCATCACTACTACCACCATCACCACCATCACCACCACCATCACTATCACCACTACCACCACCACCACCATCACTACCATCACTACCACCACCATCACCACCACCACCATCACCACCACCACCATCACCATCACCACCACCACCACCACCACCATCACCACCACCACCATCACTACCACTATCATCACCACCATTACCACCAACACCAACACCACCACCATCATAACCACCATCATCACTACCATCACTACTACCACCATCACCACCACCATCACCACCACCACCACCATCACCACCATCACCACCACCACCATATCTACCACCACCACCACCACCACCACCACCATCACTACCATCACTACTACCACCATCACCACCACCACCACCACCATCACCACCACCACCACCACCATCACCATCACCACCACCACCACCACCATCACCACCACCACCACCACCACCACCACCACCACTACCACCATCACCATCACCACCACCACCATCATCACCACCACTACCACCATCACCACCACTACCACCACCACCACTACCACCATCACCACCATCACTACCACCATCATCACCACCATCACCACCACCACCACCACCACCACCACCACCATGATCATCATCATCATCATCATCATCATCATCATCATCATCATCATGATGTCTGTGATGCGTCTGCAGGTATGTGTGTGAAGGTCAGAGGACAGTTCCAAGAGGTTGGTCCTCTTCCGCTTCCACTTGGTGTGTAGCTTAGCTTTGTAAGCTTCACACAGTCATACGAGAAGAGGGAACTTCAACTGAGGAGCTGTCTCTGTCACACGGACCTACAGACAAATCTGGGGAACATTTTCTTGACTAATGATTGATGTGAAGGGTCCAGCCCACTGTGGGCGGTGCCACACCCAGGTAAGTGATCTTGGGTTGTATAAGAAAGCAGACTGAGCAGGCCATGGGGAGCAAGCCAGTCGCCATTATTCCTGCGTGATTCCTTTCCTGGCTTCCCTCAGTGATCAACTGGGATTGGGACATGTGAGCCAAGTGTACCATTTCTTCCCCAAGGTGCTTTTGATCATGGTGTTTATCACAGCAACAGAAAGCAAACTAGGTCTGGTGGTAGTGCACACACCCACTTTAGTCCCAGCAGACAGGTGGATCTCTGAGTTCGAGGCCAGCCTGGTCTTCAGAGTGAGTTCCAGGATAGCCGATAGCCAGGGCTTCATGGAGAGACCCTGTCTTGAATGAATGAATGAATGAATGAATGAATGAATGAATGAATAGCAAAATAACTAAATAAATAGCAAATTTGGGTTCCAGGGATTGAACTTAGGTTGTCAGTTTTGCCTGGCAAGTGCTCTATAATGTGAACTAATATAATATGAGCTATATGGCTCCTTTTCCTTCTCTTTCTCCTCCTCCTCCTCCTCCTCCTCTCCCTCTTCTTCCTCCTCCTCCTCTTCTTCTTCTCCCTCCTGTGAGTTCATATGTGAAAAGGTCCATGGGGTGGAGTCCACATGATGTGTGTGCACGTGAAGCCACATGTCATTGCTTAGGCCATCCAGCTTGGTTTTTGTTTAGTTTTGTTATTTATTTATTTATTTATTTATTTATTTATTTATTTACTTATTTTGAGGCAGGGTTTCTCTGTGTAGCCTTGGCTATCCTGGAACTCTTTCTTCGTAGCCCAGGCTGGCCTCAAACTCACAGAGATCCACCTGCTTCTGCCTCCCGAGGGCTGGGATTAAAGGTATGAGCCTCCACAGCCAGAGAGCTTGCTTTTTGAGACAAGCTCTTTCACTGACCTGGAGGCTGTAGATTATTCTAGGCTGGGTAGACAGCAGAGTCCACCTGCCTCTGCCTCCCTAGCACTGGGATTACAAACACGTGACACAGTCCCAGACATCTAGGGACTGGACTTGGGTCCTTGTGTTTCCAAGACAAGCGCTTTATGGACTGAGTCAGCTTCTTAGGCCTCTAGAGACCCAGTTCTGTCAGCCTAGCCTGACCTTCTAAAGACTCCACTGCCTTTCAAAGTTGAGCCACCAGCCAGGAGACAAGCACTCAGAGCCACAAACCCATCAAGTGTCATTAAATACCACTGGAAGTATCTAGGGCACAGTTCCTCATCCTGAGAATTGGCAATGAGGAAGGAAAGAATCAGGCCCTTAGCCTGTCCCCCTCTACCACTTCATCTCAACCCGAAAGTCCCGCCTTATGAGGAAAGTGTATATGTGTGTGTGTGTGTGTGTGTGTGTGTGTACATATATATATATATATATATATATATATGAATGCTCCCAGCTAAGAAGGATTGATAGGATTTGGAAACCACTTTCTTTTTATATCTCTTAATAAAATAATTGATTCAGGCAATAATCACTGAAGGATGGAACCATTAATCACAGAGGTTGATAAGGAATGTTCTAATGGGAAGCAGGTCATTACCTCTGATGGCACCGACGTTTGAGAACTTCGTGTGTCCCCTGAGATGCTGTGACACACAAAACTCCGCTTGTGAGATGTTTCCCAAACAAGCGACCGTAGAGAAAGGATTTGGTCCAAGTAGTTTACCTGAGAGATGATTATAGGATAAAGGCTCGGGGTGGTGCTGGGGAGGAAGAAAGCCAACAACCGAAGAAAGAATCAGGGCTGCAGAGGTGGCTACACAAGCGTGAGGACCTGGGTTCGGATCTCCAGCACCCATGTATAGCCTGGTGGATGTGCCTGTGATCACACCACAGGGGAGGTGAAGCCTGGTGGACCCCAGGACCTCACTGGCAGTCAGCCTAGCTATATGGGTGAGCTCTAGGGTCTGATGAGAGACTCTGTCTCGGAAAAACAAGATGACCAGCGAACGAGGAAGACATCCAAGATTGGCTCCTGGTTCTACATGTACTCACATGTCTACACACACACACCACACACACACACACACACACACACACACACACACACACACACGCTTGTGCACAAACATGGATGCACACACATGAAAGGTTAAAAACAGTTGAGTGGGTTACACTCAGGCAACAGAAGCTCAAGACTACAGAACATTCCAGAAGCTTCCCCTAGAGAAGGCTGGGGTTTTAGCCTCTGTTTCCCACTCTCTTCTTATCTAAGTGTCTTCCAGGGATGCTGACCTCCCAGTAATCTCAGGGCCAGAGAAGTCCCTTGAGTGGCTGGTTCAGAACAGACAGGTAGAGTATACTAATAACTTCCGGGACTGGCCAAGGACATGTGGCCAGTCATTGCCAGCACTGCTATGGAACCTCGCCAGAGGGTGGGACCTCAGGCTGACCTCTAGTTACTGGAAATACAGGGCAGGGAGGAGGAAAGGAAGGTTATGGTGAAGAATCCAGTGGATGTGTTTTGGCAGGGAACATCCTACAGGACACAGGATCCTCCAACAGGGGGATCTCTGAGCTGGTTCCCACTGGACTTGATCCCAGTAGGACTTCTCTGAGGAGTGTGAGGGAAAGCCCTCACCAGGTCAGGAGGCTGAGGCAGTCCTCCAGGACTCCAGTCTGGGCCTCTACTTTCTGGATTTCCAAAGTTGCTGCTCAGCACTGAGTGGCTTCACAAAAAAGCTGAGGAGAACTGCAGGGCACGGTCAAAGTGGGTCTCGGGCAAGCCATGGTTTCCTCAGCGTCTGAGGCATCTTGACAGATTCTCAGGGGAGCTTGAAACTCGGTCATTGCTGCCAGGCACAGTATCCTGCTCCCTATGTGCACGCACACACACACACACACACACACACACACACACACACACACACACACGCACACACACCGCCTTGTCTGGACACCCTAGGTAGGTGTCTCTGGTCCTCACTAAGCATAAACATTTCTTTAGGGCTAGGATTCTGGGCTGTAGTGGGTGTGTGAGTGCAGGCACGTGCTACGAGAGCTCTGTGGAGCCCAGCTTTGTTCTCAGGACCACCCAGTACATCGTGGGCCTGATCTACTTCCTCCTCACCGACTTGGGGCTCTCTGTGGATATCCAGGTTTGCTCTGGTCATCTGAGCAAATATCCAAGTTTGTTCAAGGTCGCCTGAGCAGCCACCCACAGTCGCTGAGCATCCTGCTCTGAAACACTGGGTTGAGCCTGAGGGCAGCTTGTTACTGGGTTGCCTGCCTCGGTCAGGACCGGAGGTCTGTGAAGCTGGTGCAAGTGTCAAGTGACTGGTGTGGGTTCCTGGCACTGAGGCTCTCCTCAGGCTAGGCAGGGCCCAGTGTTTGCCCTGGCTCTATCAGGTGTCACGCTCTTGTGGCCCACTTTCCCTCATCTCTGCCAGTGTCCCCTCCCAACCCCCATTTTTATACTGTTTGGTTTACCCCTGAGGACATTTCTGCCTGTCTCAGCCTCCAGGCTCTTTTTTTCTAACTCAGTTGCTCCATGTTCTTTCTCCCCAGAATGCAATCTGTGACCCAGTTCTTCACAATGCACAGCAGCTCCACAAGCATGGCGGGCGGTCAGGGCCACCCTCACCCACCTTCTCAGCTATCTTCACCTGAGCATGCTGGTAGATGTGGGATTGTCCAGTTTAAAGGCAGGCAGGCGGGCGGGCGCTCTTACAGTCAACAGAATTACAGACAAACCATCCTTTATAAAGACCTCACCAATGAGCTGTCTAAAGTTTTATTTTTTTAAACTTTTTATCCATTCTTTGTTATGATTAATTAATTAATTAATTAATTTTTTATTATATATGAGTACACCTTAGCTGTCTTCAGACACACCAGAAGAGGGCAACAGATCCCATTACAGATAGTTGTGAGCCACCATGTGGTTGCTGGGAATTGAACTCAGGACCTCTGGAAGAGCAGTCAGTGCTCTTAACCACTGAGCCATCTCTCCATTCTTTGTTAATTTTGCATCATATACCCCAATCCCACTCATCTGATCTCTGTGTCTGTCCTCTGCCCTTGTAACACGCCCCCCTCCCCAATAAACTTAAAAAACAAAACAAAACAACAACAACAAAAGCATCCTTCATGGAAGCTGTAGTGGGTCCCACAATATACCCCCTTTCCCACACATCTCCATTGCAGTGAGCCACTGGTCTGGCTGGAGGCCTCCGGCTTCTGCTACACTATCAATACTGGATCCTCCCTGGAGTCCTTTCAGATATCCTGTTGTTGCCCTGTGCCATGGAGATTCTGCAGCTTTAAATCTGCAGGAGTCCAGCAGTTCATAGATGGGGCAGATGTTGGGGGCAGGGGGACTGAGATCCCCGGATCTGGGCCTGGGTGGTAGCTGAGATCAACCGACCAGCTCTCCTGTACCCACACCACCAGAGTGCTCGCCCAGTGTCATAGCCAGCAAGGAACTGGGTCAGCCTCCCTGCTCTCATGCCCTTGGGCTGGTTCACCCACCCCCACACCATCAGGGCCAGTTCTAGTGTGCTGCCCAGGCAAGAAGCTGGGTGTGCTGTAGCTGTTGAGGGGCGGGGCCAGCTCTCCTGCTCCTGACCTCTGGTGAGCTCTCCTGCCTAACATAGGCAGGCTTCACGGGATGAGGGGGAAATGGCATCTCTCCTGTGGCCACCCCACCTCTTGGCAGATGAGGGTTGGGCCATGCCCCCACACTCATGGGCCCCTCACCTGCCCCCCCATACTCCCCCCCGCCCCCCGCAGCCAGCTTTATTGAGCTACCCAGGGGAGGTACAGGGCCGATTCTCCTGATTGCCGCCACGAGGGGCAGGACCAACTCTGCAACAGCCCTCGGCCATCAAAAACATGGTCCCAGGCAGCTGAGTTGCTTCCTTAGCTCTCTTATTGTGGGTTTTGAAACAGGGTCTCCAGATGAAGTTCAAGTCAGCCTTGAACTTGCCATCCTGCCCAGTGGGGAGAATGTTCGTATGCCCATGGGGCTACCCAGAAAAGCCTGAGCCGGGTGGGTGGGCTCAGGCACCTGTCTACGGAGGTCCTCAGCAGAGAGTGAAGAGAGCTGCCTGGTTACTCTTGCCCTCCAGCCAAGGTGGCCTGTTGTAGACACTAGAGAAGCTACAGAGAGGGTCAGTGAGGTGTGGGAGGTGGGTGGCCTGGATCCTAGAAGTTCCAGATGCTTGGGGTAGGGGGAAGGGGAGGGGTTAACGACCTCTGAGCACTGACCGCCCCACTTTGAAGTCCTGCAGGGACTTTTTCCTTCTCCCACATCCTGTGACCTCTGACAAGGTCAGGGCTCACTCCCACTTGCCTGCCCAGTGCCCGGCGCACTTCCCTAGGGGCACGAAGCCCGGGTCTTCTCAAGTCGTGTTCGATATCTAGTTAAGGCGTACATTTATCTCCAGCTTTCCCCGGGACCTTCCCTTTTGATTTTCAAGAACATTTTCTTCCCTCTGCCAAAGCAGTCCTTTCGAATCAAAGGCTCGGCTTTTCTAAAGCACGGTTTGTGATGTGGGCTTCAGTGCACTGGCTGCAAAGTTACTGAAACAATGAGAGGGAACGCTGGCTGTCTTTCTCTCTTTATCTTCTTGCTGTAAAGCTCTAATTCTCCTTGAGGTAAAGTGGAGCCTCTGATTGACGCGAGGACGCGGGGAAAATGAAAGCCAAATTATTATTATTTCAAGTTGTGCTCTTGCGGCGTTCCCGAATGTCTGTGGTGTGTTTGTGTTCCTTGTGTGTTTGTCATCTTTTAACTTTATTCACAGAGTCTTCTGTCACTTGCAACTTAACTGTTTTTAGTCAGATCTAGATGTTTTTCTTATTTTTCTTCTAATGCTGTTCTGGGGTTTGCTTTGTACATTTTGTTCTTAAAATCAAAGGGACTTTGTATGGGTGTTGAGCGCGAGGTGGAGTTCAAATTTTGTACTTGTCTACTTGTATTTATTAAATAATCTCTTCTCATCCAGGGGTCAGAATCCTTCACCCCTAGTACAGAGATGGATAGATGGAATTCATCTTGTTTTATACGATATTTTTTTTTCTTTTCTTTTTTTCGGAGCTGGGGACCGAACCCAGGGCCTTGTGCTTGCTAGGCAAGTGCTCTACCACTGAGCTAAATCCCCAACCCACGATATTTTTATTTATGGCTTGATCGGTCCCTCATTTTTTTGTGCGCGCGCGCGCGCGCGTGTGTGTGTGTGTGTGTGTGCACACGCGTGTGTGCATGTACACTTGTAAGCCAGAGGAAGAGGTTAGATGTCCTCTATAGCCCTCTGCCTTGTTTATTTCCTGGACACATTCTCTCACTGAGTCTAAAGCTCACGTGTTTTTTTTCTTCCAAGCTAGGCTAGCTAGCTACTTCCAGCTATCCTCCTGTCTCTGCCCCTCACAGCCATGGGGGTTATAGGCACACGTGACCAATCCAACTTCTTTGTGTGTGTGTTTGAATTCGATAGCTTCGTGCTTCTACAGCAAGCACTCTCACCCACTGACCCATCTCTCCATCCCTCATTTTCACTAGGGGAAATATGTTTTTTGAGACATGGTCTCTCTAAAAAACCTTGGAAGACTTGGAATTCACTATGTAGACCAGGATGATCCAGGACCCACAAGCATCCCCCTGCCTCTGCCTCCTGAGGGCTTCCCTCAGTGTTTCCTTCATTGGTCGTGGTGGCCCATGCCTGCGATCCTAGCCTTCTGGAGGTTGGAGTAGGAGAAGACTGGAGACGCCGAGTCAGGTTTATACACTGAGGGCTACATAGCGAGTCCGAGGTCAGTTCTGGGCTGTGTAGCAAACCCTATCTCAAAACACAGAAAAGCAGGGCTGGGGATATCCTCAGTGGGTAAAAGCACTCATGGGGAGGTCCTGAGGCCAAACACTCAGAGCACACAGGAGCTGGTCATTTTCTGTTGCGTTGGTGAACTCTACAACCAAGGGCAATTTCAGAGGAAAGGGTTTATTTGGCTCACACATCCCAATCACATGTTCTGTCGCATCACGGAGGGCCGCTAAGACAGGAACTCAGTGTAGGAACCTGAGGGCGGGGCCTGATGCGGAGGGAGACCAAGGAGGAGCGCTGCTCACTGGCTCGCTCCCGTGACTTGCTCCGACTTTTTTCTTATTTTTCTTCTAATGCCGTTCTGGGGTTTGCTTTGTACATTTAGTTCCACCACCGAGGGCTGGTCTCTCCCACACCCATCAGTATCAAGAAAAATGCCCGCCTCCCAGACATGCCTACAAGACAAGCTGGTGGAAGTAATTCTTCAATTTCAGTTTCCTCCTCCCAGGTGACCCTAGTTTGTGTGAAGTTGACAAAACGAACCAGCGCACCGTCTGTGATGCTACACCAGGATGGAGATGGGAGGAGAATCCTGGGAAGCTCAGGATAGGTAGCTGGTGTGCACAGCTCTTTAGCAACAGGCCGACCAGGCAGGCCATCCTGCAGCGACCTCGTGTGTGCACTCGCACACAAGAGTGTGCAAACATACGCACACATACATCAGGTACGCGAAAATAGAGCACATTTTCTTTCCTTTCTCGCAGGATGAGTGTGGAATGGGAGTCCGTGCTTAACAAGCGCAACGTTTCCATTTGGTTCTAGAGATGATGGTGCTGATGGCTATAAGGTGGTGTCTTGGATGTGGCCAGTCGCACCAAGTCACACAATTAAAACAGTTAAGTTGGTGAATGTTGCATGTATTTTCCTATCACAGAAGACTATATTTTTCCCCAGTACGTTTTATTCTTGGGTAGTCAGATTTGTGTTTTTTATCCCTTCCAGATTAACTTGAGAATCAACTTGTCACATTCTATTAAAAGTCCCTTTGATATTTTTATTGCAGTTACATCAAGTTTATGGATTGCCTTGGGGAGAAGTGACATTTTTATGGCCCTGAACCTTCCCCCAGGTGGAGGCCTCCTCATTGACTGGGATCTCTCTTTATGTCTTTTAGTAAAGTTGCATAATTCTGTTCCTATCCGCATGTTCTTGGCTATGTGACAGCTTTAGTTGCTGCTGTGAAGGGAATCTTGGGTACAGCACAGGAGCTCTTGCTCGAGTGATTCCAGCCCAGCCCTGGGATACATGGCTGGCTCTGCAGGGATGTAGGACAGGAAGCACACACAGGGAGCCATTTCACCAAGATCCCCATGAAGGCAGCAGCATGTGGGTCTGTCCGGAGTTTCATAGCCAAAGGGAGAGGAGGGTTGAGCTCAGCTGAAGCGCTTGGCAAGGTCAAGAAGAAGGACATTCTGGAAGGATCTGAACTTGTCACCAAAAGGGTCACGAAGAGGATGGACTGAGGGGAGATGAGAACTGTTACTGCTCTTGAGGACGTGGCTCAGGCTGAGGCACCAAGGGATCCTGCCGTGTGGTTATTTTCGTAGCTTCTCAGAAACCTACTGTCCTCACCAGCAAATGAGGGTGAATTATCAGGATAGGTTTCACCATCTCCCCTGGGCTGCATGTGGCAGGAACTGTGTGGGTTGAGTTCATTTTTGGGTGGGGTTCCTGCTGGTCCCCAGTGGACACAGGTGACTTTGAGTCCACGGCTTGGCAAATAGCATGGCTGGGGCTGTGCCCCCATTTATTCTTAGGTCAGGTTCCTACCCAGTGCACAGTATGCACCCCATATTGAGCACAGGGTTGTGTGCGGGCAGTGTGCAGGAAAGATAACTAAAAAATGTGGGGCTTTGAGAAATGAACAAAGTATTTTTCCCCCTGAAGGGTCCTAACTTGTGCCCCAAAGGAAATCCTTCAGCAGAACACCATGGAGTCCTCCTAGTGTCTCCTTTTCTTTTCTTTTCTTTTCTTTTCTTTTCTTTTCTTTTCTTTTCTTTTCTTTCTTTCTTTCTTTCTTTCTTTCTTTCTTTCTTCCTTCCTTCCTTCCCTTCCTTCCTTCCTTCCTTCCTTCCTTCCTTCCTTCCTTCCTTTCTTATTATAAAGGGTCTTTTGTAGCCCAGGCTGGTCTCTAACTCACCACATAGCCAAGGGTGACCTTGAGCTTCTGAGTTTAGCAGTTTATGCGGTGCTGGGGATTGAACCCAGGACTTCATACACGCCAGGCAATAGAGCTACTTCCCCAACTCCGTTTCGTGTATCTCTGCAGAGGTCTGGCAGGACGGGTGCTACCACACACATCAGACGTGGAAGCATCCATTAAGTACTCACCCTAGGTGAGGCGGGAGTTCAGCTTGGTAACAAAGCCTTGGACAGTCTGGGGAGACCGTCATAAAGAACTCTCGGGAAGGATGCTGTATGACAAGGATTAGGCGGGGTGTGGTGGTCCACACCTTTAATCTCAGCACTGGAGAGGTGGAGGCAAGCCATCTCTCTGATTTAGAGGCTAGCCTGGTCTACACAGTGAGTTCCAGGACAGCCAGGATTATTTGGAGAGATAAAATAAATACATAAGAAATAAACAAATGAGAATTTGAAAGAGAATCACAGCTGAAGGACAAGGAGGTGCCCACACGCTGAGAAGAGCTGAGGAGAACATCCTAGGCTAGGGGACAAATTCGCCAAAGACCTGAGGCGGGATGAAGACTCGGGTGCCTTTGGAGAGCTGAACAGGAGCCAGACTGGCTGGCCCTCCATAGGGCTGCCACCAAGTGGGAGTCCCTTGGGATTTCTGCAGTAGCTGGAAGAACTGATACGCTCCCACTGTGTTTCTGCTTCTGCTTCTCCCTCCCAGGGCATGTCACCTCTCCATGGGTACCTAACAGAGTCTTCCACAAGTCAGGTAACAACAGCCCTGTGTTTCCCTGTCAGCCCCCACAGCCTCCTCCTCCATCTGTAGGACGGAAGGAAGAATGACTGTTGAGTTGTTGGAATTTTCTGCAATCAGTGAGGCGGCGGCAGAAGACCGTGCTCCGTCAGGACAGCGCTGGCTGTCTCTTGTGCGGACCTGAGGTGATGGCTGTCACTCAGCGTTATCCTCAGCCCTACAGAAAAAGGTGGGCCTGTGGTGCACATATGCAGTCCCAGCACGAGGGTGGGGTGGGGTGGGGGACAGGGTGGGGGACAGAGTCAGGACAGTCCTTAGGGCTTACAGCCCAGTAGCTGAGCTTAATCAGAGAGCTCTAGTTCAGTGAGAGACACTGACTCCAGAAACAAGCTGCACGGCTGCAGAAGAACAATAACCTGACGTTAACCTCTGGCCTCCATGTGCATGAGCACACACACACACACACACACACACACAGGCACACACACACAGGCACACAGACACAGGCACACAGACACACACATGCATGCACACATAAACACACAGACGTAAACATACACATAAACACACACAAACACACATACACATACATGCACACACACATACACAGGCACACACAGGCACACACAGGTACACACAGGTACGCACACACAGACACACACACACATATAAACACACACTCTCATACACATTCAGGCACACACACACAGGCATACACACACACACACACGTACGCACACATAAACACACACCCAAACACACACACACATAAACACACACCCAAACATACACACACACACAGAGGCACACACATACACAGAGGCACACACATACACACACACAGACACACACACATGTATACACACATAAACACAAACACACACATAAACATACACACATACATACATACATAAACATGCATACCATGCACACACACAGGAACACACACATGCATGCACACATAAACATATACATACAACACACATAAACACACACACACAGGCATATAACATAAACACATATACAAACACACACATAAACACATACATAAACATACACTTTCACACACATTTAGGCACACACACGCACACACAGGCACACACACACGCACATGCACACACACATAGACACACACCCAAACACACATACTCTTTCAGGGTCCTCAGTTCAAATCCCAGCAACCACATGGTGGCTCACAACCATCTGTGGTGGGATCTGATGCCCCCTTCTGGTGTGTCTGAAGACAGCTACAGTGTACTCACATGCATAAAATAAATAAATCTTTAAAACACTAGTTTGGCTAAAAATTAAGTTCTTGAGTCACACACACACACACACACAGGCACACACACACGCACACACACACACACACACACAGGCACACACACACGCACACACACGGCTTTGCAGGTGCTGCTCTATGACTTCTCCCATTTGGTGTGACTTGTTCCATTCTGTTTAGGCACCCAAAGGATTATTTATTAGCTTTACAACCTAATAGTTTTTTTAACAACCAATTTTCCTGGGTCTCATTAACTTTTCTTTCTTTTTTTTTTTTTTCTCCGGGGCTGGGGACCGAACCCAGTACCTTGCGCTTCCTAGGCAAGCGCTCTACCACTGAGCCAAATCCCCAACCCCTCATTAACTTTTCAATACACCTCCTTTTTCTCTAGAACTTGTCTTAAAATATTTATTTTATGTTACCTTAGTTGATTTTTTTCAAAGATTTCTTATGCATCTATGATCTGTGTTGGCTCTTTGTCCCTATAACGAAATACCCAAGGCAGGCTACTTTATAGGCAAAGAGGTTTATTTATTTCAAAATTCTGAACTGCATGACACAGACTCTGGTGAGGGTCCTTCTGGGATATCTCCTGAGAGAAACATCGATCTCTGTTTCTGTGTCCTGTTTCCCCTCCCCATGTGAAGCCATTTCATGTGAATTCCACCCAAATGACCTAATCTAATTGATTTCCTTAGGTCCTACTTCATAGTCAGACTGAGTTTCCACCCTCTCTCTTTTTTTTTTTTTTTAATATTTATTTCATGTATGTGAGTACACTGTCGCTGTCTTCAGACACACCAGAAGAGGGCATCAGATTCCATTACAGATGGTTGTGAGCCACCATGTGGTGGCTGGGTTTTGAACTCAGGACCTCTGGAAGAGCAGTCAGTGCTCTTAACCGCTAAGCCATCTCTCCAGTCCAAGTTTCCACCCTCTTAATATCATTAACGTGTCACACTGTGGCTTAAACTCCTGGGTGAGCTCATGGTCCCTGATTGTTATTACCTTTGTGCTACTGTAACAAAGTACCTGAATCTGGATACTTTATAAAGAAAAGAAGTTGGTTTTCCCCTCATGTTCTAAAGAATCAAGAGCACAGCACTGGTCTGCTGGCTCTGGTGACAGATGGCTTCATGGTAGATGATATTTTAGTTGTCGAGTGGCCATCTATATCCAGCACCTGTGCCATTTGTGCCCCCGGAACCTTGACTAGAACCATGAAAGGAACGGAACAAGCACAGACACAAACAGCAAAGGTCAGGTGGGGTTCTGCTGCGGCTTCACTAGCACCCTCAATCCTCAGTGGTCTCTGTGGCTGAGCAGTCTGAGGAGGTGAATATCGGGGAGGAGGAGGTTGTGGTTGCTAGTGAAGTGACCTATGTGGGTTCAGGACCCCCAAGACCAAATCCTGAGCACAAAGGAGATTTATTTGCAACAGAGAAACAGAGAAACAGCAGAGACAAAGACAGGAGATAGAAGATGAAGGAGGAGGGGAAAGGAACAAGGGAGAGAGGGAAGGGAAGGGATATTTGTCTCCCCAGGGGTGGGGACAAAGGACTGCCTCTGCATGGAGAGGAGACAGATGCCATAGTAAATGGCCGGTTATAAAGGGGAAAGGGGAAACCCCAGTGTTAAGTTGAGTTGGTTTGTTTTGATTGGAAATGTTGATTAAGGGAGCCAAAGGAGGCTTTGATTGCTGGGTTTCAATACTGCCATAGCTGGACCTTGGTAGTCAGCCTCAGGAGGAGGAAGTGGCCAAATAAGTAAATAGACCTTGGTGGCCAGCTTTAAAAATGTAATCTAATGGTTTTTAGCAAGGCAGAGGGAACTGGGGAGAAGGGCAAGGCCTGTTAGAGCCCTGTTTGCAGTCTGAGCTGGCTACCATCCCTACAACTAGTCTATGCACACACCAGCCAGTTTGCAAACACTTGCACTTCTTGAGGAAAGCCTTTCCATCTTCCTTAATCTAGTTACCATTCACTAAACCCCACCTCTTAGAAGTGCCAGCCCCCAGCAGTGTTACCCTGGGGGGCTAGCTTCCAGCAGCTGTGCCACATACTCAAAGCTCCCCCAAACCACAGCAGTCATGTTTTTTTCCTCTAATCAATTAAATTTAAAACAATCGACCTTCCTTTCCTCTTTCCCTGGGGGCTGGGATTGAACTCACAACCTCAATCATGTTCTGCAAGCCCTCTACCACCGCACTCTACGCCCAGCCAGTCCCTCCCCACCCACACCCCTCATGACTTTCCTGTTTTTCCTTTCCTTTGCTTGTGCATTTTAGTGGACTGTTATTTTGTGTTATGTTCACACTGACTGACTTCTCTATTGTGCAGTCTCTGCCATCTTCCTTCGGTCTTTTCCTGAGCCCCGAGCCCTTCTATTATCTTGTTATTATCTCCAGAGCTCTCCTATCAAGCACTTTATCTGGGCGTTTGTTTCTGCTCCTGTGTCCTGTGTTTATTTGACTGCCTGGTTCCTCTTTTCATCTCCTTGCTTGTCCGTGCCCTTCTTGGCTCTGGTATCTGGGTTCAGATCTGGAGGAGGTTCACTGTTGATTGCTAATCTTTGACTGATGTGAACTTTCTGTCCACACGCACTGGCAAGAGGTCAAGGTGGGGAGGAGCCAGGGCTGTTTCAGGATAGCAGAATTTTCCTTTTCTGTATCAATTCTTTGAGTCTGTTTCCCCACAGGTAATGACTGTCACCAATTGAGAACCCTCTTTTTTTTTTTTTTCTTTTTCTTTTTTTTCCCCAGAGCTGGGGACTGAACCCAGGGCCTTGCGAGCGCTCTACCACTGAGCTAAATCCCCAACCCCCGAGAACCCTCTTTCTCCCCTTGCCCCAGTTGCCTGGGTGGGATGTTAATTTAAATTTTCTATTTTTAAAGATTAAATAAATTTAATCTCTCTCTCTCTCTCTCTCTCTCTCTCTCTCTCTCTCTCTCTTTCTCTCTCTCTCTCTCTGTGTAGGTTTGTACATGCGAATGGAGTGCCCATGGAGGCCAGAAGAGGGTACTGGATCCTCTGGAGTTACAGATAATTATGTGGCAATGGGGTCTGAAAACACCAAACTTGGATCCTCTGTGAGATCAGTAACCCCTGAGCCATCTATCTTTTCAGTACATGTTTCTTTAAATGAATGTGGATTGTGGGTATATGCACATACGTGTGCATGTGTGTATATACTCACACGTGTGTGCACGTGAATATGGAGGACAACCTTGGGTGACTTCCCCAGAAATATTGTACCTTTCTTTCCTTCCTTCCTTCTTCCCTCTCTCCTTCCCTCCCTCCCTCCTCTCTCTCTCTCCTTCTTTCTTTCTTTCTTTCTTTCTTTCTTTCTTTCTTTCTTTCTTTCTTTCTTTCTTTCTTTCTGAGACAAAAATCTCTTACCAGTCTGGAACTCACCAATGAGGCTAGACTGATTGGCCGGATAGCCTGGAGGATTCTCCACCTACTCAACAACACTGTCCTTCTGTGCCAGGAGCTGCCAGAATCCCGCTGCAGGAATCCCAAGGCTATTGTTGGATAGTGACCTTTCACTATGAACACCACAGCGAAGAGGCCAGTCACTCCCTGGGTGGACTTAGAGCCCTGTTTGTCCTAACTCTGTGTAGTCCTGGATGAGCCTTGCTAGGAGTCTGGTCTCCTGGTCTCCAACTGCTGCCATTTACAGACAAACGCCACTTTGCCTGTGTTTGCCAGGCAAGCTCTTTATAGGGCTGCCCTCCCAGCCCCTCGTGCACACACACAGATGCCTGTGGAGGTCGAAGGACAACTCTGTGGAGTCAGTTTTCTCTGTTCACCTTTACACAGATTCTGAACATCAGTATGAAGTCATTGGGCTTGCCAAGTGCCTTTGCGCGCTCAGCCATCTTACTGACCCTGTTTTGCTTTCTGACGTGGCGTTTTGTTATTGTTATTGTTGTTTTTTGTTTTGTTTTGTTGTTGTTGTAGTTTTGTTTTGTTTTGTTTTCTAACTCTGTCACCCAGGCTGACCTGGAATTCACTATGTAGCTTAGGTTGTCTTTGAACTCACAGCCTCAGGCTTCTGAGTGCTGGAATTACAGGTGTGTGTTACAGTGCCCAGAATGTGAACAGTTTCTAAGTCAGCTCTAGTTCTTGTTTGATGAAAACCAGTCAGGTTCTGGAAAGCCACCACACCTTAGGAAGGCCTCTGTTTTGAGGTCCCCTCCCATCCTGCTCTGAAAGGGGAATTCCCTACCGGACCCCTCCCCCAGTTTCCTTCAGTGGCTTCCCATTGTCTTCCTTGGGGCCACACAACTCTGCACTCTGTTGACCTTGCTGGCCTCATCTCCTATGGGCTTGCTCTATCTACATTGACTGACATCCTTCCTTCCCTTCCCTTCCCTTCCTGCCTCAACTTTACTCCAGTGCTTTGCCCCGCCCCCCTCCTGCTCTGGCTGATCTTATTCAGCCTCTGGGCCTCATCTGAGAAGGTCAGTCCACCAGGAGACCAGACTCCTAGCAAGGCTCATCCAGGACTACACAGAGTTAGGACAAACAGGGCTCTAAGTCCACCCAGGGAGTGACTGGCCTCTTCACTGTGGTGTTCATAGTGAAAGGTCACTATCCAACAGTAGCCTTGGGATTCCCACAGTGGGATTCTGGCAGCTCCTGGCACAGAAGGACAGTGTTGTCGAGTAGGTGGAGTAGCACAGCGGAAGCGTTTCCTATCTCCTGCGGGCTCAAGTTTCTATTTTCTTTCTTTCTTTCTTTTTAAAGAATAGAATCTTATAATGTAGCCCAGTCTAGCCTTGAACTTGTCCTTTCTACCTCTACCTCCTTGTTTCCTGGGAGCTGTATACTACTGAAAAGGGACAAAGGGTAACACAGAACTGTCTTATAGCTGGTAGCTCTGGCTTGACCATGGCTGCTGGACAATGGTGGGCTGTGGCTGTAACCCGTGGAGATCTCTGAGGGAACAGGGCCAAAGGGTAGCCTAGAGACAGCATTGGTTTCCCTTTGGATTGTGTTTTCATCGTGCAAACGACACTCGGGCAGCAAAAGGTTATGTTCAAGAAGCAGGCATGCCACTGGCCCCCATCTATCTTCTACATCTGATATGTCGGGAAGAGCACCGGACCTGGAGTCCAGTACCAAGATTGTTATCTGTCTGCGGTTCGGGCCAGGCCACCTCAGGCAGGCTTTACCGCCTATCTCTGTACCTTGCTGTCTCCCTGGCCTGGCTCACAAGTGTATGAAGGCAGCTGGGGAGTGAACACAGTGTGCATTTGCAAGCCCTTGGCGGAGAGTCCAGCATAGGGTGGGTGTACAGTTTCTTTTTGATCGAAGCGATTGCTTTCATTTCTTCTCATGTTTTCTGCCAAGCTTTCATGAAGTCCAGATGAGTGTTTTGCACACTGTGGCCGTTCTTTAAATTTAACTTTGCAGTTAGTTAGCCTTGCCTGTACCAAGGCAATGACTCTGGCATTTTCATAATTATTTTGTAATGGAACACCTTGCCACTGGATTGATTCATCCTTTTTACGCAGTTGTCCTTCTGCTCTTGGACTTTCTGGTGTTATAAAAGATTCTGAGCTGAGTTCTGGAATCCTTTCATTTGTATCTAGTTTGTATCTCTTCTGTTGAAGCCAGACTATTCATAGTTCTTAGTTACTGTTTCTGTCTACTTTCTGGAATTGTCTGTCCATGGCCTTGGGTGAATATCACTTAGCAACTCAAATTTTTTGTTTTGTTTTGTTTTGTTTTGTTTTGTTTTAGTGGTGTTTAGAATCTATGAGTGCAAATGCTCAGGTGGACTTTTTTTTTTTTTTTTTTTTTGTATTTTTAGATCAGACTTCTCTGTGCAGTCCTGACTGTTCTGGAACTCACTCTATAGACCAGGCTGGCCTAGAATTCAGAGATCCACTTGCCTCTGACTCCTGAGCACTGGAATTAAAGATGTCTGATAGTTTTAGTTATTTTTTGTTACATAAATGTTAACTTGTTTGTCTTTCCATCTTTATATTTGTAATTTTCTCCATTTCTCCCTCTGTTCAGACACACCAGAAGAGGGCATCAGATTCCATTACAGATGGTTGTGAGCCACCATGTGGTTGCTGGGAATTGAACTCATGACCTCTGGAAGAGCAGTCAGTGCACTTAACCGCTGAGCCATCTCTCCAGCCCCCCCCCCCCCAACTCCCACACTTTTTAACCTCCACCCCTTCACTCACTTTGAAGACCAGGCTGGCCCCACAGAAATCTACCTGCTTGTATCCTGAATGCTGGGATTAAAGATGTGTGCTACCATATGCTTCCTCCCATTTTCTCCCCCATCAACCTCTTTCTCTCCCTCTCCCTCTCTTCCTTTCCCTCTCTTTCTCCCTCTCCCTCTTCCTCTCTGTCTTTTTGAGTCTCATTGATCCCAGGCCAGTGTCAAACTTGCTGTGTAGCTGGAAATGACCTTGAACTTCTGATTCTCTCACACCTACCTCCTGAGTGCCAGGATGATGGGAACACAGCACGACACACAGGTGCAGGGGACTGAGCCTAGGGCTTTGTACTGAAAACATGAACACCCTACCAACTGAACTACATCCCCAGCATCCCCAGACCTAGTTTTTATAGTTTCTTTTTTTTTTTTTTTTGGTTCTTTTTTTCGGAACTGGGGACTGAACCCAGGGCCTTGCGCTTCCTAGGTAAGCGCTCTACCACTGAGCTAAATCCCCAGCCCTATAGTTTCTTTTATTGAATTTATCCAGCGTCTAACATGATGCAGACTTCTGATCTGGGTACCAGGTGCATGAAGGGGCATGGGGCAACAGACAGGGTAGGCTCTGGTTTGCAGAATGGAGGCACAGCCATGGAAGCCATTGCAGTGTGGCCCGATGATTAGATATGGAAGAGCAGCAGTCAAGGTTGTGGGACTCTGCCAGCCTCATCTGAAGAACAACCATGGGCTAGTTCCCTCAAACCTCACAAAAGTCTGGAGGTTTGATAGCTGTTTTTATTTACCCCATCCTGAAGATGAGGAAGAGGATGGTTTCATGTTTTCTCCAAGCTCCAAAAGCAAGTCACAGCCAATAGCATTTGAAGTAAAAAAAAGGGGGGGACTTTGGAGACTGGAGAGATGGCTCAGTGTTTAAGAGCACTGACTGCTCTCCCAGAGGTCCTGAGTTCAAATCCCAGCAACCACATGGTGGCTCACAACCATCTGTAATGGGATCTGATGCCCTCTTCTGGTGTGTCTGAAGACAACTATAGTGTATTCATATATAATAAATAAATAAATCTTAAAAAGGGGGGAACTTCAGAGCTTGCTTTCTTCACCAGCTCCCCACCAACAATAAGTAAGTAGTTAGTGGTGTGGTGGCGATGGCAGCAGGGTCAATGGAGTTCCCTCAAGGGAACACCTTCAGGGGGCAGTGAGTCAAAACTGAGCACTGGAAAACAGAAGATAACTTCAGGAACAGTGAGGGACCAGAGAGGAGTGGTGTGACACAAAGCAAGGCTAGCATCCCAAAGGGACAAAGAGCCTTCCCTTGGGACACGGAGTGGCCCGAGGCCCAGGACTCCTGTGAGCTCTAACTGCCCACCTTTCAGTAACCTGATTATTCACCACAGGTGCCATGTAGGAACGTGGAGATGAGAAAGACACTCAGGGTTCTGTCTGCATGGAGTTTCTGGTCCTGGAAGAGGTGAGAAGGAAGCTGGTTGGAGAATATTTGCCATTCATCAGTGCTCAGCAGACCCTAAGTTTCCTTCCAGGGCCTGGAGAGATGGCTCAGCAGTTATGAGCACTGGTTACGCCTCCAGAGGACCTGAGTTTGATTCCCAGCACCAACGTGGCAGCTCACTACAGTTTGTAACTGTACTCCTGGTGAGATCTGCAGGCACTGTGTGTGCACAAGAGGCATGGACATACATGAAGACAGAACACTCATTACACATGAAATAAAAAAATATTGTTTAGTAAGATTTTCTCCTTCATTTTGGATCATTCCCAGGAATCTGAATTGCTCCTTATCAAAGCCCAAGGTAGCTTCTTTGCAGCTGCAGCCTCCCTTGCAGCTGCAGCCTCCCTTGCAGCTGCATGCACGTGTATGGCCTAGACTTCCCCAGTAGATTTTTTGGCTATGATGACATCCTGGCATCTCTGTTCTAGAATCAGCAGAGGCTCTCCCATGGGTCCCTGCAGTGTGTGACTTGGAGAGATCCTCTCCAAAGCTGCATCTAGAGCCTGTTACTTTAATGTTCCCAGTGTGTTCTGCTTAAACCTTCAAGCAGGAGTACTAACAAGTGTTCAAAGAGAGAAAGAATCTATTTAGATACTCAGAGGAACTCAGGGGTTGAGAGGTTAAGAGCTTGGTTCTAAACCCACAGAACCTAAACCCACTAGAATACAGAGAACAAGTGCTCCCACCCAAGTGCTCCTACTGAGGTGCTCCCATCTAGGTGCTCCTGGGTGGACATTCTCCTGGTGTGCTCAGTCCAGCTCCCCACCCTGGTGCTGCTAGGTGGATACTCCCAGTTTACCCAGTCCCTCAGGGGTTGCTCACAAAGTTGATCATTGGATCTCCCTTTTTTGATACTCATCCTGGATGGGCAGAACAAGGCTTTTCTGTCCCCTACTGAGGCACACAGGCTGCCACTGGCTGGGAAGAGCCTCCGTTCGTGGTGCCCAGGCACGCATCTCTGGATCTTTTGCAGGGACTGCAGTTCAGTGTGTGTTGTCATGTGATCCTGTCTCCAGGTCAAGGATCATGAATGAGGGACTAGGGTTTGAAGCCTTATGGACATATCCCAGGACAAAAGGACAAGTAGAGTCAACTCAGGGCTGTGGCCCTGGGCTGGAGCTGTCAGCTCTAAGCGTGTCTGTCTCTCAACAGGCTGGCTCGGTGCCCTTGGGAGCCAGGCTTGTAACCTTGAAATCACTGTGCTGATCATCTGTGGAGAGATAACAGGGGCCCTTGCCCACCATTCTGGATCTGCTTTAATGAAACTATATCTTGGGGGAGGAAGTAACTAGGAGGGAGTTGAGGAATCACACAGACGGGTTTATCCACAGGCCTGTTAGCAGAGCCCGAGAAGCAAAGCCTTTTCCTGTCGGATATATTTCTCCGCATCTCCCAAGGCTGGTGGATCGATAGCTACAAACAGCCAAAGTAAATTTCTGTCTTGCTCCTTATGCCCTCAGATGGAGGGGTGGACGGCTAGAAAACTCAGGCTCACATCAGGAGTTACGGCTATTTCCCGGTGTGCACAGTGAGTCATGATAGCGCTTTGCATATCAGGGCCCCAGTGCCTGTTTCAAAAACAGAGACTGAGCCTAGGAGAAGAGGTGCCTGCACCTGCCCTGTTGGCCTCGAGGACTCTGGGTCAGTTATTCGGAACCCTGTCGATGTCTGCAGCTGGAAGCCATGCCCGTCCTCTGGGAAGGGAAGGCCTCTGATCAAGGTCACACAGCTAGTGCATGGCAGAGCTGGGCAGAAGCCAGCATGTGGGTTGCAGTATCCTTGCTCCGAAAGCTTGTCCTCTTGAGCCATCTGGCCTCTGTACGCAGGCTGGGGGAGAAGTTGGAGTCTCCTACAAACCTCCTGCAGGAAGAAGAGCCTCCTTCTGGTTGTAGCACCGAGGGTGTGGAGAGCGGAACAGGCTTCCGAAGGACCTGCTCCCCAGGGCTGCAGCACTATTTTTAGCCTCAAATCCATCAATAAATGGAGCCTGGTGGAGCCAGAGCCTCCTGGCTGACTGATACTAAGAACAAGAGGATCATTTACTAAGCACTTCGCGTGCAGGGCATCGTCTCCCTGGGCTGTCGGCTTCTGTCTGCACCCCATTTGCCGTAGTCACCAGGATAATCCCTGTCACTGCAAATACAGAAGGAACATGAAGCTCAAAGGGTTGGGGAAGCCCCGAACCTTATACATGGAGTCATGATCTAAATGCAAACCATACTCCTCAGGCCCGTGGCCTCCTTGTCCATCTCTCGTGATCCTCATAGCTACTCTGATGAAATTGGTCCTGGCTGATCACAGGATCACAGTCTGATCAGTGAATAGTTACGATTCTTAGAAGGCGTGTCACACAGGAGGTGACACTAGCTGGCTGGGAAGGCTTTCCAACTGGAAAACCCCAGATGGAGGGGGCCTGGTGGTGTGAGGGAGGAGAATACAGCACAGGTAAAGTTCAGATGTGCCAGCATATATGGAATATATCACACCTACCCGGAGCAGGAAACAGTCCACTGAGACTGGGGGACTAAGGGTGCAGGCAGGACAAGATGGATAAAGATCTTAAAGACAGGTCAGAGGAGACAGCTGCTGGGAAAGCGCTTGCTGTGCAAGTCTGAGGTCCTGAGTTCAAATCCTTGGCACCCATGTAAAAGCCTAGAAATATAATAAGCACCTACAATCCCAGGGCTGGGAGGCAGAGATGGGAAGATACCTGGGGTTCACAGCTCAGTGAGTCTAGCTGAATCGGGGAGCTGCAAGGTCAGTGAGAGACCCTGTCTCAAGGAATAAGATAGAGAGAGACTGAGGAAGACACCGGACTCCTCTCCAGGAATGGGTACACATGATCACACAAACACGCAGACACAAGTGTGTGCACAGAGGATCTTGAACATAGGAAGCTGTCATGTTTGCACTTAATGTAGACTGTAGGTCGAGCTGGAGTTTGAGGGAAAGACTCCAGAGAAGTTGACACTTCAGGAAATGACTACCTGCTGGGTGCGCTCTGTGTGCGCTGTGTGTTCTGTGTTACGAGCTTTCCAGAGACATCACGTAATTCCCAAGTCAGGTGCTCAGCCAATATTAGCCCTTGGGGGACCTTGTTAGCCATCTGTGACAGATGAGGAAACTGAGGCCATGAGAGATTAGTGATGTTCTGATCACCACAGTGAGATTCTGGAAATGCTGCCCTGTCAAGTGAAAGAACTTGTGACAGATGTTCTCAAGGGGGAGGGCGATTACCTCATCCAGGAATAGGGACCACACAGCAGGCTTCAGAGGTGACAGAGAAGCCAATCATGTTATCTAGCTACCTTCCTTTCTCCTCCCTCCTCCCTTCTCCCTCCCTCCTCCTTCCTGCTTCTCCTTCCTCCTTCCTCCTCCTCCTTCTTTTTAAAGGCAGGATCTCACATATTCCAGGTTATTCAAAAGCTCGCAGATAGCCAAGGGTGACCTTGAACTCCTTATCCTTCTCAATCCACAACCTGTGATCTCTGTAGAGCTGGGGATCAGAACAGACAGAGCTTCATACATGCTAGGTGAACATAGTAAGCCACACCCTCGGCTCTCCTGTAGTCCTTTAAATAAGTTTGTTCATAGCCCCCAGAAGGTGGCAGCTAGGTCTTCTCACCATGAAGTTCCTCAGGGCTGAGATGGAGGGGTGAGGAGGGGGTGAAGGGCAGAGTCTTAAGTTCCCACTAGCCAGGGCTCAGAGATCAGGGGTCAAACCACCTCGTAGCAAGCCTGGGAGTGAGTGAAAAGGAATCAGTCTTTTTCTTTCTTTCTTTTTTAAAGATTTATTTATTATATATAGGTACACTGTTGCTGTCTTCAGACACACCAGAAGAGGGCATCAGATTCCATTACAGATGGTTGTGAGCCACCATGTGGTTGTTGGGAATTGAACTCAGGACCTCTGGAAGAGCAGTCAGTGCTCTTAACCACTGAGCCATCTCTCCAGCCCCATTTACTTTGTTTTTGTAACAGAGTTCCCATAGCTTAAGCTGGCCTTAGACTTACTCTGTGGCTGAAGATGACCTTGAGTGTCTAAGCCTCCTCCTGCCTTCACCCCCTGAGCGTTGGCTTTGCAAGCATGAATCACCCTCACCAATTTACCTCGTGTTAGCAAACGCAAAATATCATGGATGCTAGGCAAACTCTGTGTCAACTGAGCTATCCCTCCCGTCCCCAAACTGGATTATTCCCAACACAAAATAAAGTACTATTGAATTCCGTTCCACAGATTAAAGCATCTCCAAGTCCACACAGAGGTTAATCCCTGAATGATGTAATCAAGGAATTGGGGCAGAACCTGACTGTGGCATTCCAAATGACAGGTGCAGCTTCTGCGCTTGTAAGGAGGTGGGACACAGATTCCCCCATGTGGAAGATTGTCCTTGCATCATGACCTCCCCGTCGTGGTTCATAGTAGGAAGGGGGAGGGGGAGGGGGAGGGGAGGAGGAATCTGTTTAGTGGAGAACGCTGACCAGATGATCCAGGTCAGCATCAACAGTGATGTCCTACCTGTCCACTGGCAGCCTTGATCAGGGTGCCAGTAGCACCTAGACATCTTGGCAAAAGGCCACCTTCATGTACCCACACTTAGCCACCAGCAGCAGCCACATCCTCTGTTCTTAGCCACCAGCAGCAGCCACATCCTTTGTTGGTTTCAGCTGTCAATGTCCTTGCAGGATGAGGACCCCAAGCCCCTGGCTTTGAACTCAGAGGCACAAAGAGTTCAGTCTCTTCACTACTACTGCCCAGGACTCATGTGTGTGACGTCTTCAAAGGGGGAGGACAGTGTCACCTAGACATTTGAAGTTATGGGACTGGCACCTTCCAGTGGCAGCAGGTGTGACCCTGAGTGCACAGCTGTGTCTATAAGAGTCCCCAAGGAGTCAGAAGGACAGTGCCCCCCAGAAGTTCCTGGGTGCAGTTATGTCTGGTCATAGGACTGAGCCTCAGGACACAGAGCCTCTGGCTGGGGGCTTCCAGGGTCTGCTTTTTGGTTTTCTAGTTGATGAGTTTGGCCTCTATGAACATATCTATCAGCAAGTGCAGGAGCCCGGAACATGTCCATCTCACCCGCATCTCGGGTTGCTTCCTGTGGTGGCCGGAATAAGAATGGCCCCCATAGCTCATAGATGCATGGTCCTGTTGGAGGAAGTATAGCTTTGAGGGTTCGAAAGCTCACATTCAGGCCCTGGTCCAGACCCAGGCTCAGTCTGTATCGTGGTGGTGCAGCTCTCGGCTACTGCTCCAGTGCCGTGTGCCGCCATGCTCCCTGCCATGACAGTGATAATGGACTAGATCTCTGAAACCATAAGCAAGCCGTCAGTTGAGTTGCCTTGGTCATGACGTCTCTTCACAGCAATAGAATGTGTGCTAAGACACCTCTCCTTTGTGTGTGAATTCTGTCCTGTTTCCTGGAGGTCATCTGTTTGTGTCCTCCTCATCCCTTTCTCTACCAAGCCTTTAGCTTGCTCTCTTCTGTTGCACCCCTTTTTGCACACCCTCCCTCAGTTCCTCTGACAGTTTAGCCTTCCAGCCCTGCTCAACTACTCTGCCTACAACCTCCGACCCCAGGGCCTCACAAGCCCCGGCCCTAATGCCACAATTGTTATTTAGTAGAAAATATTTGGAAACATAAAATTTATTTCTTCTTCTGTAAGCTGGGCAGGGATGGTGCCTTAAATCCCAGCACTTGGGAGGCAAAGGCAGGCAGATCTCTATGAGTTCTACTTTTAAATTTAGAAGAAATATAGAAAAAAAAGTGAGATGTGTTTATGTCAGGAGAGAGGGAAGTAGAAAGAGAAAGAGGGAGTTGTGACGGGGGAGGACAGAGAGGGGAAGGGGGAGAGGGGGACGGGGAGGGGGGAGGGGGAGAGGGAGGAGAGAGAGGGGAGAGAGGGAGAAGGGAAATGGGGAGAGGGGAGAAGGAAGAGGGAGAGGGAGAGGGAGAGGGAGAGGGAGAGGGAGAGGGAGAGGGAGAGGGAGAGGGAGAGGGAGAGGGAGAGGGAGAGGACACACCATGTATGCCAGGTATGGTGTAAGCCCAAGGATCTTGGCTGTTGGAGAGATAGGCGCTTACTTCCACTTGGGAGCAGAATTAGGTTTCAAGAGAGTGGAGCGTTGGTCATTTCCACGTGGCAGTTGCCTCTGGTACCAGGGTCACCCTCCCTCAGCTTCCCTAGTTTAAGCAGTTAGGAGCTCGCACTGTTCTTTCAGAATACCTGAGACCTGAGTCCAATTCCCAGGACCCATGTCTGTCAGTTCCCACCTGCCTATAGTTCAGCTCCAAGATGCCATGGGCATTCTTTTTCTTTCTTTCGTTCTCTCTCTCTCTCTCTCTCTCTCTCTCTTTCCTTTCTTCCTTTCTTTCTTTCTTTCTTTCTTTCTTTCTTTCTTTCTTTCTTTCTTTCTTTCTTTCTTTCTTTCTTTCTTTTATGTATGTGAGTACACTGTTGCTGTTTTCAGACCACACCAGAAAAGGGCATCAGATCTCATTACAGATGGTTGTGAGCCACCATGTGGTTGCTGGGAATTGAACTCAGGACCTCTGAAAGAGCAGTCAGTGCTCTTAACCACTGAGCCATCTCTCCAGCCCCCTGCCCTGGGTATTCTTACAGTTTCTGGAGGCACACACAAACGCTGACATGCACATACACATGCATAAGTACACACATAGACACAGATACACACACAGACACAGATACACACACAGAGACGACCATTTTTTTTTTTTTTAAGACAAGGTTTCTCTGTCTTAGAACTCACTCTGTAGAACAGGTCGGCCTCGAACTCAGAGAACTCTGCCTGACTCTGCCTCCCGAGGGTTGGGGTCGAAGGTGTGGGCCAACACTGCCCAGCAGAAATAAAGTAAATCTTAACAAAAGCAAAAGAAATTCAATCCCAGCACAGAGGAAGTAGAAGTAGGTGGGTTTGTGAGTTCAAGAACAGCCTGGTCTACACGGTGAGTTTAGGACAATGAGAACTACAGGAAGATACTCTTTTCTCAATCAGTCAGTCAGTCAGTCAATCAACCAATCAATCAATTTTACATCATATGTTTTAATTTTGGGATAAGGAAAATGCAGAAATCAAAGGCAGAATGTTAGGAGGAGCCAGCAGCCTTCCATCGGGGCCTCTATTGTTTTCCTGTTTGACGTCATAGAATGCCACTTTGAAATAGTCTTTGAAAATACTACCTCTCTCCATCTTAAGACTCTTAAAATAGCAACTTGGCCGAGGCCAAGTCTGGAAAACACTCTACCCGTGGTGAAGGTTACTGTCACTGGTAGCTGTCACCTGCCCCAGTAGGACGTGACAGAAGACACTTCCCCCTCATGGCACTCTGAAAAATGCTGACTGCAGGAGGAAGCCATTAGAGAAACCCCAGCTGATAAACACTGTACAGGAGAATGGGTGCCCCTCAAAAACTGTCAAGGTCACGAGAAGCAAGGAGTGATGAGGACACCGTAAACAGGGGATGACAGAGCCTCCAGTGCCCAAGCCCGAGCCTGAGACCCAAAGGTCACAGGGGATTCAGAGCTTAGCAGACAGCCCTGTGGTTGCTGAGCTGAAGGGACTGTTACCTCATAACACACAGGGCGAGCAAGCAGGGCAGCAGGAAGTGCAGGGAGCGAGCTTCTAGAAATATATACATTTGCACCCCTGCCCCCAAGCTGGGAATTACACTGAAATAAATAAGCTTTGAGGACAAACATTATCCTTGGGTTCCACATTTCTTTTTAAAAAGTATTTTTTTTTTGGTATGCTTCTAAAAAATGGTTTTGAAATAATCGAAGGCAGGAATTCAGACACATAAATCCACAATAGTAATGTGAGATTTAAAAATACCCCACTGACGCGGGGTATTTTTAACCCATGACTGATATTTAAAAATACCCGCCGAGGGCCTGGAGATGTGGCTCAGTGGTTAGAGTGCTTGCCCAACGTGCCTGAACACACACACACACACCCCCCCCCCCATGCGCTCCATCTCTCGCACTGCATAAACCTCGGTGTGGCGATCCACACCTGTGGTCCCAGAGCCCTAGAAATTAGATTAAGGTTACTATTGGCTACTTACTGATTTCTAGGCCTGCCTGAGGAGATTCATGAGGCCCTGTCTCAACGAACCAAAGCAAATCAAACCAAAACCCATAAGAGAAAGAAATTGATATATCAATTAGATGAAAAATATTTTCAAATATTGCTTCCATTCTCCCGTTCCAGTGTGACTTCCTGCTCTCTTCAGAGGAGGGGAGGTGGAAGTGGCTTCCCAGAATCCCTTGCAACTGGTATTTTATTGTTCGTATCTATTTTATTCAGGGCAGGGCCTTATACATCCAGACTGGCCTCTGAGCTCGAAGGCAGAGGATGATCCTACGTGGCCTTCACAGTTTTCTTTTCTTTTTTTTCTTTCTTCTTTTTTGAAGCCCGGTTGTCCTGGAACCTACTGTATAGCCGGGCTGACCTCGAGCTCTCAGATTCATCCACCTGCCTCTGCCTCCTGAGTGCTGGGATTAAAGGTGTGGGCCACCACGCCCAATAAATGCAATCTTTAAAAATTTTAAAAAAAAATGCAAAAACTAAAAACTGGGTGGAGGGGAAAGAATAGTAAATTAAAGTCACTACATGTGGGGTCAATAACTAATTAATCATAAATTGTAGCACGTACAATCAACAACTAATTATACTACTAATAATACATATAAACAATAATAATTATTAATAAACTAACGAATTTAAGTACCATTTCACTTGTTTTTTTTTCTTTCTTTTTTTTTTTTTCTTTTTTTCGGAGCTGGGGACTGAACCCAGGCCCTTGCGCTTGCTAGACAAGAGCTTTACCACTGAGCTAAATCCCCAACCCCTCACTTGGTTTTTAAATTAAAGTTTAAGAACCAAGTGATACGGGCATGGGACTGTTACCTACAGTTACCAAATCAGGCAAACTAAATCGACCACAAAGAAAAACCCTAAAGTTCCCCAGAATGGAGGGTTGAGAAATGAGAGGAAGTTTAAACTTTTCTATTTCTAGACGTTCTATTGGACTAGAAAGCCCACATGTGACTAGATAAATTGTATTCCAGACAATATTAAAATATCCAATAGGAAAAGTATCAGATTTGAGTTTAATAATCCCCTGGGGTTTCAGACACCTCCTCCACTCTGTTTACGTTCTCAATCAGCTTTTAGCCTCCAGGGGGCCTGGGACTCCTTCGCCCACGCACCATCCCCTCCTTCCCTGCCCCCCCTCCGCCCCCGCCCCGGTCGCGTGGAGGCAGAATGATTGGCACCTCCTCCCTGAAGCCCTCGGCAGGGAGCGAGCGCCTCCTGCTGGACAAGAACGACAGTACCCCTAGGGAGCCGTTGCGCGCACCACCAGGCCCCGCCTCCCACCCCCATACCGTCCATGATCAAGGACTATCTCCCCCGCATCTCGTGCTTCTTCCCTCACCCCCTGCCCCCACCCCACCCCCACCCCTGCCCCTCGGGAGTAGAAAGGGAAGGAGCTGTAGCATCTCAGGAGTAAGCGGTTTGGAGTTTTAGGCCTGAGACCCTTCGGCAGTCAGGGACTGGCTTGACTCAGAGTGGGGTCTATAGGAGTGGAGTATAGGGCTGATGGTTTCTGCTCCGTGTAGAGTTTCGAGCTGGCCTTTGCATTTCTGGGAGAATCTCCTCCTTTCGGCTCTCTGTGTGCTCTTGGGCAGTCTCTGAATCAGCTAGGATAAGGCGAGATACCTCATTTCACAGTGTCACTGATAAGTACTGACTTTTACCCTATTCCATTTAAGCAGAAAGCTTAAAGGGTAAAAAAGCTCTGGGAAAGCTCAGAGGCACTGGCCGTATCTGGATAGCTTTCCTTCTGCGGGGCAGGGCGCGGGAGTGGGGGAGCACTTCTAGGAGGTGAGGTTGCCAGTCCGGGAGGACTATCCAGTCAGGCTTTCCTTGAGACCTTCCTCTTTTCCACAGAAGCCTATTGACCAGCTTTTGGCCAGGGCTGGTGGACAGAGGACCTTGTCTAGGTTCCAGGACTCTCTGTGTGACTTTCTGGCTACGAGAAGCTCCAGAAATCTTTGTGATACATCACTGGGCTTCTCAAGTAGAATACTGCCTGTACAGAGGGGCCATCAGGGATGGAAGGGGCCAGTAGCCCCAGCCTTAGACAAGCCATCACGGTTGAAGGGATGGTTTCCCCAAAGGGTGATGGAAGAGTCCCTACACACAGCAAAGAGGGGCTCAGTGAAAAGGACCTGCCCCCCTCTCCAGTCCTGCCCCCTCGGAGGAGCCGAAGAAAATGCAGGAAGTGTAGCATCTGTCCCCAGGATGAGGAGGAGTCATACTTTTCCTTGAAGCTTGGTCAGAGACCGTCTGGCGACTGCCAGCCTGTGCAAGGCCCTCCGGAAAGAGCTCCTCCAGAGGCCTTTGCTGGTCCCCAAAGTCTTCTTTCTTCCAAGAACACTGGGCTTGAAGAGCCCGCTGGAAGTTGGGCAGAATGTGCTCTAGAATCTGAGGTTGAAAACATGTTCTTTGCCAAGGACGTGTTTCCGCCAGACAGCCTCGACCACCTTTTTGAATTCCCAGGGCTTTTTGCAGGTGAGCCCCTTAGTCTGGTCACACAGGATCCCCCCCAGAGTCCAGCACTGTACCCAGAGGTGCTGACCGGGGATTCTACAAAGCAGCAGAAAGCGCAGTCCGGGTTTGTGGTTGGCAGCCCCGGCACTCCACCTCACCCGGAGAGGCCAGAGGACAAGGCCCAGCCAGGGTCCAGGATGGAGTTGGGGCAAGGACT